>NC_065596.1:35788978-36088978 GCF_024542745.1 Macaca thibetana thibetana | reverse complement strand
GGAGGCCGAGGTGGGAGAATCGGTTGAGCCCAGGAGTTTGAGACCAGCCTAGGCAACATAGTGAGACCCTGTCTCTACTAAACATAACAAAATAAAACAAAAGAAAGAAATGGGTGGATTTCAGATGAACTCTGGAGTATGAATGCAGAGGACTGGTTGTGTGCATGTGTGTATTGGTTGGGGGTGAGTGTAATGGGAAGGGAGAAATCAGGAGTAAATGGTTGAGTGGTGGCATTTTTCATTAAGACCAGAAAACTGGGGGAGGACACGTTTAAGTAGGGGCTTAGGAGAATCAAAGCCTTCTCCCCTAGAGTTCCTTAAGATTTTTTTGTTTGTTTTTGAGACAGGGGCTCGCTCTGTTGCCCAGACTGGAGTGCAGTGGTGTGATCTCGGCTCCCAGCAACCTCCACCTCCTGTGTTCAAGAGATTCTCTTGCCTCAGCCTCCCAAGTAGCTGGGATTACAGATGTGCACCACTACACCCAGCTAATTTTTGTATTTTTAGTAGAGATAGGGTTTCAACTTGTTGGTCAGGTTGGTCTCGAACTCCTGACCTCAGGTGATTGATCTGCCCACCTCGGTCTCCCAAAGTGCTGGGATTACAGGTGTGAGCCACTGCACCCAGCTGGTTTCTTAAATTAAATTCCCTATAGGTTGCCATTCTCAAATACTGAACATACGTATATCCTGTGATGCAGTAATTCTACTGCTACGCATAAACGCTAACTCAAGTCCCCCTGTACCCAGAGACATACAAAAACATTCATAGCAGCAATATCAACCCCAAACTCATGACAACCAAAACGTCCATCAGCAATACAGTAAATAATGATGGTATATTATGCAATAGAATACTATACAGCAACCAGAATGAATGAGCTGTGGATAAACACAATATCATGAATGAAAGTTACAAAGACATAGGACCTGAAAAGCCAGAAACAGAGCATGATTTCATTTACATAACATTCAGGTCAGGTGCAGTGGCTCACACCTATAATCCCAGCACTTTGGAAGGCCAAGGCAGGAGGATTGCTTGAGTCCAGGAGTTCAATACCAGCCTGGGCAACATGGCAAGACCCCATCTCTAGTAAAAATACAAAAAATAGACAGGTGTGGTGGCGTGTGCCTGTAGGCCCAGCTACTCGATGGGCTGAGACGGAAGGATCGCTGGAGCCTGGGGTGGGGGGACGGAGATTGCAGTGAGCCAAGATGATGCCACTGCATTCCAGCCTGGGCAACAAAGCAAGACCCTGTCTCAAAACAAAACAAAACAACCAAACAAACAAAAAAGCAAGCCCATTATAATGCACATAAAACTAAACTGTAATATTGTTAAGGATACATTGTCAGTAGTAAAGCATATAAAAAAGCAAGGACAACATTGTCCTATAAAACTCAGAATAGTGGGCTCGACAAGTTAAGCGGGAGGGGATAACCTGGAAGTTTCCAGGGTTGCTGGTAGCTGATAAACTTCTATTTTTTAATCAGATGATCATTTTATAATTATTTATTCAATTGTGTATTTGTATTGTGCATTTTTTCTCTGTGTGTCTTATATTTCACAAAGAAAATATTTCAGTCTGGGCGAGTTGACTCACGTCTGTAATCCCAATAATTTCGGAGACTGAGGCAGGAGAATGACTTGAGCTCAGGAGTTCGAGACCAGCCTAGGCAATATAGTGAGATCCTGTCTCTACCAAAAAAAAAAAAAAGAAAAGAAAGAAAAAACAGCGTGGTGGTGCATGCCTGTAGTCCCAGTTACTTGGGAGGCTGAGCTGAGAGGATCACTTGAGCTTAGGAGGTTGAGGTTATGTGAGCAGTGAGCTATGATGGTACCACTGCACTCCAGCATGGGCGACAGAGAGAGACCCCGTCTCAAAAATAAAAAATAAAACCGAACGTGGTGGCTCACGCCTGTAATCCCAACACTTTTGGAGGCCGAGGCGGGCAGATCACCTGAGTTCAGGACCACCCTGGGCAACAGGGTGGAATCCTGCCTCTACTAAAAATACAAAAATTAGCTGGGCATGGTGGTGCACGCCTGTAATCCCAGCTACTCGGGAGGCTGAGGCGGGAGAATCGCTTGAACCCAGCAGGCAGAGGTTGCAGTGACCCGAGAACACGCCACTGCACTCCAGCCTGGTGACAGAGCGAGACGTCCATCTCAAAAGAATACATAAATAAATGAAAATTTAAAAATTAAATATAAATTTAAAAAGAAAGAAAAAGGAAACTTTAAAGGAGGAAGACGTGTATTCCGGGAGGAGAAAACAAGTAAGAGTTTAGCACTCCAGCCAGACTTTTTGAATGGAGATCCACAGTTGCCTATTTGAAAAAGCTCAACCTTTGGGAATAAAATCAGCTAAACCTTAGAGATACTCCTCTCCACTCTGCAACCGACACTCAAAAACCAGACACGCTTTCTGGTTTAAAAAAAAAAAAAAAGAAAAGTATCTTCTTTCGAGAAACTAGGCCCGCCCACTTCGAAGAAGGCACCGCCCCCAGGGACAAGACCCGCCCACTCCGAGACCGGCTTAGAGACAGGCTCAGCCCGGGAGATGCGCACTGGAAAGGCGCCAGCGTTGCCATGGAGATGGCCGCCGGCTGGGGAGTAATGAATAGGGACCTCGCCAGGCTGAGGTTCCCACCCACCTCACCTGCACCACAGTCCTTTCTCTTCTGGGGCGGTAACGAGAAGGACTCATCCCATTTCCTCAGTGTCTCCCAAGTGCCCGGTGCTGGGCTGGACACTGCACCGAACGCGTCACATAGTGGCCCCATTTTATAGATGCGCTGACTGAGGCCGGGGCGGGGGGAGGTGAGAAGCGAGGAGAGGACAGGAGCGGGAATTTTACCCTGAGGACGATCTCAACCGTTGCAAAAGATTAATTACTAGCCAGACGCCGGAGACTCACATGCCTGTGTTTGGCGAGCTGATTCCTGCGTGCAGACCTTGGAGCCAGCCAGGCCCCTGCACGCTTGCTGGCGCGGGCGTCTTCCCCGGGCCCCCGAGCCTTCCTCCTTTCAAGGACGGCCTCACATCCTAATACCGAAGCCCGAGACCGCCTCACTCCTCCCACCCTTCATCCCTTTTTATTCATCCACAAATGCTTGTTAAGCCCCTTGTCTGTTCCGGGCAGCCACCTGTGGGCAGAGCCGTTAAGCAAACAGGCAAAATAAGCCCTGCCCTCGCAGTTTTTATTCTAGTGTGAGGGGAGATAGGCAATCCACAGGACATTCACACGTTGCCTAGTGTGTCTTCGTGATTAAGTACCATGTTAAAAATGAAAGGCCGGCGCAGTGGCTCACACCTGTAATCCCAGCACTTAGGGAGGCCGAGGCGTGAGGATCACCTGAGGTCAGGAGTTCGAGATCAGCCTGGCCAACATGGCGAAACCCCGTCTCTACTAAAAACACAAAAAAGAATTAGCTGTGTATGGTGGCGGGCGCCTGTAATCCCAGCTACTCGGGAGGCTGAGGCAGGAGAATCGCTTGAACCCAGGAGGCGGAGGTTGCAGTGAGCCGAGATTGCGCCACTGCACTGCACTCCAGCCTGGGCGACAGTGAGACCCTGACTCAAAAAATGATAATAATAATAATAATAAGGCAGGGTGAAGGCTAGAGGGTGACGGGAGGCTATTTTAGCCTGGGTGGACAAGACAGGGGTCTCCAGCGAGCTGTGGGAGTGAGGGACGTAAGGGAAGCTGAATGGAAACCTCGGGAGGGCTTTTCAGGCCGGGGCAACCGCAAGTGCAAAGGCCCTGACTCCGGACAGAGCAGAGAGGGCGGTGTGACGCGGAGAGGGAGGGAGGGAGGGAGGAAAGCCCCGGGGCCCAGGCAAGCAGGGCCTTGGGGGCGGGGGTGCACGTGGGAATCAGAAGGGAAGCTTGGGTTTTATTCCGAGGGAGATGGGGAGCCAAGGACGGAAGAGTGTTGGGCTCAGGAGAGAGGTGATTTCTGGGTGCTGGAGGCTGGACGGGAGGGACAGGGAAGCTGGAAGCAGGAGAGCCAATGAGGAGGGGGAGACGGTGGGACTGGCATCCGGCTGAGCCAGTCAGCGACAAGCCCCGCCCCCTGCCCCGGGAGCCGCCTTCGCAGCCGGAGGTCGTGGGGCCCAGGACCCCCTCCAGCACCTGGGCCTGCGCCCCGCCTCCTCCCGGCTCCCCGCCTCGGTCTCCCCCGCATCCGGCCCGGCCTCCACGCGGGTCCCACAGGAATTTCTCTAAAACACTAATCGGATCATGTGACTCTCCTGCTTAAAACCTTTTCAATGGCTTCTCAGTGCACTCGGAATGAGTCCAAGCTCAGCCTGGACTCGGAGGCCCGGCTCGGTCGCTGGGTGCAGCTCTGGCCTCTCTCCGCCACACTGGCCTCCTTTATGCCCTAATGCAAGACCCCCAACCCCACCCCCGCCATGTGCTGGCGAAGCAGAGCGCAAACCCCCTTCTATGTGCTGTGCTCTCTGCTTAAAGTTTTCTATCACCTCCATTCCTGAATTCATTATTCTTCCTCCTCCTCCTCCATCTTTCAAGCCTTCAAAATATAGATGATAAAATAGTACACACATCCTTGGTATATACCCAAAAGAATTAAAAACAGCTGTTCAAACAAAAACTTATACACCAATGTTTCTAATAGCACTCTTTGCAATAGACCAAAGATAGATGCAATCCCAATGTCCATCAACAAATGGATAAACAAAACGTAGGCGACAGCGGCCCTCCACTTCCGTGGTTCTGCACCCTCAGATAGGAGGCTGTAAGGGACTCAATCACCCATGGATCTGGAATCCGAGGAGAGTCCTGGAACTAATCCCCTGCGGACACCGAAGAATGACTGCACTCATGCAGAGGAATACTATTCAGCCACAAAAAGGAATGAAGCACCGACTCATGCTAAGGCACGGATGAACCTTAGAAACATTACGCTGGCCAGGTGCGGTGGCTCATGCCTGTAATCCCAGCACTTCAGGAGGCCGAGGTGGGCTGGTCATCTGAGCTCAGGAGTTCAAGACCACCCTGGGCAACGTGGCGAGACCCCATCTCTACCAAAAACAAAAATTAGCCAGGCATGGTGGTGCATGCCTGTAGTCTCAGCTATCTGGAAGGCTGAGGTGGGAGAATCGCTTGAGCCCTGGCGGTGGAGGTTGCAGTGAGCCGTGATTGCACCAATGCACTCCTGCCTGGGTGACAGAGAAAGACCCTGTCTCAATTTTTAAAAAGAGGGGGGGCAATATCCTTTGTGGGGGAGGGGGAGAAACTTTTATGCAAAGTGAAAAAAGCTAGTCACAAAGGAACACATGTTGTATGATTCCATTGATATGAAATGTCCAGAATAGGCAAATTCATAGAGACAGAAAACTGATTATTAGTTGACAGGGGCTGGGGATAGAAAGGAGTGTGGGAATGACTGCTAATGGGCTTAGGGTTTGTTTGGGCTGATGAAAAAGTTCTGGAACTAGGATGGACACGGTGGCATACGCCTGTAATCCTAGCACTTTAGGAGGCTCAGGCAGGAGGATTGCTTGAGACCAGGAGTTCAGAACAGCCTGGGGAACAAAGCAAGACCCCATATGTAAAGAAAGGAAAGAAGGAAGGAAGGAGGGAGGGAGGGAAGGAAAAGAGAGAGAAAGAGAGAGAGAGAGAGAGAGAGAGAGAGAGAGAAAGAAAGAAAGAAAGAAAGAAAGAAAGAAAGAAAGAAAGAAAGAAAGAAAGAAAGAAAGAAAGAAAGAAAGAAAGAAAGAAAGAAAGAAAAAGAAAGAAAGAAAGAGAAAGGAAGGAAGGAAAGAAGGAAGGAGGGAGGGAGGGAGGGAAGGAAGGAAGGAAAGAAGGAAGGAAGGAAGGAATGAAGGAAAGGAAAGGAAAGGAAGGAAGGAAGGAAAGAAAGAGACTCATGCCTGTAATCCCAGCACTTTGGGAGGCCGAGGCAGGAGGATCACCTGAAGTTGGGAGTTTGAGACCAGCCTGGCCAACACGGAGAAACCCTGTCTCTACTAACAATACAAAATAAGCTAGGCGTGGTGGCGCATGCCTGTCATCCTAGCTATTTGGGTGGCTGAGGCAGGAGAATCGCTTGAACCCGGGAGGCGGAGATTGAGGTGAGCTGCACCATTGTACTCCAGCCTGGGCAACAAGAGTGAAACTCTGTCTCAAAAAAAAAAAAGGAAAGAAAGAGTTCTGGAACCAGGCGGTGTGGATAGTTGTGCAACATTTACTTAATGCCACTGAGCTGTGTGATTTAAAATAGTTAAAACTGTAAATTTTAAGTGTATTTTACAAAACAAAAAGTTAAAATACACACACCCATATTCTGACTACCAGCTTTGAACTATTAGGGATACAAATGACTCCCCACACACCACACCCTCCAAGATCTGATTGCTTCTCCTATCTCAAACATAACTTATATATTGAATTTGGTGCTTATTATTACCACAGATATTTTCAGACTCTTATTTCGTGGTATACATTCTTTAAAATATAGTATTACAAACAAGGTGCTTTTAAAAACCATGCTCCTAGTCTGGGCATGGTGGCTAATGCCTGTAATCCCAGCACTTTGGGAGGCTGAGGTGGAAGGATTGCTTGAGCTCAGGAATTTCAAGACTAGCCTGGGCAACATAGTGAGACCCCATCCCTATTTTATTTATGTATTTATTTATTTGAGACGGAGTCTCGCCCTGTAGCCAGGCTGGAGTGCAGTGGCACAATCTCGGCTCACTGCAACTTCCGCCTCCCAGGTTCAAGCGATTCTCCTGCCTCAGCCTCCAGAGTAGCTGGGATTGCAGGCGAGCACCACCATGCCCAGCTAATTTTTGTATTTTTAGTAGAGACGGTGTTTCACTGTGTTGGCCAGGCTGGTCTCGATCTCATGACCTCGTGATCCACCCGCCTCGGCCTCCCAAAGTGCTGGGATTACAGGCGTGAGCTACTGCACCCGGCCTTTTATTATTTTTTTTTTAAATCATGCTTCTGATCCACTATCATTTCTCCTATCTGTTTGTGAAGTGGAACTTCTTACTGAGACTCACTGGATTTGGAAACTTCTAGTACCTCACTTTCATCCTCTGTGAAAGAGAAAAGTAATGTTACCTACTTCATAAAGCCAGGAGTAAATGGGTTCACATTTGTAATACACTCACAAGAGGAAGCTATTAGTTTTCATTTTATTTATTTTTATAATCCCCATGTATTTCTTTTTCCTTTTTTTTTTTTTTAAGATGGAGTTTTGCTCTGTCACCCAGGCTGGAGTACAATGGCACTATCTCAGCTCACTGCAATCTCCGCCTCCCAGGTTCAAGCCATTCTCCTGCCTCAGCCTCCTGAGTAGCTGGGATTATAGGCAGGTGCCATTATGCCTGGCCAATTTTTGTATTTTTGTAGAGACAGGGTTTCACCATGTGGGCCAGGCTGGTCTTGAACTCCTGGTCTCAGGTGATCTGCCCATGTGGGCCTCCCAAAGTGCTGAGATTACAGGTGTGAGCCACCATGCTTGGCCTCCTTTACTTTTTTGAGTATATAGCACATTTACACGGTTTCAAATTCAAAAAGTACGAAAGGCTGGGCACAGCGGCTAATGTCTGTAATTCCAGCACTTTGGGAGGCCAAGACAGGTGGATCGCTTGAGCCCAGGAGTTCAAGCCCAGCCCGGGCAACATAAGGAGACCCCATCTCTACAAAACATACAAAAATTAGCCAGACATGGTGGCATACTCTTGTAGTCCCAGTTACTCAGGAGGCTGAGGTGGGAGGATTGCTCGAGCCCAGGAGGTCGAGGCTGCAGTGAGCTGAGATCACACCACTGCACTCCCTCCAGCCATCCTTGGCAACAGAGGGAGATCTCATCTCAAAAAAACAAAACAAAACAAAACAAAAAACAAAATAAAACAAAAAACAAACAAAAAAACAGAAGGATCGCATGTAGTAAATTTCTGTGCTGGAAGTTAGACTATGTTGCCAATTTCAGTTTCTTCTCTCTTGTTCCAGTTCATCTGGACACAATCCCAGAACACACAAGCCCAGAACAGGCTGCAGGCTGTACTTGACCTTCTGTTTTTCTCTTCTACAGGTTGTCACTTGGAGACTTACCCTATATTCACACGGTGAGCTTCTTTGTTCTTTTCTATGGACACCTAGTATTCCACTGGGTGGATCCGTCATGATTGATTACTCAAATCTCCTACAGATGGGTGCTTAGATTGGTTTCAGCTGTTTGCAGTGAGCTGCAGTAATGCAATGATTAACCTGGTGCAGACATTATTTTGTGCAGTTCTGAGTAGATACTTCTGAAGAATAAATTCCTGGAATTGCTGGCTCGGTAAGAGTGTTCCAAGTTCTACTTGCCCCAGCTGGGTATGAAAGGACCTGTTTGCTCACACTCTCATTAGCACTGTTTGGCAGGAATGTAACCTTAAACAAACAGCGTCAAGCTGCGGGTATACTCCTGCAGAATGCCTTTTCTGCTCCAGATTAGGTTTTTGAGATGTGGCCAGGTTGGTTTCATTCTGCCAATTTCAGCTGAAACATTGCTGCCTCCAGGAAGACCTCAGGAATCACCTCCTCCCAGTGCGAGCTCAGTTTAGTGCCTTCTGATCTCTGCATTCCCATAGCAGTTCCCTGCCTCGGAGCACACGTTCCCCCACACGCACTCCAGAGTGATTGATCCGTGTCTATCTGCCTTCCCCATCAGACAGTGAACCCCTATTTTTGCCACGGTGGCTCCAGCACCAAGGACAGCGCCAGCCCATAGTAGGTGCTCAGTAAACAGTGGTTGCTAAGGTCCCAGTGAATATGTGTATATGTAGGCAAATATATGCAGACTGGCCCATAGTAGATATTCAGTAAATATTGGTCGCTTTGGGTCAAATGAGTATATGCAGGGGCTTATCACAAAGGGGGAAACTGAGGCTCAAAGTGGGAGAATCCTTCACCCAGACAGCCAAGGGAAGGCTGGAGTCAGGTTCTGATCCAGAGTGCCGCTACTTTCTGAAGGCTCTGTCACTGCTTCATTCATCTTCCTCCCCCGGCCGCCCCCCTGGCTTGACACAGTGCCTGGCACAGACAGGACTTGATAAATGTGTATTTGTTGAAGGAATGAATGAATATGTGTGTGTGCGTGTTGATGAGCCGGGGGGTAGCTGGACCCAGCGTCCCAGGCCCTCAGCACCTTCTGCCCTCTGGGAGCCCAGGGGACAGGCCCCCAGCCCCCTCCCCTCACAGGACCCTGTAGTGCAAGCTGCCCGCCCTCCCCTCTCCAGATCCCCCGTCCTCCCGCTTCCGGCTTCCCAGCCAGTCTTTCCTTTTTCAGGCTCCGACGAAGGCCGGGTTTCCGGGGGGGAAGGCTTAGGCAGTGACACCGAGCCCAGCCTCCTCCTCCACCCCCCACCACGCTCAGGCCCCCTCCCTCCCCGCCACCACCGTCCGCGTTTGGCCGGCCGTGGGGAAGGAAGAAAGGAGCCAAGGAGGCGAGGTAAGAACCCGGCCCCAGCGACCAGGGCCGAGCCCCAGGCCCAGGGCTGAGAAATCCTCAAGGCCTCGACCCGGCCCCAATTCTGCTTATCATGCCTTCGGGGAGCTGCAGGCTTGGTCCAGAGGAGATTGGCCCCCCTCTAGGACCTGGGACCCTGACCCCCACCAACCTCCCTCCCGGGTCCAGGGGTCCGGCCCTCAGCCGCCTCCTCCCTGGGGATTCCCTGCAGCTGGGTCCCCAGCCCCCGCCTCCCCCTTGTCCTAGGAGCCCAGCCCCCTCCCCAGCCCCTCCTCCACCGGGACCCAGGAGTCCACACCTCCTCCATGCCCGAGTCCAGATTCCCCGATCCATCATGACCTGGACCTAGGAGTCTCAGTTCCCAGCTCCCACCCCCCTCAGCCCCAAGAGTCTGGGCCCTGAGCCCCCTCCTAACTCAGACCAGAAGTCTGAACCCTCCTACTCCCTGACCTCTCCCAGCCCCTGGCGTCTGGGAACACACTCTATTTCCGGGGCCTACTGGCTTCGAATCCCACCCCCTCCACTCAGGCCCCATGGGCTGTGTCCCAGCCCCTCCCAAAACGTTCAGCCTGGCCGGGGGGCCTGGAGCAGAAGCGGTTCGCTGACTTTGTCCCCCTCCGTGCCTCTGCCCGGTTCACTCCCTCTGTGTCTCTGTCTCCCTGTCTCCCCGGCCTCCAGCCCGCCACTGCTCTTCCGATCTCTGCGCTTGCACTATCTCTGCCTCTGGGTCTCCAAGTCTCTTTGTTTCCTCTTCTCTGTGTCTCTGTCTCTCTGCTGGATATTCCTCGCTCTTCTCTGTGTCTTCTTTGCTCTGCCTTTCACCACCCTGCCTTTCTGTGTCTCCTGGTCTCTGTCTGTCCATCCCCACTTCTCTGTGTCTCCCATCTCCGCCTTCTCCTGTCTCTATTCCCTGCTCTGTTGCTCTGTCTCTGATCTCTCTCTTCCTGTCTCTCCATCTCTCGCCTCTCCTCTGTGTCTCTCATCTTTGTCTCTGTCTCATATCTCTCTCCCCTGGCTGAATACCTGGCCCTCTCTGCCTCTCCATCTCTGGCTCTGGCTCTGCTTCTCTCTCTGCCACACCCCACGCACCTCTTTTTATCTCTGCCCCGCTTCCCATCTCTCCCCTCTCTCCCCACAGGCATGGATCCGCAGCCTCCTCCACCCGCCCAGGGCAGCCCACCTCACCGTGGCCGAGGCCGTGGCCGTGGCCGAGGCCGTGGTCGAGGCCGTGGCCGTGGCAGGGGGGGCGCTGGAGCCCCTCGGGCGCCCCTGCCCTGCCCCACCTGCGGCCGCCTCTTCCGTTTCCCCTACTACCTCTCCCGGCACCGGCTGAGCCACTCTGGGCTCCGGCCCCACGCCTGCCCGCTGTGCCCCAAGGCCTTCCGCCGGCCGGCCCACCTCTCCCGCCACCTGCGCGGCCACGGGCCCCAGCCCCCGCTGCGCTGCGCCGCCTGCCCCCGCACCTTCCCGGAACCCGCCCAGCTCAGGCGCCACCTGGCTCAGGAGCACGCAGGCGGCGAGGTCGAGCTGGCCATCGAGAGGGTGGCCAAGGAGACGGCCGAGCCCAGCTGGGGCCCGCAGGACCAGGGCTCGGAGCAGCCCACCACGGCTGCAGCGGGGGCCACGGAGGAGGAGGCGGCCGCGGCATGGCCTGAGACGTGGCCTGCGGGGGAGCCGGCCACGCTGGCAGCGCCCACCAGCGCCGCGGAGCCCCGGGAGTCGGAGTCGGAGGAGGCCGAGGCCGGGGCAGCAGAGCTGAGGGCCGAGCTGGCGCTGGCGGCCGGGCGGCAGGAGGAGAAACAGGTCCTGCTCCAGGCGGACTGGACGCTGCTGTGCCTGCGCTGCCGCGAAGCCTTCGCCACCAAGGGCGAGCTCAAGGCGCACCCGTGTCTGCGCCCCGAGGGGGAACAGGAGGGTGAAGGAGGGCCTCCGCCACGCCCCAAGCGACACCAGTGCTCCATCTGCCTCAAGGCCTTCGCCAGGCCCTGGTCCCTGTCGCGCCACCGGCTGGTCCACTCCACCGACCGCCCTTTCGTGTGCCCAGACTGCGGCCTGGCCTTCCGCCTCGCCTCCTACCTCCGCCAGCACCGCCGCGTCCACGGCCCGCTCAGCCTGCTGGCCCCGCTGCCCGCGGCGGGCAAGAAGGACGACAAGGCCTCAGGTGCACGGAACTCAGCCAAGGGGCCGGAGGGGGGCGAGGGGGCGGAGTGCGGGGGTGCCTCGGAAGGGGGAGAAGGCGGGCAGAACGGAGGCGACGCCGCCCCAGCCCGGCCCCCAGCCGGGGAGCCCCGCTTCTGGTGCCCAGAGTGCGGCAAAGGTTTCAGGCGCCGGGCGCACCTGCGGCAGCACGGGGTGACCCACTCAGGAGCGCGCCCTTTCCAGTGCGTGCGCTGCCAGCGGGAGTTCAAGCGCCTGGCCGACCTGGCGCGCCACGCACAGGTGCACGCGGGGGGCCCGGCCCCGCACCCGTGCCCCCGCTGCCCGCGCCGATTCTCACGCGCCTACAGCCTCTTGCGCCACCAGCGCTGCCACCGCGCAGAGCTGGAGAGGGCCGCCGCGCTACAGGCACTGCAGGCCCAGGCCCCGCTGTCGCCGCCGCCGCCGCCGCAGCCCCTGAAGGCCGAGCAGGAGGAAGAAGGGCTCCCGCTGCCCCTCGCAAACATTAAGGAAGAGCCGCCCTCTCCGGGGACCCCACCCCAGTCCCCACCGGCTCCCCCTGTCTTCCTCAGCGCCTCCTGTTTCGACAGCCAAGACCACTCAGCCTTCGAGATGGAGGAGGAAGAGGTAGACAGCAAGGCTCACCTGCGCGGGCTGGGGGGCCTGGCCTCCTGACCTTCGCCGCCCTGCCCTCCGCCGCTCCGCCTGAGCTCCCCGGTTTGCAGAATGGAGGAGGGAAGTTGAAGGAGCCACCTCCTCTGTCTACCCACCCGTCCCCTTCACGCCCTTGACACTAAGGAGTGGGGGGCCCTGGACTGCCCCTCCCTCTCCCATCGCCCACCCCCAGAACCCCTGATGCTGGTTAGGAACCGCTCACCCCAACATGTGTCTTAAGGCAGGACGACTTGGAAAAAAAGGCGGCGGACAGTTGGCCAGAGGGATGGAGACTGGTGGGGACGCCCCCGCCTGCCTGTCCCCCCGTTACACACACTGGACACCATCACCTGTTTGGAACTGCCAGACCCTGGGGGTCCCCAGTGAGCAAAGGTCTGTCCTTGTCCCTTTGTCTGTCTGTGAATAAATGTGAGTTCGTGAAACCCAAGAGAGCGAGGTGTTCTGTGGAGGTGGGGCAGGCTGGGGGCGCTGGGGCGAGTCAGCATTTGTCCAGCCAACTCTGAGCTTGGGTTCAGAGCAGGAAGGACACAGATGCATCAGAAAATCTGTGGCCCTCAACCAAGCAAGAAGCCGGTGAAGGCTGGGTTGAAAAGAAACAAGAATGTGAAAAGATAGATCATCGTCACCGCTGCCCTGTGGAAGCTCTGCGTCAGTTTCTCAGTCAACCTCTACCACACCCTTACTCTGTGTCACCGGTGGTACTAGGCACTGAGGAGAAGGAGTCCAATACCCTCCTCTGAAAGAGCTGGAATTCTAGCCCTGCATTGTCCAACATACCTTTTTTTTTCCTAGAAAAGTTTCCATAACCTTTCTTCCCTCACTCTGTTGCCCAGGCTGCAGTACTGTGGTGCGGTCATAGCTCACTGCAGTCTCAAACTCCCAGATCCAGGCAATCCTCTTGCCTCAGCCTTGCAAAGAGCTGGGACTACAGGTGCATGCCACCACCCCCAGCTGATTGTTTAATTTCTTGTAGAGACGGAGTCTTGCTATATTGCCCAGTCTGGGAGAACTTTTTGTGATGATGGAATATTCTACATCTTCACTGTCCAATATGGTATCCAGCAGCCACACGTGGCTATTTCCATTTAAATATAGAATATGGAAATATAAAATCATTAAGATGAAATAAATGTAAAAGCTCAGTTCCTCAGTCACACTTTTTTTTTTTTTTGAAAGAGAGAGAGTTTCACTCTTGTCGCCCAGGCTGGAGTACGATGGCACGATCTTGGTTCACTGCAACCTCCACCCCCCAGGTTCAAGGGATTCTCCTGCCTCAGCCTCCCGAGTAGCTGGGATTACAGGAGCCCACTACCACACCTGACTATTTTGTTGTATTTTTAGTAGAGACAGGGTTTCACCACATTGGCCAGGCTGGTCTCGAACTTCTGACCTCAGGTGATCCGCCCGCCTCAGCCTCCCAAAGTGCTGGGATTACAGGCATGAGCCACTGTACCCGGCCTCAGTCACACTGTTTCAAGGGCCAAAGAGCCCCATGTGGCTGGTGGCTGCCGGCTGCCATACGGGACAGCACAGATCTAGAACATTACATCATTGAAAAAAGTCCTAGCAGAATGCAATATAGCACGAGGTATGAGGGCTAGCAAGAGTAAACCACCAGACAGTACGATGGCAAAGCAGGACTTGGGGGGTCAGGACTTCTCTGGTGAGATGATGTTTGATCTGAATGAAGATGGAGGGGGGACCAGGCATTAGAAAGAAACATCCATGAGAAGACAACACCAGAGAAAGAAAAAACGGGCAAAGGCTAGGAGGTGGGTACTACAGGTTTTTTTTTTTTTTTGACACAGCATCTTGCTCTGTTGCCCAGGCTGGAGTGCAGTGGTGCAATCACAGCTCACTGCAGCCTCAACCTCCTGGTTCAGGGGATTCTCCCTCAGCCTCTCAAGTAGCTGGGACTACAGGTATGCACCATCATGCTTGACTAATTTTTATTTTGTTTATTTATTTTCTTTTGAGATGGAGTCTCACTCTGTCACCACCACGCGCGGCTGATTTTTTGTTTTTGTTTTTTGGTTTTTTTTTTTTGGAGACAGAGTCTCGCTCTGTCACCCAGGCTGGAGTGCAGTGGCCGGATCTCAGCTCACTGCAAGCTCCGCCTCCTGGGTTCACACCATTCTCCTGCCTCAGCCTCCCGAGTAGCTGGGACTACAGGCGCCTGCCACCTCGCCCGGCTAAGTTTTTGTATTTTTAGTAGAGACGGGGTTTCACTGTGTTACCCAGGATGGTCTCGATCTCCTGACCTCGTGATCCGCCCGTCTCGGCCTCCCAAAGTGCTGGGATCACAGGCTTGAGCCACCGCGCCCGGCCTGATTTTTTGTTTTTGTTTTTTGGTTTTTTTTTTTTGGAGACAGAGTCTCGCTCTGTCACCCAGGCCAGAATGCAGTGGCGCCATCTCGGCTCACTGCAAGCTCTGCCTCCCAGGTTCACGCCATTCTCCCACCTCAGCCTCCCGAGTAGCTGGGACTACAGGCGCCCATCACGACGCACGGCTAATTTTTTGTAGTTTTAGTAGAGACGGGGTTTCACTGTGTTAGCCAGGATCGTCTCGAACTCCTGACCTCGTGATCTGCCCGCCTTGGCCTCCCAAAGTGCTGGGATTACAGGCGTGAGCCACCGTGCCCGGCTGATATTTTGTATTTTTACTAGAGATGGGGTTTCACCGTGTTAGCCAGGATGGTGTTGATCTCCTGATCTCATGATCCTCCCATCCTCGGCCTCCCAAAGTGCTGGGATTACAGGCGTGAACCACTGTGCCCGGCCATGCTTGACTAATTTTTAATTTTTTTGTGGAGACAGTGTCTCCCTATGTTGCCCAGGCTGGTCTTGGACTCCTGGGATCAAGGAAGCCCCCTGCCACAGCCTCCCAAAGTACTGGGATTACCAGCGTGAGCCACTGCACCTGGCCATTACTACGTATTTTAGAAACTGCAAGTAATTGGAGGTGGGGTGGGAAGTTTCGATTTCTACACATCTTCCAGTTGTTGGCTTTTTTTTTTTTTTTTTTTCAAGGTGGAGTCTTGCTCTGTCACCCAGGCTGGAGTGCAGTGGCACGATCTCTGCTCACTGCAACCTCTGCCTCCCAGGTTCAAGCGATTCTCCTGCCTTAGCCTCCTGAGTAGCTGGGATTACAGGCGCCTGCCACCGCACCTGGCTAATTTTTGTATTTTTAGTAGAGAGGGGGTTTCACCATATTGGACAGGCTGGTCTCGAACTCCTGACCTCATGATCCGCCCCCCCTCAGCCTCCCAAAGTGCTGGGATTACAGGCATGAGCCACTGCGCCTGGCTCAGTTGTTTTCTTTTTTACCTGTTTATTTAGGTTCTAGGAGTGGGAGGAAGAGGGATATCTGTCAGCTAATCTTCCTTAAACACCTTTCTCTTTCCTTCTCTTGACATCCTGCACCTTTGATGGTTCTCTCTTGCCCTGTGCAAATAATGATGGGCCGGGTGCAGTGGCTCATGCCTATCTGTAATCCAGCACTTTGGGAGGCCGAGGCAGGTGGATCACGAGGTCAGGAGTTCGAGACCAGCCTGACCAACAAGGTGAAACCCCGTTTCTACCAAAAATACAAAAAAAATTAGCCAGGCGTGGTGGCACACGCCTGTAATCCCAGCTACTCCAGAGGCTGAGGCAGAGAATTGCTTAAAACCTGGAGGGGCGGAGGTTGCAGTGAGCCAAGATCGCGCCACTGCACTCCAGCCTGGGTGACAGAGTGAGACTCCGTCTCAAAAAAAACAAAAAAACAAAAAAACATTGACCACTTAGGTATCTGCACGCCCACAAGAAACAGCAAGAAAGGGGCAGAGCCTCCCCATTTTCCAGGACAACAAACTGAGGCTCTGAGAGGGAAGGTGTTTCCCTCAGTGTGTCAACGATGCTAGATGGATCAAAGGAGGAAGAGGAGCGAGAAAGACGGTGATTGAGGGTCAAGGTGGGAGGTGATGACCACCGAAAGCTTCAAATAATTCCACCTTCAATCATTTCATACATCTCGGCTGAGCCCTTAGCACTGTGCCAGCTTATATGGGTTAGTTTGTTTGATTTTTTTTTTTTTTTTTTTTGAAACGGGTCTTACTTTTTGCCCAGGCTGGGGTGGAATGGCACAATCACAGCTCACTGCAGCCTCCATCTCTTGGGCTCAAGTGATCCTCCTGCCTCAGCCTCTAGAGTAGCTGGGACTACAAATGCATATCACCATGCCTGGCTAATTTTTTATCTTTTTTATTTTATTTTATTTTATTTTATTTTGAGACAGTCTTGCTCTGTCACCAGGCTGGAGTGCAGTGGTGCGATCTCGGCTCACTGCAGCCTCTGCCTCCCGGGTTCAAGCAATTCTCTGCCTCAGGCTCCCAAGTAGCTGGGATTACAGGTGCCTGCCACCATGCCTGGCTAATTTTTTTGTATTTTTAGTAGAAACGAGGTTTCACCATCTTGCCCAGGCTGATCTTGAACTCCTGACCTCGTGATCAGCCTCCCAGAGTGCTGGAATTACAGGCGTGAGCCACCACGCCCGGCCTACTTTTTTCTTTTGTAGGGACGAGGTCTCACTATGTTACCCAGGCTGGTTTCCAACTCCTGGTCTCAAGCGATCCTCCCCACTCAGCCTCCCAAAGTACTGGGATTACAGTTGTGAGTTACTGCACCTGGCCTGTCCCAACTGTTTATCACTGAGTTTAAGCCCAGCGCTGGATGATGACACCACTCTTGACACCAACAGTCCAGCTGAGGAGATGAACAATAACCAAATATTGGCACTAATAAATCAGGGTTACCAAATGAGATTGGTTCCCCAAAGAACTAGATCCTGGCCGGGTGCGGTGGCTCACGTCTGTAATCCCAGCACTTTGGGAGGCCGAGGCGGGCGGATCATGAGGTCAGGAGATCAAGACCATCCTGGCAAACACTGTGAAACCCCGTCTCTACTAAAAATACAAAAAAAAAAAAAAATTAGCCGGGCGTGGTGGCGGGCGCCTGTAGTCCCAGCTACTCGGGAGGCTGAGGCGGAAGAATGGCATGAACCCAGGAGGCAGAGCTTGCAGTGAGCCGAGATGGTGCCACTGCACTCCAGCCTGGCAACAGAGCGAGACTCCGTCTCAAAAAACAACAACAAAAAAAAACAAAAAAAAACCACTAGATCCTGGCTGGGGACACTGTCTCACGCCTGTAATCCCAGCACTTTGGGAGGCCAAGGCGGGTGGATCACGAGGTCAGGAGATCAAGGTCAGGAGAGCCGTTTTGGCTAACACAGTGAAACCCCGTCTCTACTAAAAATACGAAAAAAATTAGCCGGGCGTGGTGGCGGGCGCCTGTAGTCCCAGCTACTCGGGAGGCTGAGGCAGGAGAATGGCGGGAACCCAGCAGGCGGAGCTTGCAGTGAGCAGAGATCACACCACTGCACTCCAGCCTGGGTGACGGAGTGAGACTCCATCTCAAAAACAAAGAAACAACAGAACTAGATTCTATGAGAAACTATAACCAAGCCTCAAGTGTTGAGGAGACGGGAGGCTGAAGTCCGCTTTTATTACATCAAAGCTACTCCCTCCTCAGGAACCATCAGTGGCTCCCTATTACCATATCCTAATGTGGGCTCCTATTTAGTGAGAGCCTACCGTGGCCAGACACCTGATCCATACAATATCATGGACAAAACCATCAAACGAGGGAATTATATAGCTCTACTTACAGAAGGGCCAAATTGGGGCTTAAAGCAAAGAAGCCATTTGTCCTACTTCAGTAATCACTACTATGAAATGAACCTTGCATATGAAATGAGTTACTTAGTGGAAAGGGCTGAAGACAGTGCTTGGGCCTGGCAAGTAGTTGTTGCTGTCGGCTGGGCGCAGTGGCTCACACCTGTAATCCCAGCACTTTGGGAGGCTGAGGTGGGTGGATCATCTCAGGTCAGGAGTTTGAGACCAGCCTGGCCAACATGGTGAAACCCTGTCTCTACTAAAAATACAAAAATTATCACCGCAACCTCTGTGGCCAGGCGTGGTGGCTCACACCTGTAATCCCAGCACTTTGGGAGGCCCAGGTGAGCAGATCACCTGAGGTCAGGAGTTCGAGACCAGCCTGACCAACATGGAGAAACCCCGTCTCTACTAAAATTACAAAAATTATCTGGGCATGGTGGTGTGTGCCTGTAATCCCAGCTACTCGGGAGGCTGAGGCAGGAGAATCGCTTGAACCTGGGAGGTGGAGGTTGCAGTGAGTCGAGATTGTGCCACAGAACTCCAGCCTGGGTGACAGAACTAGAAAAAAAAAAAAAAAAAAAAGCTGTTGTTGCTGTTGGTTATTGCTGTTGGTCCTTTTAGGTCTTTTTCTCCCTGGCTGGTATACACATGATCTCAGTGAATCCTCACCGCTCCACGGGGAGGCAGGAAACAATCCCCCCTCCCCATTTTCCAGATGCAGAGACAACGTCCCTTGTCCAAGATATCATGGTTACAAATTGGCACACCTGGTACTCGAACCCTTATCCAGGCCAATCTTACCCTCCCCGTCAGCTCCCACCACACAGCCCACTTTCAAGCCGCTTCCTACACACATGTTGGTCTCCAGGAACCACGGGCCCCACCTCTGTCTGCCCTATGGGTTTGCCCACCTTTCCCATTGCAGATCTGCTGCCTCAGAGAGAAACCTTTTCAGAACAAAATACAGAGTTGACAAAGAGAAGACGGCCTTAGAGATAGAGCCCACGTTTTTCATTGCGCAAGTGGAAAAACTGAGGCCAGATGCGTGGGACAGACGCAGAGAATGATAAAGTCACCAAAAGACGGTGATTATTGAAGGAGTTGTGGTTATGTAGGGAACACGACCTGTCATTTGTCTTTCATTTGCTGAACACTTTACACGTGTGATCGCAACCACATTTGTTAATAACAGGAACCCACTGGCCGGGCGCAGTGGCTCACGCCTGTAATCCCAGCACTTCGGGAGGCCGAGGCGGGCAGATCACGAAATCAGGAGATCGAGACCATCCTGGCTAACACAGTGAAACCCAGTCTCAACTAAAAACACAAAAAATTAGCCGGGCATGGTAGTGGGCGCCTGTAGTCCCAGCTACTCAGGAGGCTGAGGCGGGAGAATGGCGTGAACCTGGGAGGCGGAGCTTGCAGTGAGCCAAGATCGCACCACTGTACTCCAGCCTGGGCAACAGAGCGAGACTACGTCTCAAAAAAAAAAAAAAAAAATAGGAATCCACTTCTTGAGTATTCACCCTATGTCTGTTTCAAGAGTACTACATAGATTAGCCCATTTAATCCTCACAACAGTTGCATACAATAGATACTATTATTGGATTTGTTTTCTGTTTTGGCTTTTCATGAACAACTTTATTGAGGTACCATTTACATGTAATAGACTTCATCCATTTGGTCATACAATTCGATAATTTTTTTTTTTTTTTTTTGAGACAGCCTCGCTCTGTTGCTCAGGATGAAGTGCAGTGGCGTGATCTCGGCTCACTGCAACCTCCGCCTCCCTGGTTCAAGCAATTCTCTGCCTCAGCCGCCCAAGTAGCTGGGATTACCGGCACCCCCCACCATGCCTGGCTAATTTTTTAAAATTTATTTTTAGTAGGAACTAAAGTAGGGGTTTCACCATGTTGGCCGGGCTGGTCTTGAACTCCCGACCTCATGATCCACCCACCTCGGCCTCCCAAAGTGCTGGGATTACAGGCATGAGCCACTGCTCCGGGTTGATAATTTTTAATAAATGTACAGAGTTGTGTAACTATCACTGCAATCCAATTTTAGGATATTTCCAGGCTGGGTGTGGTGGCTCAGGTCTGTAATCCCTGCACTTTGGGAAGCTGAGGCGGCAGGATCACTTGAAGCCAAGAGTTTGAGACCAGCCTGGACAACAAAGCAAGACCTCATCGCTACAAAACTGAACGAAAATAAACTGGGCCTGGTGGCGAGTGCCTGTAATCCCAGCTACTTGGGAGACTGAGGTGGGAGGATTGAGCCCAGGAGTTGAAGGTGGCAGTGAGCTATGATCACACCACTGAACTCCAGCCAAGGCCGCAGAACAAGATCCTGTCTCTAAAAATAATAATAATAATAATGAATAAATTGATGAATTAAAAATTTTAAAAAGAATATTTCGATCACCCCAAAAAGACATCCTGTGCCTGTTAATAGTTGTTTTCCATTCCCACCCTCAGCTCTGGGCAACCACAAATCTATTTTGTCTCTATGGATGAACCTATTCTAGACATTTCATTTCCTATAAATGGAATATGCCATATGTAGCTTTGGTGACTGCCTTCGTCCTCTTAGCATAATGTCTTCAAGGTCCATTCACATTGTAAATTGTATCAGTTCAGTATTTAATTGCTTTTTAGTTGTTGTTGCTGTTGTTGGGACAAGGTCTTACTCTGTTGCCCAGGCTAGAGTCCAGTGGCACTATCATGGCTCATCGCAGCCTCAACCTCAAGTGATCCACCCCCTTCCCCAGTTTCCTGAGTAGCTGGGACCACAGGGTGCACCACCACACCTGGCTAATATTTTTATTTCTTGTAGAGATGGGGTCTCACTATGTTGCCCAAGCTGATCTTCAACTCCTAGGCTCAAGCAATCCTCCCACCTTGATCTCCCAAACTGCTGGGATCAAAGGCGTGCATCATTGCACCACACTCTTCATTCCTTTTTTATGACTGAATAATATTCCGTTGTATGGATACACCACATATTATTTATCCTCTCATCCGTTGATGGGTGTTTGGGTTGCTTCTACTCTTTGGCTGTTTAAGTAACGCTGTTGTGAACATGCACGTGGAAGTCTTTTTTTTTTTTTTTTTTTGACGGGATCTCACTGCAGCCTCTGCCCCTGAAGTTCAAGCAATTCTCCCACCTCAGCCTCCCGAGTAGCTGGGATTACAGGGGCACACCACCACGCCCAGATAATTTTTGTATTTTTAGTAGAGATGGGTTTTCACCATGTTGGCCAGGCTGGTCTCGAACTTCTGACCGCTGGTGATCCACCTGCCTTGGCCTCCCAAAGTTCTGGGATTATAGGCCTGAGGCACCGCGCCCTGCAACAGGCCTTTGTGTGGGAGCATGTTTTCATTTCTATGGGGCAGATTTCTAGGAGCAGAATTGCTAGGCTGTGTGGGAAGTATGTGATTCACTTTTTAAGAAAGTGCCAGACTGTTTCCCAAAGTGGCTGTACCATTTACAGCCCACTAGCGATTATGAGGGTTCCCGGCAGGCCCTGTTTTCCTGAGAAAACTTAAGTACAAAAAGGTGAAATGGATTAGCCAAGGCCACACAGCTAGTAAGTACCATGCTAGATTTGACCCCAGGCATTGTGACTACAAAGCCTGTGCTTTTAAACTTTACACAATGCTTCATCCTTACCCCATTCAGTCTTTTTCTTTTTTTTTTTTTTGAGTTGGAGTCTCACTCTGTCACCCAGGCTGGAGTACAGTGGCACGATCTCGGCTCACTGCAACCTCTGCCTCCCGGCTTCAAGCCACTCTCATGCCTCAGCTTCCTGAGTAGCTAAGATTACAGGTGTGCACCACCAGTCCTGGCTAATTTTTTAATTTTTAGTAGAGACGGGGTTTCACCACGTTGGCCAGGCTGTTCTTGAACTCCTGACCTCAGGTGATCTGCCCGCATCAGCCTCCCAAAGTACTGGGATTAAAGGCGTGAGCCACCGCACCCTGCCTCATTCAGTCTTCCATTCACTCATCCTAAAACTCATTACTGACTCACTACTATGTGCCAGGCACTGTCCTAGGTGCAGCTTATTCATTGGTTAACAAAACAGATAAATCCCTCCTTAGGTGGGGCTTCTATTCTAGTGAGGGAAGTCAGGCAAGAAAACATAGCAAGAAAGTAAATTATAAAACATCTTAGAGAAAAGAGAAATGCTATGGAGAAAGACAATGCAAGACAGGGCACGTAGGGACTGCAGGTGTGTAGACCAAGAACTGGAGGAGAGAGCAGTGCAGATAACTGGGATGTGTCCCAGAAGGGCACATCTGATGCAAAAGTTCTGAGCAGGGGACATAGCTGGAGTGTTCAGGGAGCAGAGGGGCCAGCATGGCTGGAGAGGAGTGAGTGAGCAAAAGAGGGAGCAATGGGAGAGGAGATCAAAGAGGTGATGGGGTACAAGATTGGGTAGATAGTCATGAGGACCCAATTTCTGATCGAAATCAGATGGGAGTCTTGGAGGAATTCATGCAGAGGCTGACAGGATTTGACATTCCTCCCTTTTAGCATGTTATTATAAAAATATAAAAACATAAGGAAATAAAAATAATTGTGCAGTGAATGCCTATGTACCCATTCTCTACATTCATCCATCCCATCCATCCATGAACCCATCCATGAACCCATCCATCCATCCATCCATTCACCCATCCATCCATCATCCATTCATCCATTCACCCATTTATCCATCAGCCATCCATCTATACATCCATCCATAATCCATCCACTTATTCATCCATTCATCTACCCATCCATCCACTCATCCATCCATCGTCCATCCATCCATCTATTCACTCATTCAACCATTCACCCATCCATCCATCCATCCATTCATTTATTCACCCATCCACCCATTCATCCATCATCCATTTGCCTATCCATCCATCATCCACCCATCTATGCATCCATCCATTTATCCACCCATTTATCCATCCATTCATCCATCCATCCATCCATCCATCCACCCATTCATCCATCATCCATTATGTATTCATTCATCCATCATCCATTCACCTATCCATCTATCCATTCACCCATCCATCCATTCATTCATTTATCCATCTGTCCATCTGTCCATCTGTCCATCCATCCATCCATTCATCCATCCATCATCCATCCATCATCCATCCATCCACTCACCCATCCACCCATCCAACCATTCACCCATCCATTCATCCATCATCCATCCATTCATCCATCGTTGATTCATCCATCATCCATCTTTATAAAATTAATACACTTTATTTTTTAGAGAAGTTTTAGGTTCATAGCAAAATTGAACAGAAAGCACAGAGAGTTCTCGTATATTCATCTTTCTCTATGCAACTTGCAATTATCAAAGTAACTTGCAAATATCAGCTCACTTCACTCCTAAACACTTCAACATGCCTAACATTTTTTTCGTTGGCTTTTTAAAAACTTTTTTTCTTTTTTGCTTGATGTTTTATTAGCATGCATAACATAACAAAATATCAAATATTTAAGCTTCTCGCCATGAGTAAAATTAAAATGCAGGGAAATGCCACATTTCCCATGTTACCATTTGATAAATTTTGACAAAGACATACACCTGAATAGCACAAACTCCCCTCCTCTGATGTAACAGATTCTCCCTGGCTTCTGTGTAAATAGTCTAGTGGGGAGTGTGGCAAAAGTACCCACAAGCCCACCTGGTTTGCTTTTTTACATAAACTTTTTTGTTTAGAAACATTTAAGACATGATAGTAGAGCTGCAGTGAATGACAGTAGAGTTGCTATAGACCCCTCACCCAACTTCCCCAAACGCTCTCGTCTCCCATTACCGTGGCACATCTGTCAGAACCAAGAAACAAACACTAGTACAGCACAAATGTCACTTTACTCAGATGTCGCGCATGTCCTTGTTCCGTTCAGGATCCCACCAGGATGCCACATGGTGTCTCACCGTCATGCCTCCTTAATCTCTTACTGTCTGCCACTGTTTCTCAGACTTGCCTCGTTTTGAGGACTTTGACATTTTGAGCAGTCCTGGCGAAGCAGACCACAGAAGTGTGCTGTCCCAGGGATCTGGGGCTGCACGTCTGAGATCCAGATGTTGGTAGGGCCACACCACCTCTGAAGCCTGTAGGGCAGGGGTGTCCAAACTTGTGGCTTCCCTGGGTCACATTGGAAGAAGAATTGTCTCAGGTCACACATAAAATACACTAACAGCTGATGAACTAATAAATAAATGAATAAATAAGTAACAAAAACGCAAAGTAAAACCTCTTTTTTTTTTGAGACGGAGTCTCGCTTTGTTGCCCAGGCTGGAGTGCAGTGGCGTGATCCCGGCTCACTGTAACCTCCAACCCCCGGGCTCAAGCGATTCTCCTGCCTCAACTTCCCGTGTAGCTGGGATGACAGCTACACACACAAAATGTCCCTCTGGGCCAGGCGTGGTAGCTCACACCTGTAATCCCAGCACTTTGGGAGGCTGAGTTGGGTGGATTGCTTGAGGCCAGGAGTTTGAGACCACCTGGGCAACATAGCAAGACCCCATGTCTACCAAAAAAAAATTAAGAATTAAAAATTAGCCAGGCCTGGGGGCATACACCTGTAATTCCAGCTATTTCGTAGGCTGAGGGGGAAGGATCGCTTGAACCCGGGAGTTAGAGAACCATTCTGGGCAACATAGTGAGACCCTATCTCTTCAAAATAACATTGTTTTAATTGAGATGGAGTTTCACTCTTGTTGCCCAGGCTGCAGTGCTGATCTCAGCTCACTGCAACCTCCGCCTCCCGGGTTCAAGTGATTCCCCTGCATCAGCCTCCCAAGTAGCTGGGATCACAGGTGCCCACCACCACGTGCAGCTAATTTTTATATTTTTAGTACAGACGGGGTTTCACCATGTTAACCAGGCTGGTTTTGAACTCTTGACTTCAGGCGATCTACCTGCCTTGGCCTCCCAAAGTGCTCGGATTACAGGCATGAGCCACTGTGCCCAGCCAAAAAAAGTTTTTTAATATGAAAAAAAAAAAAACCCTTCTCTTCGCCTCCTATCAGGAGGTGCGTGTTCTCGTCTTCTCACCCATGCTGCTAGTAACCCTGGTCACCTGGCCAGCTATCCCCACGGTACGTGACCCCACTTCCTTCCCCTTTCCAAACTCTAGTCTTTGTAAACAAGCCACTAAGTGCAGCCCAGGGGGGATTTGGGCTGTGGGGGTGGGTTAAGCTCCCTTCTTCAGGATGGGGGAGTAGATTTGATAGTTCTTAAGAATACAGCTGGGTGCGGTGGCTCATGCCTGTAATCCCAGCACTTTGGGAGGCCGAGGCGGGCGGATCACGAGGTCAGGAGTTCAAGGCCAGCCTGGCCAATATGGTGAAACCCCGTCTCTACTAAAAACATAAAAAATTATCCGGACGTAGGGGCGGGCGCCTGTAATCCCAGCTACTCGGGAGGCTGAGGCAGGAGAATCGCTTGAACCCAGGAGGCAGAGGTTGCAGTGAGCAGAGATCGTACCACTGCACTCCAGCTTGGGGGATAGAGCAAGACTCTGTCTCAAAAAAAAAAAAAATTCTTCTATAAGAGAGATGTGTTATTTCACCTTTCCCTGCTAACTCACTCATCTGTTTCTTTCTTTCTTTTCCTTCCTTCCTTTCTTTTTCTTTCATTCGTTCTTTCTTTTCTGCAGAGTCTTGCTCTGTCTCCCAGGCTGGAGTGCAGTGGCGCGATCTCGGCTTACTGCAACCTCTGCCTCCTGGGCTCAAGTGATTCTCTTGCTTCAGCTTCCCGAGTAGCTGGGATTGCAGGCGCCCGCCACCACGCCCAGCTAATTTTTGTACTTTTAGTAGAGACGGGGGTCTCACTACGTTGGTCAGGATGATCTGGAACTCCTGACCTCAGGTGAGCCTCCCGGCTCAGTCTCTCAAAGTGCTGGGATTACAGGCGTGAGCCAATATGCCCGGCCTCATCCGCATATTTGTTTGTATCAGTGTGGACTCACAGATACTTATTCGATAATGTGTATTCCGGTCCAATTCCATATGACTTGCTTCCTTGACGCCCACCTCTTTCCACGTCAGGTGCTATCAACAAAACACAGATTGGTGCCCAAGGGGAGCCTGGAGGTGCCACCGCAGCGAGGGCACTTGGGGCTTCTGGGTGGGAGGAAGCTTCATACCAACGAGGCTGGAGCTGACCTGCCAAGTGTGAACCACTCTCCACGGGGACCCCTGCCTGTGTGACCCCAGCCTGCGTGACCCCAGCCTGCGTGACCCCTGCCTGTGTGACCCCTGCCTGCGTGACCCCTGCCTGTGTGACCCCAGCCTGCGTGACCCCTGCCTGTGTGACCCCTGCCTGCGTGACCCCAGCCTGTGTGACCCCTGCCTGTGTGACCCCTGCCTGTGTGACCCCTGCCTGTGTGACCCCAGCGTCCAGCCCTCCTTCCCGGACGCCTCCCCCTGCCAGGCTCCCGGCCTCCCTGGGGCAAGCGGGTTGGAGGCCAAGACTGGGCGCCTCCCCCAGCCCCTTTATCTCACCACGCCCAGCCCTGAGCCTGGCACAGACCTGGCTCCATAAATATTTGCTGCCGTTCGCCCCACTGCTCCCGGCTCCCAACCCAGGCTCCTCCCGCCGCTGGGCCTTCGTCCAGGCTGGGCCCTCCCCAGGCATCAGCTCTCTGGGCTCAGGGAGGGAGGGGGCAGTCATGGAAGCAGATGAGGAACCAGGGAGAGGAGAGGGACCCACCCAAGGTCACACACCGTAGGAGGGAGAGAGAGACAGAGGGGGAAGAGAGAGATAGAGGGGGCAGAGAGGGGGAGACAGAGGGGGCAGAGAGGGGGAGATAGAGAGGGCAGTGAGGGGGAGAAAGAGGGGGCAGTGAGGGGAGACAGAGGGGGCAGTGAGGGGGAGAAAGAGGGGGCAGAGAGGGGAGATAGAGGGGGCAGTGAGGGGGAGATAGAGGGGGCAGTGAGGGGAGACAGAGGGGGCAGTGAGGGGGAGAAAGAGGGGGCAGTGAGGGGAGATAGAGGGGGCAGTGAGGGGGAGAAAGAGGGGGCAGAGAGGGGAGATAGAGGGGGCAGTGAGGGGAGAAAGAGGGGGCAGTGAGGGGGAGAAAGAGGGGGCAGAGAGGGGAGATAGAGGGGGCAGTGAGGGGAGAAAGAGGGGGCAGAGAGGGGAGATAGAGGGGGCAGCAGAGAGGGGGGAGATAGAGGGGGCAGAGAGGGGGAGATAGAGGGGGCAGTGAGGGGGAGAAAGAGGGGGCAGAGAGGGGAGATAGAGGGGGCAGAGAGGGGAGATAGAGGGGGCAGAGAGGGGAGATAGAGGGGGCAGTGAGGGGAGAAAGAGGGGGCAGAGAGGGGAGATAGAGGGGGCAGAGAGGGGAGAAAGAGGGGGCAGAGAGGGGAGATAGAGGGGGCAGTGAGGGGAGAAAGAGGGGGCAGTGAGGGGGAGAAAGAGGGGGCAGAGAGGGGAGATAGAGGGGGCAGTGAGGGGAGAAAGAGGGGGCAGAGAGGGGGAGAAAGAGGGGGCAGAGAGGGGAGATAGAGGGGGCAGTGAGGGGAGATAGAGGGGGCAGAGAGGGGGAGAAAGAGGGGGCAGAGAGGGGAGATAGAGGGGGCAGTGAGGGGAGATAGAGGGGGCAGAGAGGGGAGATAGAGGGGGCAGAGAGGGGAGATAGAGGGGGCAGAGAGGGGAGATAGAGGGGGCAGAGAGGGGAGATAGAGGGGGCAGTGAGGGGAGAAAGAGGGGGCAGAGAGGGGGAGAAAGAGGGGGCAGAGAGGGGAGATAGAGGGGGCAGTGAGGGGAGATAGAGGGGGCAGAGAGGGGAGATAGAGGGGGCAGAGAGGGGAGATAGAGGGGGCAGAGAGGGGAGATAGAGGGGGCAGAGAGGGGAGATAGAGGGGGCAGTGAGGGGGAGAAAGAGGGGGCAGTGAGGGGAGATAGAGGGGGCAGTGAGGGGGAGACAGAGGGGGCAGAGAGGGGAGAAAGAGGGGGCAGTGAGGGGGAGAAAGAGGGGGCAGAGAGGGGAGATAGAGGGGGCAGAGAGGGGAGATAGAGGGGGCAGTGAGGGGAGATAGAGGGGGCAGTGAGGGGAGATAGAGGGGGCAGAGAGGGGGAGACAGAGGGGGCAGAGAGGGGAGACAGAGGGGGCAGAGAGGGGAGATAGAGGGGGCAGTGGGGGGAGACAGAGGGGGCAGTGAGGGGGAGATAGAGGGGGCAGTGAGGGGAGAAAGAGGGGGCAGTGAGGGGAGATAGAGGGGGCAGTGAGGGGGAGACAGAGGGGGCAGAGAGGGGAGATAGAGGGGCAGAGAGGGCAGATAGAGGGGGCAGTGAGGGGGAGAAAGAGGGGGCAGAGAGGGGAGATAGAGGGGCAGAGAGGGGAGATAGAGGGGGCAGTGAGGGGAGACAGAGGGGGCAGTGAGGGGAGATAGAGGGGGCAGTGAGGGAGAGACAGGGGGCAGAGAGGGAGAGAGAGAGAGGCAGAAACACCCAGAGAGACAGTGGGAGAGAGGGAGAGAACGGCGGGGAGAGACAGAGAGATGGGAGAGAGACAGACAGAGGAGATAGAGGGAGAGAGAGAGAGAGAGAGAGGGAGAGCGAGCCCTGGGCAGACAGAGACCCGGAGCGCGGGAGCGAGGCAGTTGGGTGGCCTCCAGCCTTCCGACAGTGGGATAATAACCCCACTGCTATTTATTATCTCACCCGCTCACCAGTGCCAGCCACTCCACACACATCATTCACTCCTTTAATCTCCACCACTCTGTCGGTTCCCAGCACAGGCCACGCACTCTCCTCTTCGGCCTCTCACGGACAACTCTCTTTGCCTGGGATGACCTCCCGCCCTTGGTTTCAGGCCTCCCTTTACATACACCCCCACGACCTTCCCAACTCCTCCCAGAACCAGCTCTCTCTCTATCAGTCCCTGCTGTGGACACCATTCTAAGAGGGTCCTCAAGACCCCTGTTCCCCAGGTACTCACATACCCACTCCCAGCCCTTCAGTCAGCTGCTGCTCTAGGTGCAGAGTTACCCCAGGTAGAATTAACGTTCCAAGTTCAGGTGGGGCGCGGTGGCTCAGGCCTGGAATCCCAGCGCTTTGGGAGGCCAAGGCGGGGAGGTCGCTTGAGGTCAGGAGTTTGAGACCAGCCTGGCCAACATGGTGAAACCCCATCTCTACTAAAAATACAAAAATTAGCCGGGCCTGGTGGCGGCGCCTGTAGTCCCAGCTACTCAGGAGGCTGAGGCAAGAGAATCGCTTGAACCTGGGAGGCGGAGGTTGCAGTGAGCCAAGATCGCACCACCGCACTCCAGCCTGGGCGACAGAATGAGACTTTACCTCAGGGAAAAAAAAAAAAAAAAAAAAAGGTTCCAAGCTCAGGCCTGGAATCCCAGTGCTTTGGGAGGCCAAGACAATAGGATCGCTTGAGCCTAGAGTTTGAGATCAGCCTAGGCAACAAAGTGAGACTCTGCCATCTCTAAATAATAATAATAATAATAATAATAATAATAAATAAGATTCCAAATCGGCTGACTTGAAAATAGGGAGACGCTCTTCAGTGGGCCTGGCCTAATCAGGTGACCCCTTAAAAGGAATGAGCCTCTTCCTGAAGCACCTGTGAGGCAGAATTCATCACTGCTGGTTTCGCAGGTGGCGAAGGCCATGTGGCAAGCAATGCAGTCAGCGGATTCCAGCCACAGCCAGCCAGGGCGTGGGAACCTTCGTCCCACCACCACGGGGCACTGAACCCTGCCATAGCCTGAGGGAGCTTAGAAGACAGTCCTGAGCTCCAGAGAGAACTCAGTCCAGCCAACACCTTGATTTCAGTCTGGTGAGACCCCAGCAGAGCCCCCAGACATGCGGTGCCAGACCCCTGGCCCGCAAAGCTGGGAGTGGATGAATGGGTACTGTTTGAGGCGGCTGGGTTTGTGGTCGTGTGTTTCCCAGTGTGGAGGATGGAAACAGTCTCTCCGTTTTGTTTCCTTCCTGGCACACGCCATCAGCGTAAGTTGGTTTCTTTATCTGTTTAATTCTCTCAAGTCCGTCCGTCCGTGTTCGCTTCCTGGGGCTGCAGCAGCAACGTACCACAAACCGTGTGGCTTAAAACCACAGAAGGCCGGGCGCGGCAGCTCACGCCTGTCATCCCAGCACTTTGGGAGGCCGGGGCAGGTGGATCACCTGAGGTCAGGAGTTCGAGACCAGCCCGGCCAACACAGTAAAACCTCGTCTCTACTAAAACATTAGCCGGGTGTGGTGGTGGGCCTCTGTAATCCCAGCCACTTGGGAGGCTGAGGCAGGAGAATCACTTGACCCCAGGAGGCAGAGGTTGCAGTGAGCCAAGATCGTGCCATTGCACTCCAGTCTGGCCAACGAGTGAAACTTTGTACAAAACAAACAAACAAACAAACAAAACCCCACCACCACCAACAACAAACCAAACCACAGAAGGATGCTGTCCCAGGGCTCTGGGGGCTGGAAGTTTGAGACCAAGATGTCAGCAGGACCACACTCCGTCTGAAGCCCGTATGGGAGGGGTGTCCAAGCTTGCAGCTTCCTTGGGCCACAGTGGAAGAATTGTCTTGGGCCACACATAAAATACATTAACACTTAAAATAACTGATGAACTAATAAATAAATGCAAAAATGCAAAAACAAAAATCTCATCATGTTTTAAGAAAGTTTACGAATTTGTGTTAGGCCACATTCAAAACTGTCCCAGGCCGCATGTGGCCTGAGGGCTGCAGGTTGAACAGCCTTGCCGTGGGGGTGCTTCCTTGCTTCTCCCTAGCATCCAATGGTTGCCAGCAATCTGTCTGTTTGTTTGTTTGAGACAGGGTCTAGCTCTGTCGCCCAGGCTGGAGTGCAGCAGTGCGATCTTGGCTCATTGCAACCTCAACCTCCTGGGCTCAAGCGATCCTCCCACCTTAGCCTCCCGAGTAGCTGGGATTACAGGCAAGTACCGCCATGCCCGGCTAATTTTTTGATGTTTTATAGAGATGGGGTCTCACTATGTTGCCCAGGGTGTCACCAACCACCCTTGGCATCCCTTGGCCTGTGGCTGCACCACCTCAGCCTCGGCCTTCATCAACACAGGCATCTTCCCTATGTGGGAATCTGTGTCCAAATTTCCCCTGTGTATATATGAACAGCAGTCATACTAGAGTAGGATTCCTCCTCTCCAGGACGGCCTCATATTAACTAATTTCATCAAAACAACCTGATTTCCAAATAAGGCCACATTCTGTCGTACTGAGGGTTAGGACTTCAACATATATATATCTTCCAGAGACAGAATCTCACTCTGTTGCCCAGGCTGGAGTGCAGTGATGCAATCATAGCTCACTACAGCCTCAAACTTCTGGGCTCAAGCAATCCTCCCACCTTAGCCTCCCAAATAACTGGGACTAAAGGCAAGGACCACCATACCCAGCTAATTTTTAAATTTTTTTTAGTAGAGACAATGTCTCACTATGTTGCTCAGGCTGGTCTTGAACTCCTGGATTCAAGCAGTCCTCCAACCTTGGCCTCCCAAAGTTCTGGGGTCACAGGCATGAGCCACCATACCTGGCCCTAAGTCTTTTATATGTAGCAGTGCGAGGCTTCTGAAAAGTCCCCCAATGATCCCTCCCTCCCAGTGCTCACACTTTTAAGTAATCCCCTTCCTCTAAATATGAACTGGACATAGTGACTTTTAATGGAATAGGGGAAAAGTGACGGGATGTCACTCTCAAGATTAGGTTACAAAATACTGTGATTCCTGTCTTGTTTCTCTCTCTCTTCCCACCCTCACCCCCACTTTCTCTTTTTGGCTTGGCTTCCGGTCTTTGATGGGGCCAGCCACCATGCTGGCAACTGCCCTGTAGAGCAGCCCATGGGGTAAGGAACTGAGGGTGCTCTCTATCCAACAGCCTGCAAGCAACAGAGACCCCCAGTCCAATAGCCTGTGAGAAACCAACTCTAGCCAAGACAGGAGTGAGTCTGGAAGCAGATCTTTCCAGTTGAGCCTTCAGATGAGACCTCAGCCTAGCTGATGCCTTGATGGCAGGCTCATGAAAGTCCCTGAAACAGAGGACCCAGCTGAGCTGGGTCCAGCCTCCTGACCCAGAGAAATGATGAGAAATGGGTGTTGTTTTGAGTAGCTAAGTTTCGAGGGTAACTTCAGCAGTAGAAACTAATCCACATGTATTAACCCATTCAATTTCTGTAACAAGCCTAGGTGATATATACTGTTATTATCCCCATTTTACAGATGAGGAAATGGAGGCACAGAGAGGCAGAGATGTTTGTCCAAGGCCCGTAAGTAGCAGGGATGGGGGGTAAAGCCAGATAGCCTGGCTCTAGAGTTTATACTTTTAGCCACCCCACTATTGTTGTTTCATTGTTAAATAATAATAACTGGCAGTCAGGTGTGCTGGCTCACACCTGTAATACCAGCATTTTGTGAGGAAAATGCAGGAGGATTGCTTGAGCCTAGGAGTTTGAGATCTGGTGAGACTGCATCTCTGAAAAAAGAAAGAGGAAAGAAAGAAAAAAAGAAAAAAAGAAAGGAAGGAAGGAAGGGAAAGAAAGAGAGACAGAAAGAGAGAGAGAGAGAGAGAAAGAAAGAAAGGAAAGAAAGAAAGAAATGTAGCCATGTGTGGTTGGTGGTGGTATTCATCTGTAGTCCCAGCTACTTTGGGAGACTGAGGTGGGAGGATTACTTGAACCCCCGAGGTCGAAGCTGCAGTGAGCTATAATTGCACCACTAAACATCTGCTGCTGCTGTTACCACTAAGTTTTTTTGCTTGTTTGTTTTGCTTTTTTTTTTTTTTTTTTTTTTTTTTGTGAGACAGAGACTCACTCTGTCGCCCAGGCTGGAGTGCAGTGGCGCGATCTCGGCTCACTGCAAGCTCCACCTCCCGGGTTCACGCCATTCTCCTGCCTCAGCCTCCCGAGTAGCTGGGACCCCAGGTACCTGCCACCACGCCCAGCTAATGTTTTTTGTATTTTTAGTAGAGAGTATTTTAGTTTCACTGTGTTAGCCAGGATGGTCTCGATCTCCTGACCTCGTGATCCGCCTGCCTCAGCCTCCCAAAGTGCTGGGATTACAGGTGTGAGCCACCGCGCCCGGCCCTGTTACCACTAAGTTTTAAATATACACACATATATGTATAGGAATATAGGTTTACATGTATATAAAATTGAAATATATTCTTCTTTTAAGTCTCTAATTGTTCTAAACCGAAAAATAATAAAAGACGTGGATGACAAATGATAACTGAAAATTGTTTTGTTATATATAGGAGAGATTCTTATGAAACTAAACTAAACATATTCTTTTTTTTTTGAGATGGAGTTTCACTCTTGTTGGAGTGCAATGGTGCAATCTTGGCTCACTGCAACCTCCGCCTCCTGGGTTCAAGCGATTCTCCTGCCTCAGCCTCCTGAGTAGCTGGGATTACAGGTGTGCACCATCACGCCTGGCTAATTTTTTCTATTTTTAGTAGAGACGGGGTTTCTCAATGTTGATCAGGCTGGTCTCGAACTCCCGACCTCAGGTGATCCACCTGCCTTGGCCTCACAAAGTGCTGGGATTACAGGTATGAGCCACTGCACCCAGTCGAAACTAAACATATTCTTAAAACACAATGCAGGCTGGACACAGTGGCTCACGCCTGTAATCCCAGCACTTCGAGAGGCCAAGGCAGGTGGATCACCCGAGGTCGAGAGCTGGAGACCAGCCTGGCCAACATAGCAAAACCATCTCTACTAAAAATACAAAAATTAGCCAGGTGTGGTGGCGTGTGCTGCAATCCCAGCTACTTGGGAGGCTGAGGCAGGAGAATCGCTTGAATCCAGAAGGCAGAGGCTGCAGTGACCTGAGACTATGCCACTGTACTCCAGCCTGGGTGACAGAGCAAGACTCTGTGTCAAAAAATATATAAATAAATACATAAACTGGAATTCAGCAATCACTGTTACTGACATTTACTCAAATGAGTTGAAAACTTAGTTCCACACAAACCCCACATGTGAATGTCTACAGCAACTTTATTCATAATTGCTAAAACTTGAAAGTAACCGACCGGGTGCAGTGGCTCACGCATGTAATTCCAGCACTTTGGGAGTCCAAGATGGGCAGATCACGAGGCCAGGAGTTCGAGACCAGCCTGGCCAACATGGTGAAACTCCATCTCTACTAAAAATACAAAAATTAACCCGGCATAGTGGTGCATGGCTGTAATCCCAGCTACTCGGGAGGCTGAGGCAGGAGAATCGCTTGAATCTGGGAGGTGGAGGTTGCAGTGAGCCGAGATCGTACCACTGCACTCCAGCCTGGGCGACAGAGCGAGACTCCGTATCAAAAAAAAAAGAAAGTAACCAAGATGTCCTTCAATACATGAATGGATAAGCCGTGGTCCATCCACACAATGGAATATTATTAAGCAATGAAAATATATGAGATGACAATGCAACGTTTTACTGAAAAAAAAAAAAAAAAAAAAAAAAAAAAAAAAAAGAGCTACCGAGCTGTAAAAAGACACGGCGAGAACTTAAACGCATGTTTCTAAGTGAAAGAAGCTAATCCGGAAAGCCTGCACACTGTTCGATTCCAACAATATGAGGTTCTGGAAAAGAAAACTAGAGAGAGAGAAAAAAGATCAGTGGTTGGTGGGAGCTAGGAGGGAGAGAGGGATGAGGAGGTGGAGCGCAGGAGATATTTAGGGCAGTAAAACTGTGATATTCTGTGTGATTCTATAGTGATGGGGACGTGTCATTACACATTTGTCTAAAACCACAGGACGTACAACTTCACGAACCAGGAGCGAGTCCTCATGTACACGGCGAACTGTGGGTGACAATGGTGTGTCCCATGCACCACCCTGGTAGGGATGTTGGTAGCGGCAGAGGCTGTTGGGGAGGGGCAGGGAGTAGAGAAGAAAGAACTGTGTACCTTCTGGCCGGGCGCCGTAGCGCACGCCTGTAATCCCAGCACTTTGGGAGGCTGAGGCAGGCAGATCACCTGAGGTCAGGAGTTCGAGACCAGCCTGGCCAACATGACGAAACCCCGTCTCTACTAAAAATACAAAAGTTAGCTGGGCGTGGTGGCGGGCGCCTGTAATCCCAGCTACTTGGGAGGCTGAGGCAGGAGAATCACTTGAACCGGGGAGGCGGAGGCTGCAGTGAGCTGAGATTGTGCCACTGCACTCCAGCCTGGGTGACACAGCGAGACTCTGTCTCAAAAAAAAAAGACCTTTGTACCTTCTGCTCAATATTGCTGTGAACCTAAAACTGCTCTAAAAAATAAAGTCTATCAATTAAAAAAAAAAAGGAAGAACCGCCCCCGCCAGCAGTCAAGAAAAAGATGCAGGTGATTATTACATGACGATTATTGAAAATAGTTCTTCTATACAGGAGGGGACGTTAAAAGTTAAAAATAGGCCTGATGTGATAGCTCACACCTATAATCCCAGCACTTTGGGAGGCCAAGGCAGGAGGATCGTTTGAGCACAGGAGTTCAAGACCAGCCTGGGCAACAGAGTGAGCGTCCGCCTGTCTTTACAAAAAAAAAAAAAAAAAAGAAAGAAAGAAAGGAAAAAAAAACCAGCTGAGCATGGTGTCATGTCTGTGTAGTCCCAGCTACTCAGGAGGCTAAGGCAGGAAGATCACTTAAACCCGGGAGGTCAGGGCTATAGTGCACTCTGATCATGCCACTGCACTCCAGTCTGGGTGACAGAGTGAGATCCTGCTTCCAAAAGATAAATAAAATTTAAAATGATCTGGGCATCTCACAGGCTGTGTTTGCTGCGGTCCCTCACTCCCTAAAATGCAGGTTCCACAAGGCCAATTTTTTTTTTTTTTTTTTTTTTTGAGACAGAGTTTCTCTGTGTTGCCCAGGCTGGAGTGCAGTGACGCAGTCTGAGCTCACTGCAGCCTCCAGCTCCTGGGCTCAAGTGATTCTCCGGCCTCAGCCTCTCCAATAGCTGGGATTACAGGCACTGTAATCCATGCCTGGCTATAGGCCAAATATTTTTTGTTGTTGTTGTTGTTTTTTTTTTGAGACGGAGTCTCGCTCTGTCACCCAGGCTGGAGTGCAGTGGCCGGATCTCAGCTCACTGCAAGCTCCTCCTCTCGGGTTCACGCCATTCTCCTGCCTCAGCCTCCCGAGTAGCTGGGACTACAGGCACCCGCCACTTCACCCGGCTAGTTTTTTTTTTGTATTTTTTAGTAGAGACGGGGTTTCACCGGGTTAGCCAGGATGGTCTCGATCTCCTGACCTCGTGATCCGCCCGTCTCGGCCTCCCAAAGTGCTGGGATTACAGGCTTGAGCCACCGCGCCCGGCCAGGCCAAATATTTTTTTAATAGCATTATTGAGATATATTTCATATACCATAAAATTCGCCATGTAGAGTTTGTGCAACCATCAACACAATCTTTTTTTTTTTGGACAGGGTCTTCTTATTATGTTGCCCAGGCTGGAGTTCACTGGTGTGATCTTGGCTCACTGCAACCTCCACCTCCCAGCTTCACGTGTTTTTCCCACCTCAGCCTCCTGAGTAGCTGGGATTACAGGGGTGCACGATCACACCTGGCTAATTTTTCTTTTTCTTTTTTTTTTTTTGAGATGGAGTCTCACTCTGTTGCCCAGGCTGGAGTGCTGTGGCACAGTCTTGGCTCACTGCAATCTCCGACTCCCGGATTCAAGCAATTCTCCTGCCTCATGCCCCCAAGTAGCTGGGATTACAGGCACCTGCCACCACGCCTGGCTAATTTCTTGTAGTTTTAGTAGAGACGGGGCTTTACCATGTTGGACAGGCCAGTCTCGAACTCCTGACCTCGTGATCCGCCCGCCTCGGCCTCTCTAAGCTCTGGGATTACAGGCGTGAACCACTGCACCCGGCCTAACACAATTTTAAAACATTTTTCATCACCCCCAAAAGAATCATTGTACCCCTTAGCAATAGCCCCCCAGTACTCGCCTCCTGCCCCCCACGCCCTAGGCAGGCACAGATCTGCTTCCTGTCTCTGCAGACCCTCCTGAGGGCTGGAGTTGGCTTTGCTTTGAGGTGTGCCCCAGATGCTGCAGCAATGCTTAAGTCCAGCATGGTAGCAGGTAGGTGTCCAATCGCTATTTATTATTTTTAATTTAATTAAATTAATTAATTTATTTTGAGACAGAGTCTCGCTCTATCACCCAGGCTGGAGTGCAGTTGCATGATCTCAGCTCACTGCAAGCTCCGCCTCCCGGGTTCAAGCGATTCTCCTGCCTCAGCCTCCCAAGCAGCTGGGACTTCAGGTGCCCGTCACCACGCCCAGCTAATTTTTGTATCTTTAGTAGAGACGGGTTTTCTCCATGTTGGCCAGGCTGATCTGGAACTCCTGACCTCAGGTGATCCACTCGCCTCAGCCTCCCAAAGTGCTGGGATGACAGGCATGAGCCACCACCCCAGCCCTCAATAATTTTTTAATCAATCTTGTTTCAATTTGAACCCCAGTCACCACTGGCCTGACCTCTCTTGCTACTGTTAATTTACTCATCCGCCAGGTCTCTGAACCCCTTCCTCACCTACCCACTTTCCCGTCAGGATGGCTCAGAGCCACTTCTAGGCCCCTCTTGGTCACCTTTGGGAAGAGGCATACCTTGCTTCGTAACGGCGGCATCCTGGTTCACGGAACCTTCCAGGCACCTCCGGAGCAGGGACAGAGTCTGTCTGTGGTCTCCCAGCACCCAGCCTCAGCTCAGGCCTCTGCATAAAAAGTCCCCAGGAAATGTGTGTTGTGTTTGTATGGAAAGAAGAGAAGTCAGCAACCTTGGCCTACACCCGCCCCTGGCTCCTGGCCCACAAACATGTACGAATAGCAAAGAGGCCGAGGGTGTGCACCGCAGGGTTGATTGGCATTTGAGTCCCTCCTGCTGCTGATCTATAGCGAGATGACGGGCAGGAGGCTTAGTCTCTGTGAGTCTCACTTTCCTCAACCATGAAGCCGAGCTAATAATAGGACCACCTCCCCGGGGTGCTGTGAAGATTAGCACTGGGGCTGGTAATATGTTCAGTAAATGCTGGCTACAATTATTGTTAATCACATGGGGTTTTTGAAGTCATTACAAACCTGCCACGTTCGGTCATCCGTCTGTCTCCTCATTCCGTCCGTCTCCTCATTCCATCCACGTTTCCTGAGAAACAGAGAGAGAATCCAGTGTGCTCGGAAATTCCGCGTTCTTCCACATGCCCGGGTGTTGGGTGAGAAGGGCCAGGTGGAAATAACTTGCAACAGGTGCAGCTCCCGAAGGGCTCAGAGGCCAGGTGGGGGAGTGTGGACTCTATCCCAAGAGCAATAGGGAGCCATGGGAGGCTACTGAGGAGAGGGCCTGGGTAAGAAGTGAATGTTAGAAAGATGGCCAGTGTGGCAGCTCATGCCTGTAATACCAGCATTTTTGGAAGCCGAGGCAGGAGGATCACTTGAGCCCAGGAATTTGAAACTAGCCTGGGCAACATAGTGAGAGCCTGTATCTGCAGAAAATTCTAAAATTAGCTGGGGAGGATGATGCACACCTGTAGTCCCAGCTACTTGGGAGGCTGAGGCAGGAGGATCACTTAAGTATGGGAGGTCAAGGCTGCAGAGAGCTGTGATTGCACCACTGCATTCCAACCTGGGTGATGGAGTGAGACTCTGCCTCAAAAAAGAAACGGAAGGGAGGGAGGGAGGCAGGGAGGGAGGGAGGGAAGGAGGATAGGACAGGAAAGGAGAAAGAGAGAGAAAAAGAGAGAAGAAAGACAGACAGAAGGAAGGAAGAGAAAGAGAGAAAAGAAAGAAAGAGAAAAGAAAGAAAGAAAGAAAAAGAAAGAAAGAAAGAAAGAAGGAAAGAAAGAAAGAAAGAAAGAAAGAAAGAAAGAAAGAAAGAAAGAAAGAAAGAAAGAAAGAAAGAAAGAAAGAAAGAAAGAAAGAAAGAAAGAAAGAAAGAAAGAAAGAAAGAGAGGGAGGGAGGAAGGAGGAGGGAGGGACGGGGGAGGAGGGAAGGGGAGAGGGGGAAGGAGGGAGGGAGGGAGGGGGGAGAACCGACACACTCGATTCTCCTTATTCATGGTGGTTATCTTCCTTAAAGTAGCTGAGAACACCAAATTGGCAAATACCGAGCCATTACCACTGGGGGAAATACAGGGTTAGATTCCTGCAGGCCGCTGGTTACAACATCTTCATCAAACAACCAATACATAACCTCGCTGACTTTGCCTTTCTGTTTAAAGACATCTTTTACATATATATTGTTGATTCATTGTCATTGAACTCACTGCCAGCAGGAGCACAGCTCATACCTAAACGAAGTTCATCTAACACATGGATTTTCTTTCTTTTTTTTTTTTTTTTTTTTTTTTTTTGTTTTTTTGACACGGAGTCTCGCTCCGTAGCCCAGGCTGGAGTGCAGTGGCCCAATCTCGGCTCACTGCAAGCCCTGCCTCCCAGGTTCCAGCAATTCTCCTGCCTCAGCCTCCTGAGTAGTTGGGATAACAGGTGTGCGCCACGACTCCCAGTTAATTTTTGTATTTTTAGTAAAGACGGGGTTTCATCATGTTGGCCAGGCTGGTCTCAAATGCCTGGCCTCAAGTGATCTGCCTGCCTTGGCCTCCCAATAGTGCTGGGATTACAGGCGTGAGCCACCACACCCGGCCGGATTTTCTACGTGAAGCACTACAGAACGTTCCCAAGCACTGAAGAGAACCCTGTTCAGCACTGAGCTTGGGAACTGAAGTGTAGAATCACCAACAAAAAGCACAAACCTGCAGAATCACCAACAAAAACACAAAAATGTGAAAATCGTGGCACCAACATAAAAAAAAAAAAAAGATGCTTGTTTGTAGGAGTGGCTGAAATGAAAAGGCGGAGCGTCGCTTTCCTCAGCCTCAGCTGGGGATGTGTGGATTGGCAACTCACGTTTTTCACAGCTCTGGGCACACCTGCAAAAGTCATCTTTTTTTTTCGTTGCTGTTGTTGTTCTTTCCTCCCTTATTATTTTTTTGTTCCACCTTGACAAATAAAGAATGTATACAATTGTTGTGTACAACAAGATTTTTCTTTTTCTTTTTTTTTTTTTTTTTTTTTTTTTTTTTGAGACGGAGTCTCGCTCTGTCGCCCAGGCTGGAGTGCAGTGGCGCGATCTCGGCTCACTGCAAGCTCCGCCTCCCGGGTTCAAGCGATCCTCCTGCCTCAGCCTCCCGAGTAGCTGGGATTACAGGTGCCCACCACCACGCCCGGCTAATTTTTTGTATTTTTAGTAGAGACGGGGTTTCACCATGTTAGCCAGGATGGTCTCGATCTCCTGACCTTGTGATTGGCCTGCCACAGCCTCCCAAAGTGCTGGGATTACAGGCGTGAGACACCGCGCCCGGCCGTTTTTTTTTTTTTTTTTTTTTTTTTTTTTTTTTTTTTTTTTGATGTAGTCTCCATCTGTAGCCCAGGCTGGAGTGCAGTGGCGTGATCTCGGCTTACTGCAAGCTCCCAGCCTTTTCTATTGTTTTTAAAGACAGGGTTGGCCGGGCGCGGTGGCTCAAGCCTGTAATCCCAGCACTTTGGGAGGCCGAGACGGGCGAATCACGAGGTCAGGAGATCGAGACCATCCTGGCTAACACGGTGAAACCCCGTCTCTACTAAAAAATACAAAAAAAACTAGCCGGGCGAGGTGGTGGGCGCCTGTAGTCCCAGCTACTCGGGAGGCTGAGGCAGGAGAATGGCGTAAACCCGGGAGGAGGAGCTTGCAGTGAGCTGAGATCCGGCCACTGCACTCCAGCCTGGGCGACAGAGCGAGACTCTGTCTCAAAAAAAAAAAAAAAAAAAAAAAAGACAGGGTCCCACGACGTTGTGCAGGCTGGAGTGCGGTGTGTGTTTTTCACAAGTGCAACTCCAGCTCTTTAACTCCTGGCCTCGAGAAATGCCTCAGCCTCCTAGACAGACGTGACATGACAGCTTCCTAGACTAGACATGCCCCACTATGTCTGGCTAACATGACGTTTATATAAATGTACACATATACACACAGATTGGAAAATGGTTACATCAAGCTGTATAATTAACATATGCATTACCTCACATACTTTTTTTTTTTTTGCAGTGAGAATTCTTTTTTTTTTTTTTTTTTGAGACGGTGTCTCCCTCTGTTGCCCAGGCTGGAGAGCCCTGGAGAGCAGTGATGCGATCTCAGCTCACTGCAACTTCCACCTCCTGGGTTCAAGCAATTCTTCTGCCTCAGCCTCCTGAATAGCTGGGACCACGGGCGCCCACCACCACACCCGGCTAATTTTTTGTATTTTTAGTAGAGATGGGGTTTCACCGGGTTAGCCAGGATGGCCTTGATCTCCTGACCTCGGGATCCGCCCACCTCAGCCTCCCAAAGTGCTGGGATTACAGGTGTGAGCCACTGTTTCCAGCCGTGAGAATTCTTAAAATCTACTGTCTCAGCAATTTTTGAGCATACAATAATACATTGTTATTAACTATAGCGCTGTGATGATCATCATCATTACCATATACATATATATTTTTTTTGAGACAAGGTCTCACTGTGTTGCCCAGGCTGGAATGCAATGGTACAATCAGTACAGTCAGAGCTTACTGCAGCCTCCATCTCCTAGGCTCAAGTGATCCTCCCACTTCAGCCTCCCAAACCGCTGAGACTATAGGTGCATGCCACCACGCCTAATTTGTTAAAAATCTTTGTAGGATGGGCACGGTGGCTCAGGCCTATAATCCCAGCACTTTGGGATGCCGAGGCAGGTGGGTCACCTGAGGTCAGGAGTTCAAGACCAGCCTGGCCAACATGGAGAAACTCCATCTCTACAAAAATTAAAATAAACAATAAAAAAATAAATTAGCTATGCATGATGGCGGGTGCCTGTAATCCCAGCTACTCAAGAGGCTGAGGTGGGAGAATCGCTTGAACCCAGGAGGTAGAGGTTGCAGTGAGCCGAGATCACGCCATTGCACTTCAGCCTGGGTGACTGAGCGAGACTCCGTCTCAAAAAAAAAAAATTTTTTTTTTTTTGGTCGAGATAGGGTCTCGCTATGTTTCCTAAGCTGATCTCAGCAAGACCAGCTATGTTTCCCAGCTGGTCTTGAACTCCTGGTCTCAAATCATCCTCCTGCCTGGGCCCCCAAAGTGTTGGGATTACAGGTGTGAGCCACCCCACTGGGCCAACCCTGTGATTTGGGAGATACAAATAAATTTTAGGGAATGAGAACATTTGCAAATACGAAATCTTCAAATGAGAGCAACTGTGTATCCAAACATTATCATGTCAACACGTAACTGATATAAAAATCAGTTGTCCGGGCAGGATGGCTCACACCTATAATAATCCCAGCATTTTGGGAGGCCGAGCCAGGCAGATCACTTGAGGCCAGGAGTTCGAGACCAACCTGGCCAACATGGCAAAACCCCATCTCTACTAAAAATACAAAAAAATTAGCCTGGTTTGGTGGCATGGCTGTAATTCCAGCTACTTCGGAGGCTGAGGCACGAGAATTGTTTGAACCCAGGAGACAGAGGTTGCAGTGATCCAAGATGGTACCACTGTACTCCAGCCTGGGCAACAGAGCGAATCTGTCTTAAAATAAACAAACAAACCAAGTAATGAATCAGAGCTACTTGATTGACACTCTCTTTTTTCTTTTCTTTTTTTTTTTTTTTTTTTTTGAGATGGAATCTCGCACTGTCACCCAGGCTGGAGTGCAGTGGCCAGATCTCGGCTCACTGTAAGCTCCGCCTCCCGGGTTCACGCCATTCTCCTGCCTCAGCCTCCCGAGTAGCTGGGACTACAGGCGCTCGCCAACACACCCGGCGAGTTTTTTTGTATTTTTAATAGAGACGGTGTTTCACCGTGTTAGCCAGGATGGTCTCGATCTCCTGACCTCGTGATCCGCCCGTCTCGGCCTCCCAAAGTGCTGGGATTACAGGCTTGAGCCACCGCGCCCGGCCAACACTCTCTTTTTTCAATCGCAGAGTCTATTGCATGCTGACAGCATGTCTCAGTTTGAAACAGCCACGTTTTAATGCCCTGGAGCCACACGTGGCCAGTGGTTTCTGTATTGGACCACACAAGTCGCGCCAGCTTTCTTCAGATTCTCAAAGGGATCTATGAACTCAACAAACAAACAAACAACAAATCAGATACAACCACTCTGGAGAGTCGTATGAGAAGATCTAAGAAAGCTGCTCATTCTCCTATCCTCTGACCCCAGGAATTCCACTCCGAGGCCAATACCCCAGAAAAAACACGCCACTTAGCACAAAGCAACACGTATAAGAATATTCTTTGCCCTGCTTGCTCCTAAGAGCACGGTACTGGAGAAACCTAAAATGTCCATCACCGGAAGAATGGATCCCTCAAGACAGTATGTCCACGCACTAGAAGATTCAACAGCTCTGCAAAGGAAGAGGCCTGAGCTCTGTGTAACAATCCCTTGCAAGCAGTGTTGAGCTGGTGTGGACAAAACCAGCTGCAGAAGGTTGGAAACACCATACTGTTTATACAGCATTTAGAAACATGCAAGAATACTCTAGCAGTTATGGATTTATACTATGTAGCAAAAGTCTTTTGTAATCAAAGAATAACAAACACCTCATTGGAGACGGTGGTTACTTTTGGAAGGGAAAGGATTTGGAGAGGAGAATGCACTCAGGATTTCTATTATATCTGGAGAATTATATATTTTTCTTTCTTTTCTATTTGTTTGTTTATTTTTGTTTTTTTGAGATGGAATTTTGCTCGTCGCCCAGGCTGGAGTGCAGTGGCACGATCTCGGCTCACTGCAACCTCTGCCTCCCGGGTTCAAGCGATTCTCCTGCCTCAGCCTCCCGAGTAGCTGGGACTACAGGTGCAAACCACCACGCCCAGCTAATTTTTGTAATTTTAGTAGGGACGGGGTTTCACCATGTTGGCCAGGCTGGTCTCGAACTCCTGACCTCAAGTGATCCACCCACCTTGGCCTCCCAAAGTGCTGGGATTACAGGCTTGAGCCACCACCACTATTTATACATTTAAAAACATGCAAGGCAACATTGTCTAGGATTTACGCTACATAGCAAAAGTCTTTTGTAATCGAAGAATAATAAACCCCTCATTGGAGGTGACTTTTAGAAGGGAAGGGATTTGGAGAGGCGAGTGCACGCAGTGTTTCTGTTATATCTGGAGAATTATATTTCTTTTTTCTTGAGACAGAGTCTTGCTCTGTCGCCCAGGCTGGAGTGCAGTGGCGTGATCTTGTCTCACTGCAAGCTCCACCTCCCGGGTTCACGCCATTCTCCTGCCTCAGCCTCCTGAGTAGCTGGGACTACAGGCGCCCGCCACCACGCCCGGCTAATTTTTGTATTTTTAGTAGAGACAGGTTTCACCATATTGGCCAGGCTGGTCTCGAACTCCCTACATTGTGATCCGCCCGCCTCGGCCTCCCAAAGTACTGGGATTACCGGCGTGAGCCACCACACCCGGCCTAGAATTATATTTCTTAAACAGAATGGTGGATACGTGAATACTCATTATATTTTGGGGGATATGTGTGAAATGTTTCACTTCACAGAGAATCCCAGCAAGGTTTTGTGCTGTGTGTGAGCTGGTCAGAGATGACCATAAGACTTAGCATGTGTGGCCTGTCTGTGCCTTGGGAAATAATAGTTCCTATGTCATAGGTAGAACATAAGGATTAAATGAGATTACTATAAGGGTATGGAAAGCCGCAGAACGGTGCCTGGCCTATAGTTACTGCCTCAAGCGTATTTGTCAACAGCAATAATAATTGTCAAGCATTCACTGTGATCCGTGGTATGGCTTATGTTTTCATCCGTTTTTTTTTGTTTGTTTGTTTGTTTTTTTGAGACAGAGTCTCGCTCTTGTTGCCCAGGCTGGAGTGCAGTGGCACGATCTTGGTTCACTGCAATCTCCACCTCCCGGGTTCAAGCAGTTCTCCTGCCTCAGCCTCCCAAGTAGCTAGGATTACAGGCATGTGCCACCCTGCCCAGCTAATTTTGTATTTTGAGTAGAGACAGGGTTTCTCCATGTTGGCCAGGCTGGTCTCGAACTCCTGACCTCAGTTGATCCACCCACCTCAGCCTCCCAAAGTGCTGGGATTACAGGCATAAGCCATCACGCCCGGACTCCATTATTTTATTTAACAATATTTGTTCAATGTATATGTGGTACAATAGAAAGAAAATAGCATTACTGTCTTAACACAGGAACAAAGGGCCAGGTGTGGTGGCTCACGCCTGTAATCCCACCCAGAACGTTGGGAGGCCAGGACCAGAGGATAGCTTGAGGCCAGAAGTGCGAGACCAACCTGGGCAACATAGTGAGATCCCACCTCTACAAAAACTTTAAAAAGTAGGCAGTGCAGTGGCATGCACCTGTGATCCCAGCTACTTGGAAGGCTGAGGTAGGAGGATCTCTTGAACCCAGGAAGGCAAGGCTGCAGTGAGCCATGACTGTGCCACTGCACTCCAGCCTGGATGACAGAGTGAGACCCTGTCTTAAAAACAAAATTAAAAAAAAAAAGTAGGAGTGGGCCAGGCGCAGTGGCTCACACCTATAATCTCAGCACTTTACTCAGGAAGCTGAGGCAGGAGAATTGCTTGAACCCAGGAGGTGGATGTTGAAGTGAGCCGAGATCGGGCCACTGCACTCCAGCCTGGGTGGCAAAGTGAGACTCCATCTTGAAAAAACATACAAAAACAACAGCAAATTAAAAAAAAAAAAAAAACCAGGAGTGAAAGCATTTCCACCTTTCCTGCGAAGGTCGGTGAACTCATCAGGATGACTATGGAAGGCTGAGATTGTGGTCTACTAGTTTATAACCTCTTTCCAGATAAAGCAAATCAGTTTAAAGTTACCACTTTTTTTCCTTCTCTTTTTCTTTTTACCTTTTTTGGCCTAAGGATGGAGTGGGATGGGGAGTGGGTTATATTGTCAACTGAACAATCTTTGAAGTGTAAACTAATTTTTATGTGTTCTTTCAGTATATATTTTATTAATTGAATTTACTTTAAAAATAACATATAAGTATATATATTATACATAAGATATATACTACATCTATCACTTAATATGTAATATAGGATAGTATATATCATATCTAAAATAATTATCTTAGATATATTATGATGTACATTAGTTTATGCATTATACATATTAATTTTTTTTAACAACAGTGCTGTGGGTAGGAGCTGGGACTGACCTTCATTTCATACAGGAGAAAACGGAAGCACAGAGGTATCCCAGGGATTCAAGACCAGCCTCAAATTCCAACATAGTGAGAGGGTAGAGGCCGCATAGTGAGACCCTGTCTCTACAAAAACTCATCACAACAATGACAATAATAGATGAAAACACAAGCCACAGCACCGAGTACGGTACGAGTGTTGAACAAAATTATTATTGTTGTTGTTGTTAACACACTTGACTTGTTGGCGTGCCCTCGTTTGGCCAGGAGGGGACAAAGCCAGGAAACGGTCACAGAAGGAGCCCTGGGAGGCTGGTGAGCGGGAGGGAGGGGAGGAGAGAGGCACACTGCCCAGCTTTAATGAGGGGTGTGTGTGTACCCTGAGGCCAGGACTGCAACCTCCCCCACCACACCTGCGTGCCGAGGTCACTCCGGGTGACCCCGCAGAGCGGCGTTACTAAATGGGGAGGTGCAAAGCTCCCCAGATCACCAGCGAGCCTCTGGGGGAGGGCTGGGAGGGGTAGAGGCCCGCAGCGTTCCCTCTCACTCTCCTCCCCGGGGGGACCCAGGTGGCCGGCTCTGCAGTCAGACCTTTCGGCTCTAGAGTAGCAGATGCGCTTGTCCCGTCGGTGCACAGCCAGCCCCTGGTCTCCAGTGGAGGAGCTCAGCTGGAGCTGGGCACCTGAGGTCGGCCTCACAGGACCTGCGTGGGCAGGGGGCACAGAGGAGCCAGGAGTCACCAGACTTCAAGGCATCCCAGCTCTGCCTCTCGCTGGCCGTGGCTCTGCGGCCCATGGCTGCCGCTTCATGCCTCCCTGTCCCCATCAGGAAATTGGAAACCATCGTTCTACCGACCCAGGGCTTGTTGGCGGGACTCCACAAAGTCTTAGGTGAAAAAGAGGGAGAGACCGAGAGAGCGTGACCAGGGCCTGGCACCAAGTAAGCACCAAGTGTTACTATATTACTGTATCATCATCACTGTATTATTTTATCACAAATTTTTGAATAAGTAACACATACTCACAGGAAAAATTCAAATAATGTAAAAGGCACAGTGGTAAAAAGTTCCCTGAAAGTCATACAGGACGTTGACGTTGATTCCTGACTCATAAAGCAAATAAGGCATTTTTGTTTTCTTTTCTTTTCTTTTCTTTCTTTTCTTTTAGACAGTCTTACTCTGTCGCCCAAGCTGGAGTGCAGTGGTCCATCTCAGCTCACTGCAACCTCCACCTCCCACGTTCAAGCAATTCTCCTGCCTCAGCCTCCGGAGTAGCTGGGATTACAAGTGCACACCACCACACCTGGCTAATTTTTGTGTATTTGTAGAGATGAGGTTTCACCACACTGGCCAGGCTGGTCTCGAACTCCTGACCTCAGGTGATCCAACTGCCTCGGCCTCCCAAGGTGCTGGGATTACAGGCGTGAGCCACCACGCCCAGCCAAGGCATTTAAAAAAAAAAAAGTGAGAAATTGAAGACAGACTTGTTATTATCTGATTTCGAGAAATTGTTGGGCTGGGTACCGTGGCTCACACCTGTATTCTCAGCACTTTGGTAGACCGAGGTAGGAGGATCACTTGAGCCTGGGAGTTTGAGACCAGCCTGGGCCACACAGCAAGACTCCCTCTTAAATTTTTCTTTTTTTATTTAATTTTATTTTTTTGAGACAGACCCTCGCTCTGTTGCCCAGGCTGGGGTGCAGTGGTGCCATCTCGGCTCACTGCAACCTCTGCCTCCTGCGTTCAAGCAATTCTCCTGCCTCAGCCTCTTGAGTAGCTGGGATTACAGCCTCTTGAGTAGCTAGGATTGAGTAGCGAGGACGCCCACCACCACACCTGGCTAATTTTTGAGTTGCGGTTTCACCATGTTGGCCAGGCCGATCTTGAACTCCGGACCTCAGGCAATTCTCCCGCTTCAGCCTCCCAAAGTGCTGGGATTACAGGCGTGAGCCATCATGCCTGGCCTCATCTTCAATTTTGTTAAAAAATCATTAAGTATGACAATTTTACTGTAGTTGAGCTAGAAATGTTCCTTACTTTTACAGATAGGTACACCCTAGTGTTTGGGCCCAATTTATCATGATGCCTGTAGTTTAGTTTATAACTTGTAGCTTTTCATGAAGGAAAATTTTCCAGCATAACCAAAAACAGAGGAATAAAATGAGTCCCTTTCCTCTCACCTGTTTCACCACCCACCCAGCCCCCCATACACACACACACACCCAGCCCCCCATACACACACACACACACAGACACACCCAGCCCCCCATACACACACACACACACCCAGCCCCATACAAACACACACACACCCAGCCCCCCATACACACACACACACACAGACACACCCAGCCCCCCATACACACACACACACCCAGCCCCATACAAACACACACACACCCAGCCCCCCAGACACACACACACACAGACACACACACACACACACACATTTTCTTTTCTTTTGCCAGACTGTTTTTTTGTTTGTTTCTGAGACAGAGTTTCGCTCGTTGCCCAGGCTGGAGTGCAATGGTGTGATCTCGGCTCACTGCAACCTCCGCCTCCCAGGTTCAAGTGATTCTCCTGCCTCAGCCTCCCGAGTAGCTGGGATTACAGGCATACGAGTCACCACACCCGGCTAATTTTGTATTTTTAATAGAGACGGGGTTTCTCCATGTTGGTCAGGCTGGTCTCAAACTCCCGACCTCAGGTGATCCGCCCACCTCGGCCTCCCAAAGTACTGGGATTACAGGCGTGAGTCACCGCGCCCAGCTGGCCAGACGATTTTAAAGTAAACACACCAAGCTACTCAGCATTTCCACTTCCAAAAGACTTCATATCTATCATTTACTTGAAACTAGTTTGTATGCCCCCCCAACAAAGAAATAAAGATCAAGAAAATAAGGCCAATGGTCACATCTGTGAAGTGTAGCCAATGGGTGTTCATGACAGCGCTTTTTTGCTTTTGTTTTGTTGTGATTATTTTTGTTTGTTTTTGAGACGGGGTCCCGCTCCGTTGCCCAGGCTGGAGTGCAGTGTCGTGATCTCGGCTCACCACAACCTCCGCCTCCCAGGGTTCAAGAGATTCTCCTGCCTCTGCCTCCCCAGTAGCTGGGATTACGGGCATGGACAGCGCTTTTTCTACTTTTCTGTAGGTTTGTGACTTTCTCCAGTCTAACCTCAGAAGAGTCAAACAGCAAAGGAAGTTCTACCTCTGACCCTCCTTGGGCCCCATCCAGCTCCCCAGCGGCCAGCGCCACAGCCGGTTTCCTGCAGATCCTTCCAGAGCCTACGCGTCGCTGCCGCTGCTGTTTCTTTATTAATAGCAAGGCTGTAGTAGTAGTGGGAACACGAGTGGGGCAGGCAGCAGGCCTCTGAGTCACACAGACCTGGCCCGGGGCCCGCTCCCCTTCTGACCTTGTGTAACACGATCGCTTCTCGGAACCTCAGTTTCCTGCTCCGTAAACTGGGGATAAATACTGACCCTTTGGGCAGCTGGGAGGATCCAGTGTAAAGCCCTGTGCAGGGCTAGGCGCGGAACAGGTGCTGAGAACATGAGAGCACCTCTGTCCCTGGCGCTTCCCACAGCCACTTCAGCTCCCGAGTCCTGCGGGAGGAGGGGCAGGGCCTGGACTCCTGAGTCTGAGGGAGGAAGGGCTGGGGGCCTGGGTCTGATGGAGGAGGGGCTGGGACTCTGGACTCCTGGGTCTGAGAGAGGAGGGACTGGGGACCTGGGTCTGAGGAAGGAGGGGCTGGGACTCCGGACTCCTGGGTCTGAGGGAGGAGGGACTGGGGGCCTCGGTCTGATGGAGGAGGGGCTGGGTGTCTGGACTCCTGGGTCTGAGGGAGGAGTGCCTAGGAGCCTGGACTGTTGGATCTGAGGGAGGAGGAGCTGGGGCCAGGACTCCTGGTGTGAAGGAGGAGGGCTTTGGGAATTGTTCCCTGGTCCCTGGACACCAGAGCTCCTGGCCTCTGGGGCAAGACAGAGACGCTCAGCTCTGGGCCTGTCATCCCAGTTCAGGTGTGTGGAGGGGTCTGTCCCACCCTTTCCTCTGCCCTCAGGCCTGGGCCTTGTTGGGGGTTCACAATATGTTTTGTCCCCTCTGTCCTGGGACTGGAGCCCAGACTCCAAGCCGGTCTAAGTTTGGAAGGGAGAGGGAGGGGGCAGCCGTCAGAGGGGGTGAGGGAGGGGTGTGGGGGGACAGGGTGTCTCTGTCTCTGAGCTGTCACACACACCCCTGTCCCGGGCCCAGAGAAAGGGAGGGACAAAGGCTATGAGAGAGAGTCAGGAACAAAGAGGAGGAGAGAGACGCAGAGACACTGGCAAGAGCGGACGGAGATGCCCAGAGGGGCTGGGAGAGACGGGAAACAGACAGACAGAGAGAGGGGAGCAGGCAGGGAGCAGAGCGTGGGGACACCCCCAGAGTTGGTGGAGAAAGAGTGGGGACAGTGTGCGGACAGAGGAGAGGGGCCGGTGACCCACAGAGACGGGACGGGGAGGGGGGGTCCCACCCCAGAGACCCAAGGGCAAGACAGAGACAGGGAGGGTGGAGAGAGACGGGGAGAGAAGGAGACAAAGACTCACACACAGAGAGACAGAGACAGAGACAGAGAGAGAGACAGAGACAGAGACAGAGACAGAGAGAGAGACAGAGACAGAGAGAGAGACAGAGACAGAGAGAGACAGAGACAGAGAGAGAGACAGAGACAGAGAGAGAGACAGAGACAGAGAGAGAGACAGAGACAGAGAGAGAGACAGAGACAGAGAGAGACAGAGGGGGCAAGGGAGAGACTGAGAGAGAAGTGTTCATGTAGGAGGAAGGAGAGACTGGGGTTGGCTAAAGAGAGGGGAGAGAGGGTGGGGGATTCAGGGCGGTCCCCTGGGAAGCACAGCGAGAAATACACCCAGAGGGTGGCAGGAGGGCACAGAGAGGCAGAGACACTCCTCCAGACAGACAGACTCGGACAGACAAAGGGTGACTGAGGCTGACCTTGCAGACAAGCTTCCAGCCCTTGGCCCTGCGCAGCGAGAACCTGTGGGGTGCAGGGGGCTGGTCGCTCTCTGGGGAGCCCTGACAGGGGGAGTCCTGCCCAAGGGCCACCCCACGTCAGGAAGCCCTGAGATGGAGCGCAGGGCCTCCGAGACCCCTGAGGATGGGGACCCAGAGGTGAGAGACGGGAGACAGGGGAGGAAGACACAGAGAAAAGAAGGAGAGGCGAGAGGCAACACGGGGAGACAGAGGAAGAGAAACAGAAAACAGGGAAATGCAAAGATCTCAGAGACCCAGACCCAGGGAGAGAGGATGACTGAGATCCAAGGACACACAGTGAGACAGAGGCCCCCAGAGAAATGGACTCAGAAACACAGAGCGGGACGCACAGGGGAAGAGGACGGTGGAGAGAGAGACTGGGGTGGGCGGGGGGCCCGTGTGGACTGAGGATGCACCCCCGCTTAGGGCTGGGGGCTCCCGGTCCACTCCCACAGATGGGGGCAGGCGGGGCCTCTGTGACAAGGACCCCTAACCTCGCCAGAACACAAAAACAGGTGGCCCGAGTCCGGGTGAGTCACTGTGACTCATCCTCCTCTCTGGGGACAGTGACCCCTGTCCCCCGCCCCCACCCTCCATCCCCGGACTGCGCCGTGACCTCCTCCCTCGCCATTCTCAGCGGACCCCAGACTCGCCCCTTCCTCACCCTGCCCCTCTCCCATAGGAGGACACAGCCACAGCCCTCCAACGGCTGGTGGAGCTGACGGCCAGCAGGGTGACCCCCGTGAGGAGCCTTCGGGACCAGTACCACCTCATCCGGAAGCTGGGCTCCGGCTCCTACGGCCGCGTGCTCCTCGCCCAGCCTCACCAGGGGGGTGAGTTTGGCCACCCAAGGGCAGCCTCCCCAACCGCCACATAATAAGCGTTCTGGGAAGCCACCCAACCAGAGAGAATTCCCAGGAGGAGCTGATGGGGACCCTTCTCGGTGGGGACGCTCTGAAAGTTAAGAGCTCTGGGATCTTCTGAGAAACACAGGCCCCACCCCAGAGAGGGCGAGGGGCTGCCTATGGTCCCACGGCAAGACAGGTTTGCAACTCAGGTTGGAACCCAAGTCACCATCATGCCTCTTACTTGATGCCAGGGGAAACTGAGGCCCGGAGAGGGTGAGGCGGCTGTGGAAGCCCATGCCGCAGTCCGAGGCAGAGCAGGGAGGGTCTTCAAAGAAGGTCTCCTCCCACCCACACCTCACAGAGGGAGGAGCCCGTGCTGCCCATGAGAAGTCTGAGGCTCAGAGAGGTTACACGGCTTCCCTCAGGGCCTGTGCACAGCAGGACCGAAGTTGCCTGAGTGTCCCCCCAACCCATCTCCCTGGCAGGTCCGGCTGTGGCTCTGAAGCTCCTGCGTCGGGATTTGGTCCCGAGAAGCACCTTCCTGAGGGAGTTCTGTGTGGGCCGCTGCGTCTCTGCACACCCAGGCCTGCTGCAGACCCTGGCAGGACCCCTACAGACCCCCCGCTATTTTGCCTTCGCCCAGGAGTACGCGCCCTGTGGGGACCTCAGCGGGATGCTGCAGGAAAGGGTGAGGCCACGAGGGACAAAGGTTGGGAGCGCTTTTCCCAGGTCCAACTCTGTCCCAAGCCTCGTCTCTATCTCCAACTCTGACCCCCAAATCAGGACCCGCCCAACCCATCTCCACCCGGAGCCCCCACATGACCTCCCCCTTTCTAATTCTCAACGAGTTTCTATGCCTGACCTCAACCCTAATCCATCTAATCATCCAAACACAAGCATGGAAGGGCAGGGAGCTGGGGGTGGGATTGAGGATGGACTAGGGTCAATGAAGGGGACGGGGATGGAGACAGGGTTGGGATTTTAGTTGACTCTGGGGTTAGTGGACTCATGGGCATGGGTGGAGTTGGGTAGGTTGAGTTTAGAGTTGATTATAGATTGATCATAAGTATGGAGAAAAGCATGAATAGGGTTGCAGAGGGAAACAGAGATGGTTGAGGATGTATATACAGACTGAGTTGGAGATGGGCTGTAATGGGGTTTCTTCTAGAAAGGAGACCAGGTCAGGACAGAACCCATGAGATTCTAGGGCCTCTTGAGTTTGGAGATTAGAGGTAGGGATAGTTTCAGGAATAGATTTTGGATTTGAGATAATGTTGGGGATAAATGGAAGGAACAAAAGAAGGAAAGGGATGAGGAAGGTATATGTGGATGAATGAGTCTCATTGAGAATTAGAAGGGTGGAAGGATGGGTGAGTGGATGGATGGATGGGTGAATAGATGGATGGAAGGAAGTTTTGGTAGATGGATGGGTGGGTGGATGGATGGGTGGGTGGGTGGATGGATGGATGGATGGATGAAAGGATTGGTGGGTGAGTGGATGGGTGAGTGGGTGGATGGATGGATGGATGAAAGGACTGGTGGGTGGATGGATGGATTGATGGAAGGAAGGATTGGTGGGTGGATGGATGGATGGATGGATGAAAGGTTTGGTGGGTGAGTGGATGGATGGATGAGTGGATGGGTGGGTGGGTGGATGGATGGGTAGGTGGATGGATGAGTGGATGGATGAAAGGTTTGGTGGGTGAGTGAGTGGATGGATGGATGAGTGGATGGGTGAGTGAATGGATGGATGGATGAGTGGATGGATGAGTGGGTGGATGGAAGGATTGGTGGATGGATGATAGATGGACAGTGAATGGATGGGTGAAAGGAAGCAAGGGAGGATGAATATATGGATGTTGTATATTAAATAATTGAATAACTTACTGGATTGCTGACTGGTTGGTGGAACGGATGTTGGATGGACACACTGTTGAATACTGTTGGAAGGATGGATGGCTTCATGGATGGATTGCTGCCTGGCCAGCTGGCTGGCTAGATGGATAGATAATCAATTGATGAAATAAACCAGGGGATTTTAGAACAGACTCTGAGTTAGAGATGGAGTCTAGACTCGTATAAGACTAAGATTAGGGGTAAGAATGAAATTTGAGTTCTCACTGGAGAAGATCTGGATGATCAGATTATAAAAGATATATAAGAAATGCCTGAGTATTTGAGTTAGGAGAATCTTTGAAAGAAGCTCAAAGGAACTACTGGTTATAACTGGGATTCCAGTGGGGAAAACTGGGAGACCAGCGGGGAGTTGGTCTATTGGAGTGCAGACATGGCTGCAGGTTGAGGTTGAGGATGATGGAGAGAGTCTTTGGGAGCAAGTGGTGGGAACACTGGAGGTAGCCACTAGTCTGGGGTTCTAGATTCTCAAACCCCAAGAGTCAAACCTTTAGGACTTAGGAGTCTACAGCCTCTTTCAAGAATTATTCAGAAGGAACTAACTGGTGTGGTGCCTCAGGCCTGTAATCCCAGCACTTTGCGAGGCCAAGGCAGGAGGATCGCTTGAGGCCAGGAATTTGAGAACAGCCTGGACAACATAAAATAGACAAAACCAAGGCACTCTGACCTTCCTCCTGTCTTCTTGACCTCAGGGCCTTCCCGAGCTGCTGGTGAAACGGGTGGTGGCCCAGCTGGCAGGAGCTCTGGATTTCCTCCACAGCCGGGGGCTGGTCCATGCAGATGTCAAGCCGGACAACGTGCTGGTCTTCGACCCGGTCTGCAGCCGTGTGGCCCTGGGAGACCTGGGTCTGACCCGGCCGGAGGGCAGCCCGACCCCTGCCCCACCAGGGCCTCTGCCCACGGCACCACCTGAGCTCTGCCTCCTGCTACCGCCCGACACTCTGCCTCTGCGGCCAGCCGTGGACTCCTGGGGCCTGGGGGTGCTTCTCTTCTGTGCTGCCACTGCCTGTTTCCCGTGGGACGTGGCACTGGCCCCCGACCCTGAGTTTGAGGCCTTCGCTGGCTGGGTGACCACCAAGCCCCAGCCACCTCGGCCACCACCACCCTGGGACCAGTTTGCACCCCCAGCCATGGCCTTGCTCCAGGGGCTTCTGGACCTGGATCCTGAGACTAGGAGCCCCCCACTGGCTGTTCTGGACTTCCTGGGGGACAACTGGGGGTTGCAGGGGAACAGAGAGGGCCCTGGGGTTTTGGGGAGCATGTCCTATGAGGACGGGGAGGAGGGAGGTTCAAGCCTGGAGGAGTGGACAGATGACGGCGATGACGGCAAAAGTGGCGGGAGGACGGGGACAGATGGGGGAGCTCCCTGACCAGGTGACAGAGACAGGTGGCCAGAGCCTGGGCCAGAGGCCCTTCCCCCAGCCCCCAGGGCCACCTGGATGGAGAGACAGCTGCACCCGGGAGGACAGAGAGGGAACACATTGCACTCTCCCTACGGCATGCTGGGCTTGGACGCGCATTCCTCTTCCAACCGAGGACCCAAGAGTCCAGCTCCTGCCCCTCCTCTCTCAGACGCAGGGGTCCAGGCTCCCAGCCCTTCCTCCCTCAAGGACCTTTCCTCTTCCCCCCGTCCAGAATGCCTTTTTTTTTTGAGACGGAGTCTCACTCTGTCGCCCAGGCTGGAGTGCAGTGGCGCGATCTCGGCTCACTGCAAGCTCGGCCTTCTAGATTCATGCCATTCTCCTGCCTCAGCCTCCCAAGTAGCTGGGGCTACGGGCACCCGCCACCACGCCCGGCTAATCTTTTGTATTTTTAGTAGAGACGGGGTTTCACCGTGTTAGCCAGGATGGTCTCCATCTCCTGACCTCGTGATCCACCCGCCTCAGCCTCCCAAAGTGCTGGGATTACAGGCGTGAGCCACAACACCCGGCCATCATGGAGTTCTGATGGGATCACTCCTCTCCTCTAAGACCTTCGGTGGCTCCCACTGTCCATGTCCCAAGATCTGAACTTTAGGACCCAACACCGTGTAAACCTCACCCTCTGCCTCCCTCATTTCTCTGGGCTCTGGGTGATGGCATGGGAGTCACTCATCTGTTCTGGACCTAAATCTACACATCTGAACACACACATATGCACACACACACGCACACATGTGCATGCACGTGCACACACATGCATCCACGCATGCATGCACACACATGCACATGCAGGCACACAAGCACACACGCACACACGCACACACACATGCACGCACACAAGCACACACATGCACACACGCACACACACGCATGCACACATGCACACACATGCGCACACATGCACGCACAGCTGCTGGCAGACATTGGCACACCGTGTGGCCTCCACCGAGAGCATCTTCCCCCGTCCCATGGCTCCAGAAACCGGCCCCACCCCCAGCCCTCTCTAGCCTCCAGGGGAACTTGTATTGGAACAATCCGTGTCTCTTTCTGACTCTCCAGGCTGGACCTGGTCTTCTCCATATTTAGATCCTTCCCAGTTCTGCTCCCACAGAGCACCACGGATTGTGATTGTCCCAGCTCCGTCCACCTTTCTCAGACCCACACTGAGAGCCTCCTAAGAGCCAGGTCTGGTGCCGACGGGTCTCCTTCCTCACCAAGGCCAGCCCGCGTCCCGCAGTTCCACGGCACCTCCCAGATAGGACACGGAGCCTGACTTGTGGAGGTTCACGCCTGCAGGACGGGGACGAACTAGATCCAAATCCGAGACCCCAGCACCCAGCGGAGGGTCAGGAACTGGAAACTGTTTCCCATGTAGGAAGGTGTGCTTTTCGGCTGAGAAGTGAGCTCACTACATGCGACGCGGCATCCTGGGCTCCATCCATCCTGGAAGTGCCGCTGAAATAACAGTCTGGTGTTGGCCCAACTGTGAGCCTCGTAGTTTTGACAAATGTCTCTTGGTTTGCGTTGCGACGCCGGCACTGGGGGAGGGTGGGGGAGGGTGCATGGCAACTCTCCGCAGGATCTTGGCAACCACTTTATAAACCTAAAATGATTCCAAAATAAAAAGTTTATTTAAAAAAATTAAGTGACTTCAAATCAGTCATGGCAGTACAAACCTGAAGGGTAGGCCGGGCGCGGTGGCTTAAAATCCCAGCACTTTGGGAGGCCGAGGTGGGTGGATCACCTGAGGTCAGGAGTTCCAGGCCAGCCTGGCCAACATAGTAAAACCCTATCTCTCCTAAAAATATAAAAATTAGCCAGGCGTGGTGGCACGCGCCTGTAGTCTCAGCTACTCAGGACGCCGAGGCATGAGAATCACTTGAACCCGGGAAGTGGAGATTGCAGTGAACTGAGATCAGGCCACTGCACTCCAGCCTGAGCAACAGAGCAAGACCCTGTCTCAAAAAAATAAAAACAAGCTGGGTGCGGTGGCTCACATCTGTAATCCCAGCATTTTGGGAGGCCAAGGCAGGTGGATCACCAGGTCAGGAGATCAAGACCAGCCTGGCCAACATGGTGAAACCGTCTCTACTAAAAAATACAAAAATGAGCCAGGCATGGTGGCGAATGCCTGTAATCCCAGCTACTCGGGAGGCTGAGGCAAGAGAATCGCTCAAACCAGACAGTTGGAGGTTGCAGTGAGCCGAGATCGCGCCACTGCACTCCAGCCTGGGCGACAGAGCGAGATTCCGTCTCAAAAAGGAAAAAAAAAAAAGAAATAAAAAACCCGGAAGGGTGGGTGCAACCGTCCCAGAAAAAAACAGGGGTCTGAAGTCCCACTGTGGCCCAAGGCTTGGGGACTTCGGAGTGGGGCTTAATCTCCCTGTGCTTGGAGCAGGGAGGCACTCACTGGCCTGTATTCCTACTGTGTGCTTTCAAACGATTTTTATTGTTATTCCTGTCTTTGGAATCAGGAGCCCTCCAGACCTTCCTCCCTCAGGCCCAGGAGTCCGGGTCCCGTGTAGAAAATGAAATCATCTCTGGAACCCACCCCCGCCTTGACCCCACCCAGCTGCCCCATCAACGCCCCATTGACAGGTCAGACACAAGTGCTTGGAGAGGGGTGTGCAGGGGGTCAGATGCTGGGGTCTTGTTTGGGGAAAGAATGAGACAATGAGATTCCAGAACGATGCATTGTGGGATGACCTCAGACTTAGGGGGGCGGGAAGCAGGTGGTGGAGCAACTGGGAAGAGAGGGGCCTTGAGGCGGGTAGGGGAGGCCTCAGTTCTGTGCCTGAAAACTTCAGACGGGTGGGGGAAGCTAAGGCCTGGACTCCTGGGTCTGAGGGAGGAGGGACTGGGGTCTGGACTCCTGGTTCTGAGGGAGGAGGGGCTGGGGGTCTGGACTCCTGGGTCTGAGGGAGGAGGCGCTGGGGCCTGGACTCCTGGGTCTGAGGGAGGAGGCGCTGGGGCCTGGACTCCTGGGTCTGAGGGAGGAGGCGCTGGGGCCTGGACTCCTGGGTCTGAGGGAGGAGGGCCTGGGCCTGGACTCCTGGGTCTGAGGGAGGAGGCGCTGGGGCCTGGACTCCTGGGTCTGAGGGAGGAGGGGCTGGGGGTCTGGATGCCTGGGTCTGAGGGAGGAGGGGCTGGGGGCCTGGACTTCTGGGTCTGAGGGAGGAGGGCCTGGGGCCTGGACTCCTGGGTCTGAGGGAGGAGGGGCTGGGGCCTGGACTCCTGGGTCTGAGGGAGGAGGGCCTGGGGCCTGGACTCCTGGGTCTGAGGGAGGAGGGGCTGGGGCCTGGACTCCTGGGTCTGAGGGAGGAGGGCCTGGGGCCTGGACTCCTGGGTCTGAGGGAGGAGGGCTGAGCTCCTGGGTCAGGGCATTCGCCTGACCACAGCCAGTTCCAGGAGTCATCACACGATGTCGCTCTGCTCCCAGTGGGGACAGAAGGGGCGGGCCCAGGGGCGGGGCCTTACGACCCCCAAAGTCGGGGCGGGGTCTTGGTCCTGGGCAGGCGTCTGCTGGCATGGGCCCTAAGTGCCAGGCACTGACCACAGCCGGCGGCCGAAGGGTCAGGCGGGCCTTGGAGGAGGTGAGGTCTGGAGGTCTGTGCCCAGGTTGGGAGGTGAGCAAGGTGCCCGGGCCTGAGGTGGGCAGCACCTGAGGGTGACTGTGCCAGGTGGCCTGAGTCCTTAGTCCCTCAGGGGAGGCCGGGCTGCACCTGGAGGCTGTAGAGTGGTGGAGTGGGAGGGAAACAGAATCTGGGGGTTCCCAGTTGTGTGAATTATATGAGGCTCCGGGAGAGAGGTGGGCTGGGGGCCTGGAGCCCTGGGTCTGGCGGAGGAAGGGCTGCGGGTCTGGGTCTGAGGGAGGTGGCTGGGCTGTGAAAGTGCGACCCCAGGCCTGTCAGGAGCTTGGGGACTGATCCCCAGTGCTTGGTCCCATGCAGGACCCAGCCGTCCCAGGCCCTCTGCACAACCCGCCCTCCCAGCCCTGAGCCCAAGAGCACCTGTTTGTTCTCAGGAGACAGAGGCTACTCATCCACCCCCAGGGCCCAAGTCTGTTTGCTTTGGAAACAAGATGGGGGAGTCTCAGTGGGGGAGTCTCAGTTATCTGGTTCATCTTTCAACGTCAGGGTGGCGGGTGGCGGCTGTGGCACGCAGGGATGTGGGGGCGGGGACGTCTGTGACCTAGGGTTTGAACTCACACCAGAGACTGGTCTCCCCGCCTCTCACCAAGAGGGAGACTGAGTCACAATTAGAAGTGCAATGAGTTCCCAGCCCCTCCTCCCTCAGACCCAGGAGTCCAGACCCCCAGTCCCCTCCTCCCTTGGGCCTGGGACCTGAGCCTGGGTGCCCCTTTCTGTCCTTACAGAGATGCCCGGCAAACAGTCTGAGGAAGGGCCGGTGGAGGCAGGGGCTTCGGAGGACAGCGAGGAGGAGGGTCTGGGCGGCCTGACGTTAGAGGAGCTCCAGCAGGGCCAGGAGGCTGCCCGGGTGCTGGAGGACACGATGGCGCTGAGCGCTCAGACCCTGGTCCGAGCCGAGGTGGACGAGCTCTACGAGGAAGTGCGTCCCCTGGGCCAGGGCCGCTATGGCCGCGTCCTTCTGGTCACCCATCGTCAGAAAGGTACCAGGCCGTGGGGTCCGAGGTGGCAGGGTTCAGCTGGGGGTGGGGCACGGGCCTGCGGTAGCCCAGGCTGGGGAGGCTGGTAGGCCTGAATCAAGTCTTACCTCTGCCCTCCACCGTGTTTTTTGTTGTTTTGGTTGGTTGGTTGTTTTGAGACAGCGTCTGGCTCTGTTGCCCAGGCTGGAGTGCAGTGGCACAATCTCACGGCAACTTCCACCTCCCAGGATCAAGTGATCCTCCTGCCTCAGCCTCCCATGCAGCCAGGATTATAAGCGTGCCCTACCACACCCAGCTACATTTCTCTGTGTGCATTTTTCTTTTTTAGTAGAGATGAGGTTTCCTATATTGGCCAGGGTGGTCTCGTACTCCTGGCCTCCAGTGATCCGCCTGCCTCAGCCTCCCAAATTGCTGGGATTACAGGCGTGAGCCACGGTGCCCCGCCAAAAACTGTGTGTTTTTTAAGGAACTCCCTTGCCCTCTCTGAGTCTCAGTTTCCTCCTTTGAAAAACGTGGGTAATGATTTCTACTTGGAAGAATAGTTGATCCTCTGAGTGTATGTGGATTGGTGTATATGGATTGTTCTAGTTGCTGGTGGTGTATGTGGATTGCTGTAGTTGCTGGGGGTGTATGTGGATTGCCGTGGTTGCTGGGGGTGTATGTGGATTGCCATAGTTGCTGGGGGTGTATGTGGATTGCCATAGTTGCTGGGGGTGTATGTGGATTGCCGTAGTTGCTGGGGGTGTATGTGGATTGCTGTAGTTGCTGGGGGTGTATGTGGATTGCCGTGGTTGCTGGGGGTGTATGTGGATTGCCATAGTTGCTGGGGGTGTATGTGGATTGCCGTAGTTGCTGGGGGTGTATGTGGATTGCTGTAGTTGCTGGGGGTGTATGTAGATTGCAGTAGTTGCTGGGGTGTATGTGGACTGCTGTAGTTGCTGGGGATGTATGTGGATTGTTCTAGTTGCTGGGGATGTATGTGGATTGCCGTAGTTGCTGGGGGTGTATGTGGATTGCCATAGTTGCTGGGGGTGTATGTGGATTGCTCTAGTTGCTGGGGGTGTATGTGGATTGCAGTAGTTGCTGGGGTGTATGTGGACTGCTGTAGTTGCTGGGGGTGTATGTGGATTGCCATAGTTGCTGGGGGTGTATGTGGATTGTTCTAGTTGCTGGGGGTGTATGTGGATTGCCATAGTTGCTGGGGTATGTGGATTGCCGTAGTTGCTGGGGGTGTATGTGGATTGCTCTAGTTGCTGGGGGTGTATGTGGATTGCTGTGGTTGCTGGGGGTGTATGTGGATTGCCGTAGTTGCTGGGGGTGTATGTGGATTGCCGTAGTTGCTGGGGGTGTATGTGGATTGCTGTGGTTGCTGGGGGTGTATGTGGATTGCTGTAGTTGCTGGGGGTGTATGTGGATTGCTCTAGTTGCTGGGGGTGTATGTGGATTGCCATAGTTGCTGGGGGTGTATGTGGATTGCCGTAGTTGCTGGGGGTGTATGTGGATTGCTGTAGTTGCTGGGGGTGTATGTGGATTGCTGTAGTTGCTGGGGGTGTATGTGGATTGCTCTAGTTGCTGGGGGTGTATGTGGATTGCTGTAGTTGCTGGGGGTGTATGTGGATTGCTGTAGTTGCTGGAGGTGTATGTGGATTGCTGTAGTTGCTGGGGGTGTATGTGGATTGCAGCTTTGACCTCCTGGGCTCAAGAGATCCGCCCACCTCAGCTCCACAAGTAGCTGAGACTACAGCCGCATGCCACCACGCCCGGCTAATTTTTAAATTTTTGTTTAAAGATGAGGTCTCACTGTGTTGCCCAGGCTGGTCTCAAACCTGCCTCAAGTGATCCTCCTGCCTCAGCCTCCCAAAGAGCTGGGATTATAGGCGTGAGCCACTGCACCTGGCCAACAACAGAGCTCTGTTTCCTCACAGCTCTAGAGGCTGGAAGCCCAAGATCAAGATGTCAGCAGGGCTGGTTCTCCTGAGGCCTTTCTCCTTGGCTTGCCTTTGGCCATCTTCTCCCTGTGTCCTCACATGGTCGTCCCTCTGTGCGTGTCTGTGTCCTGATTTCCTCTTCTTATAAGGACACCAGTCACACTGGATGAGGGCCCGCCCACTCTAGTGACCTCATTTTACCTCTTTAAAGACCCTCTCTCCAAATACAGCCACATTCAGCAGTATGAGGGGTTAGGACTCCAACATATGAGTTTTGGGGAGACACAATTCAGTAATAACACACAGGGCAATAATGCGGCCACGCAACAGCACACCTCGGGAAGAGGCACAGACTCAGAGATCCAGCCCTGGGTGCTCACAGAGCCGGAGGCATGAGCAGTAACGGGTGGGGGCGATGCCAAGGAGGCCCCTCCACAGGCGTTTCACTGAACCTGCACCTGGCAGCTGATGGCTCAGAAATTAAAGAAACCAAGCCGGGCGCAGCAGCTCACACCTGTAATCCCAGCACTTTGGGAGGCCAAGGCAGGAGGATTGCTTGAGCCTAGGAGTTTGAGACCAGCTTGGGCAACATAGCGAGACTGTCTCTACAGATTTTTTTAAAAAAACTTAGCCAGTTAGCAGGAATTTCTGGCGTCAGGGAAAAAAAAAAATTAGCTGGGTGTGCAATTAGCCCTGTGTGGTGATGCACAAATGTAGTCCCAGCTACTCGGGAGGCCTGGGCAGGAGACTCACCTGAGCCCAGGAGGTGGAGGTTGCAGTGAGCCACGACTGTGCTGCCGCCCTCCAGCCTGGAAGACAGAGAAAAACCCTGTCTTTAAAAAAAAAAAAAAAAGGTGGGGGGGTATGTGTAGTGGCTCATACCTGTAATCTCAACGCTTCAGGAGGCTGAGGCAGGTCATCACCTGAGGCCAGGAGTTCGAGACCAGCCTGACCAACATGGTGAAATCCCATCTCTACTAAAAATATAAAAATTAGCTGGGTATGGTGGCAGATGCCTGTAATCCCAGCTACTCGGGAGGCTGAGGCAGGAGAATCGCTTGGACCCGGGAGGCAGAGGTTGCAGTGAGCCAAGATCGCACCATTGCACTCCAGCCTGGGCAACAAGCGTGAAACTGCATCTCAAAAAAGAAAAAAAAAAAAAAAGGACAACATCAGAAGTTCCTGTCTTCAGGGAGTTTAGCTCCTAGGAAATCGTTTCCACTCGTGACAAAATCCACAACTCCTAACTGGCTTTCTTACCCAGTATAGGTTACCTTTCCCCCAGGTGTCTCAAAAATACCTTTTTGCCTCAAACACGGGTTTGCTGTCATGAGAAGCCAAATGAGGTCATTGGAGAAATTTCATGGTATCCCTCCATCTCCACGGCTATGGGCTTGTAAGAAAGCAGGGTAGAAATTCACCACATACTGTTATTGTTTTATTTAATTTTCTAGAGATGCCACCACGCTCAGCTAATTAAAAAAAAATTTTTTTTTACTCTGTTGCCCAGACTGGAGTGCAGTGGCACAATCTCGGCTCACCGCAACCTCTGCCTCCCGGGTTCAAGTAATTCTCCTGCCTCAGCCTGCAGAGTAGCTGAGATTACAGGCATGCGCCACCACATTCGACTAGTTTTTTGTGTTTCTAGTAGAGAAGGGGTTTCACCATGTTGACCAGGCTGGTCTCGAACTCCTGACCTCAAGCGATCCACCCGCCTCAGCCTCCCAAAGTGCTGGGATTACAGGCGTGAGCCACAGTGCTCGGCCTTTTTAAAACTTTTTTTAGAGATAGGGTCTCATTGTGTTGTCCGGGCTGGTCGTAAACTCCTGGCCTCAAAGTAGCCTCCCGCCTCCGTCTCTGAAAGCATTGGGATTTCAGGCCTGAGCCCCCGGCTGGGCCCCAGCGTGCTGTAACTATTGGCACTGCTGGTGATGCTTGCGTGGTGGCCGTGCTGTTAGGGTGGGCTCTGGAGGGAGGTGGGAGTTGGAGGAGGTGGAGATGGCCTATGGGAAAGAGTCCAAGCTGAGGGGCCATCGGGGGGACCACAGGGGAACAGAGCAGCTGGCCCAGGTGGCCCTTGGCTTCTGCACGCCTCCCACACTTGTCCCTCTGCCCCAGGCACACCCCTGGCACTGAAGCAGCTCCCGAAACCCCGCACGTCCCTCCGCGGCTTCCTGTACGAGTTCTGTGTGGGGCTCTCGCTGGGCGTGCACTCAGCCATCGTGACAGCCTACGGCATTGGCATCGAGTCAGCACAATCCTACAGCTTCCTGACGGAGCCCGTCCTGCACGGGGACCTCATGGCCTTCATCCAGCCCAAGGTGCGTAGGCAGACCCCAAGCCGCCTTTGAGTGCCTCTCCCGCCTCACAGGAACGTCCTGAGCAGCCTGGGCCGCAGGAACCACAGCCACTGCGTTGGGCCTCCCCGGGCCTCCCCTACCCGCCGGAGGCCCCTCACGGGGCCCACAGGACTCGTGGAGTTGTTAGGCCTCTTTGGAGTTCACAGACATCACAGAACCCACACGATACACTATGGAGACCCACCAGGTAGCATCGGGTCACACTGGACCCCAATCAAGTCACAGGCCCTACAGGGTCACCCGAGGCCCCGCTTAACCTACAGGCCCTACAGGGTTGCCCCAGGCCCCACTAAACCCACAGGCCCCATGGGGTCACCCCAGGTCCCACTAAACCCACAGGCCTCATAGAGTCACACTAGGCCTTATGGGGTCACTCTAGGCCCCCTAAACCCACAGGCCTCACAGGTCACACTAGGTCCCACTAAACCCACAGGCCTCATGGGGTCACACTAGGCCCCACTAAACCCACAGGCCTCACAGGCCACACTAGGCCTCCCAGGGTCACCCTAGGCCCCACTACACCCACAAGCCCCATGGGGTCACAGTAGGCCTTATGGGGTCACCCTAGGCCTCCTAAACCCACAGGCCTCACAGGTCACACGGCCTCACGGCGCTATTCACCATCTTCCTTACCGGCCTCCTTAGTGTCCTGGGCCTGCTTCCTGGGCTGAGGAGGGGCCCCGCGGTCTCGGTTGCTTTCCGTGGCCTCGGGGCACTGGGCCCTGACCCCTCTCCCCGCAGGTGGGCCTCCCACAGCCTGCAGTGCACCGCTGCGCCGCCCAGCTGGCCTCCGCCCTGGAGTACATCCACGCCCGCGGCCTGGTGTACCGGGACCTGAAGCCGGAGAACGTCCTGGTGTGCGACCCGGACTGTCGACACTTTAAGCTGACCGACTTCGGCCACACGAGGCCTCGCGGGACCCTGCTGCGCCTGGCCGGGCCGCCCATCCCCTACACGGCCCCGGAGCTCTGCGCGCCCCCGCCCCTCCCCGAGGGCCTGCCCATTCAGCCCGCCCTGGACGCCTGGGCGCTGGGCGTCCTGGTCTTCTGCCTGCTCACGGGCTACTTCCCCTGGGACCAGCCCCTGGCCGAGGCCGACCCCTTCTACGAGGACTTCCTCATCTGGCAGGCGTCGGGCCAGCCCCAGGACCGTCCTCAGCCCTGGTTCGGCCTGGCCCCCGCGGCCGACGCGCTTCTGTGGGGGCTGCTGGACCCTCACCCCCGAAGGAGGAGCGCTGTGAGCTCCATCAGGGAGCACCTGGGGCGCCCCTGGAGGCAGCGGGAGGGTGAGACTGAAGAAGTGGGAGGGGTGGAAGAGGAGGCTGGGCAGTGAGGAGGCCCCGGGGGATGCAGAAAAGGGACGCTGCGCCATCGAGGCCTCCAAGGCCAACGGCTTTTGGTTTCTCCTCTGTGTGTTTTCATCCATGGGGCTTGGGGCTCCCCTCTGCGTCCTCCTCCTCTCTCCTCTCTGCAGGCTGTATGCCTCCCTGGGTCCATGGGGGCCTCAGACCTCTGCATGTCCCTCCATACCTGCCGCCACCTTACCCAGGGTCTCAGACCTCCGCGTGTCTCTCGGTACCTGCCGCCACCTTCCTCAGGGCCTCTGCACTCGCTGTTTGCTGGGGACACTTTAGGCTCATCCCCTCACCACTGCGTTTTCTTTTCTTTTCTTTTTTTTTTTTTTTTGAGACGGAGTCTCGCTCTGTCGCCCAGGCTGGAGTGCAGTGGCCGGATCTCAGCTCACTGCAAGCTCCGCCTCCCGGGTTCACGCCATTCTCCGGCCTCAGCCTCCCGAGTAGCTGGGACTACAGGCGCCCGCCACCTCGCCCGGCTAGTTTTTTGTATTTCTTAGTAGAGATGGGGTTTCACCGTGTTAGCCAGGATGGTCTCGATCTCCTGACCTCGTGATCCGCCCGTCTCGGCCTCCCAAAGTGCTGGGATTACAGGCTTGAGCCACCGCGCCCGGCCACCACTGCGTTTTCATTTTGTTTTGAGACAGGGTCTCGCTCTGTCTCCCAGGCTGGAGTGCGGTGGTGCGATCTCTGCTCACTGCCGTCTGGAAATCTACAGCTCAAACAATCCTCCTGCCTCAGCCTCCTGAGTAGCTTGAGACTACAGGCATGTGGCACCACTCAAGGCTAATTTTTAACTTTTTTTAAGAGATGGACGGATCTTGCTATGTTGCCCAGGTGGGTCTCAACTCCCGGCCTCAAACAATCCTCCTGCCTCAGCCTCCTGAGTAGCTGGGACTACAGGCATGTGCCACCATGCTCGGCTAATTTTTTAAATTTTTTTAGAGATGGTGGGGGGCGAGTCCTGCTAGCTCAGGCTAGTCTCAAACTCCTGGCCTCAAGTGAGTCTCCCACCTCGGCCTCCCACAATGCTGGGGTTACAGCTGTGCATCCTAAATGCTTACTGTCTGCCTCCTCATCCCCCCACTCTATTATTTCTCTAGAACACGGGTCTTCTTCTAACTGTATGCCTTACTTTTTGTGGTTATTTTGTGAGCTCCTGGCGTTGGAGGTCTTTGCAACCTCCCATTTGCTGACGGACTCATGTACCCAGCCATGGCCTGCAGCAGGGGTCAGGAAACGTCTGTTAAATAAATGAACCCGTCCGGTGTGGCACGGCCTCCCCTCCGTCCCTGTCCTCCTGTCGTCCTCTCTCCTTCTCTCCGGCCAGGTCTCCCTCCCATGCAGCACCACCCTCTCTGTGATGTGTTTTGCCTTCTCTCGCCCCAGCCGCCCTGCAAATAAACTGCGTCTGGCACTCAGATCCCAGTGCTGCTGCGAGTCTGTCTGCTCGGGAACAAGAAGGGGAGTTTGCATCAGAGGGCGTGTGGAGGGGGCGGGAGGTGCAGAGGTGGAGAGACAGAGACGGAGAAACAGAGAGCAGGGAGAGATGGAGAGAGACAGAGACACACACACAGAGAAACAGAGAGATGGGGGAGAGAAAAAGGAGAGATGCAGATAGAGAAACAGACACCCAGAAAAAGAAACAGGTGGAGGAAGAGAGAGAGAGAGTGTCAGCGAAACAGAGAGACACGGACACATACAGAGGTAGAAAGAGAAACGGGGAGAGAGAGAAACAGAGAGATGGAGAGAGACAAACACAGAGAGAGAGAGAGAGAGAGATGCAGACAGAGAGAGAAAGACAGAGAGGAAGAGAGAGAGAGAGAGATGGAGGGGCGAGGATGAGCCGCCTGAGCTCATGGTGCTGCCTGAGCCTCCCCGCTGTCCTGTAGGGTGTCCTGGCGGCAGCCTCCCCGCTGTCCTGTAGGGTGTCCTGGCGGCAGCCTCCCCGCTGTCCTGTAGGGTGTCCTGGCGGCAGCCTCCCCGCTGTCCTGTAGGGTGTCCTGGAGGCAGCCTCCCCGCTGTCCTGTAGGGTGTCCTGGCGGCAGCCTCCCCGCTGTCCTGTAGGGTGTCCTGGCGGCAGCCTCCCCGCTGTCCTGTAGGGTGTCCTGGCGGCAGCCTCCCCCCGCTGTCCTGTAGGGTGTCCTGGCGGCAGCCTCCCCGCTGTCCTGTAGGGTGTCCTGGCGGCAGCCTCCCCGCTGTCCTGTAGGGTGTCCTGGAGGCAGCCTCCCCGCTGTCCTGTAGGGTGTCCTGGCGGCAGCCTCCCCGCTGTCCTGTAGGGTGTCCTGGCGGCAGAGCTGTGGGCAGGAGGGAGTGAGCCACTTGCTTCTAAGAATCCCTTTTCTTTACCAAAGTGTGTGTGCTAACAATGGAATGAAAAATACGGTCCTCAAAGCTTCCATCAAGGAACTCTATATGCATGTGTGGATAAGTGTGAGTGTGAGAGTGTGTGTGTGTGTGTGTGAGAGTGTGTGTGTGTGTAAGAGTGTGTGTGAGAGTGGATGAGTGGGAGAGTGTGTGTGCACATATGTGAGCGTGCACATGTGTGCAAGTGTGAATGTCATGGGACCATGAGTATGTGTGCACCAGTGTGAGTGTGCATGTGTCCGTGTGTGCACGTGTGTGCAAGTGAGTATGCGTGAGTGTGTGCGTGTGTGCAAGTGTGAATATCCTGTGTGCATGAGTGTGTGCATGTGTGTGACTGTGTGTGCATATATGAGTGCAAGTGTGCACATGTGTGCAAAGTGTGTGTGGTGTATGCATGTGCATGTGTGAGTACAAGTGTGCACATGTGTACAAGTGTGACGGTCATGTGTGAGCACGAGTATCTGTGCACCAGTGTGAGTGTGCATGTGTCACCACGAGTGTGTGTGTGCATGTGTGCGTGTGTACATGTATGTGTGCACGTGTGCAAGTGTGACTGTCATGTGTGAGCATGAGTATGTGTGTGCCACTGAGTGCATGTGTCTCCACGAGTGTATGTGTGCACATGTATGAGTGTGCGCATGTGTGCAAGTGTGAATGTCATGGGTGAGCATGTGTACGTGTGTGTGTGTGCACGTGTGCAAGTGTGTCGTGTGAGCATGAGTATGTGTAGGCCAGTGTAAGTGTGCATGTGTGAGCATGAGTGTGTGCATGTGTGTGAGTGCATACACATGTAAAGGAGGGAGGATGGGGTTGTGTCTCACTGCGCGTGGATGATAATACAGCTTTGTGCCTGTTCTGTGTCCATGAGCATCCGAGCTTGTGTATGCTGACGTACTTGTGTGTATGTGGGGTGAATGTGACTCGCAATGTGTGGACATCGGATCCGCGTGTGCGCGCACATGCCTGTCAATGTGTAGCCAGGGTGAGAAGGTCACACAGGCGCCGCGGGCGGGCGCCGCCTGGGCCCTCTCTCCTTCGCACCTTCCTCCTCTCTCCCTGGCCCCTGCTTGGCAGCTGCCCTGTTTGCAAACACTCAGTCTTCCTCTCGGCACCCTCCTTGGCCTCAGGCCCGGAGCGAGGCTACAACTCGGAGCTGGATCGTGTGTCACGCACTCCCTGGCCCCTGCATACCCCGCAGGGCCCCTGCTGTGGCCACGGAGGTGTTGCCTGGAGCAGGACTGACAGCAGGTGTTCTCCTGTGGAGTGACCCCAAGGAGCCTTTGAATCCAGGTTCGAGCCATAGCGCTGGGCCTCTGACCTGGACAATCCGGGTGAGCTTCCTGGAGTAGGGATCATAGGAGAGAAGACAGGTGTCAACAACGGGAGTGGGGGGTGGGGGGTGGGGGTGCAATATTTCAAGACCTCCTGCCCCTTTATCTGTGAATGTGAAATAACCTGAGCTGTTAGGCCAACAATGTGTCCCAAAAAGCCGGAGGTGGCTGGGATGCGGCATGCTGGGTGGGAGTGGAGACTGGGCAGGGGGCAGCGGGGGACGGGGTGCTGATTGTTGGCGGCAGCTGAGGATTATCTGGAAGGCAATAATGACCAGCTTGTCACCGGCAAAGCGCAGGGGAGGGACATAAACTTCCCAGAAAGGGCCTGACACTGACAGGCAGGCAGAGACGACACTAATTAATGCTTGGTGCCGACCTTAGGCTGCACCCCAACCAGGGATCTCGGAGGCCACATCTGCTCCCCGACCTGTCCCCAAGATGGTGGCGGGGGTCCCTGGGCTCACCCCACGGGGCAGCCAGGTTCCTGCCATGCCCACATACCAGGCTGGGGGGCCAAGGCCCGGAGTGGAACCCAGCTGGTCTCCCGCGCATGGTCCCTGCTGTTAACCTCCAGGGATGTCCTGCCGCTCAGAGGGAAAAGGGGCTTGGGGGCATGGGGGTGAGGGTGTGTGTGCGGGTGTGAGTGTGTGAGCGTGAGGGAGCTGTATGTGTGGGGGTGAACATAAACGTTTCAGAGTATGGGTGTAGGTGTGACTGAGGATGAGTGTGAGATTGTGAGATTAGTGTGCGTGAGAGAGACCGAGACACTGTATGAGAAAGCATGCATGTGTGTGAAAGAATATAAAAGCATGGCCGGGCGCGGTGGCACATGCCTCGAATCCCAGCACTTTGGGAGGCCGAGGCGGTTGGATCACAAGGTCAGGAGATTGAGACCACCCTGGCTAACGTGGAGAAACCCCGTCTCTACTTAAAAAAAAAAAATTACAAAAAATTAGCCAGGCGTGGTGGTGGGCACCTGTAGCTACTTGGGAGGCTGAGGCAGGAGAATGGCACGAACCCAGGAGGCAGAGGTTGCAGTGAGCCAAGATCGCTCCACTGCACTCCAGCCTGGGCGACAGACTGAGACTCCATCTCAAACAAACAAACAAAAAAAATAGAATATAAAAGCATGGGCCGGGCACGGTGGCTTACGCCTCGAATCCCAGCACCTTGGGAGGCTGAGGCAGGAAGATGGCTTGAGGCCAGGAGTTTGAGACTAGCCTGGGCAACTAGTTTATTGAAAGTGTGTATTATCTTTTTTTCTTTTCTTTCTTTGTTTTTGTTTTGTTTTGTTTTTTGTTTTTGAGACAGAATTTTGTTTTTGTCACCCAGGCTGGAGTGCAGTGGTGCAATCTTGGCTCACTTCACCCTCCGCCTCCCGAGTTCAAGTGATTCTCCTGCTTCAGCCTCCCAAGTAGCTGGGACTACAGGTGCCCAACACCACGCCCAGCTAATTTTTGCATTTTTAGTAAAGACAGGGTTTCACCATGTTGGCCAGGCTGGTCTTGAACTCCTGATGTCAAGTGATCCTCTTGCCTCGGCCTCCCAAAGTGCTGATATTACAGGCGTGAGCCACTGCACCTGGCCTTAGTGATTTTGCTTTTCAGTATCATTATTTAAGAAATACATTTTGTAAGGCTATAGGTGCCATACATAGTGATTCCTCTGATGGATCTGGGCAAAGTCAATTGAAAACCTCCTGGAAAGGATTCACCATTCTAGATGTCATCGTGAAGGACATTCGTGACTCAGAAAAGGAAGTCAAAATGTCAACATTAACAGGAGTTTGGAAGAAGTTGATTCCAACCATTATGGATGACTTTGAGAGGTTCAAGACTTCAGTGGGAAGTCACTTCGGATGTGGTGGAAATAGCAACAAAACTAGAATTAGAAGCGGAGCCTGAAGATGGGATTAAATTCCTGCCATCTCATGATAACACTTGAACAGACAACGAGTGCTTCTTATGAATGAGCACTAAAAAAAGCAGTTTCTTGAGATGGAAAGTACTTCTGGTGAAGATGCTGCGAATGTTGTTTAAATGACAATAAAGGATTTAGAATGTTAATAAACTTACTTGATAAAGTAGAGGCTGGGTTGGAGGAGATTAACTCCAATTTTTTTTTTCTTTTTTAGAGTCAGGGTCTTGCTCTGTTGTCCCGGCTGGAGCACAGTGGCACAATCATAGCTCACTGCAGCCTCCATCTCCCGGGCTAAGTGCTCCTTCCATCTCAGCTTCCCAGGTAGCTGGGACTATAGGTGCACTCCACCACACCTGGCTAATTGTTTGTTTGTTTGTTTTTGAGATGGAGTCTCACTCCGTCGCCCAGGCTGGAGTGCAGTGGCGCAATCTCGGCTCACTGCAAGCTCCGCCTCCCGGGTTCACACCATTTTTCTGCCTCAGCCTCCCGAGTAGCTGGGACTACAGACACCCGCCACCACACCTGACTAATTTTGTTGTATTTTTAGTAGAAACAGGGTTTCATCGCGTTAACCAGGATGGTCTCGATCTCCTGACCTCGTGATCCACCCATCTCGGCCTCCCAAAGTGCTGGGATTACAGGCGTGAGCCACCGTGCCTGGCCAGCTAATTTTTAATTTCTTCCTACAGACAGGGTCTTGCTGTGTTGCCCACGTTGGTCTCAAACTCCTGGGCTCAAGTAATCCTCCTGCCTCAGCCTCCCAAAGTGCTGGGATTATAGGTGTGAGCCACTATGCCCGGCCTGACTCCAATTTTGAAAGAAATTTTTACTGTGGAGTAAATATTATCAAATAGCACCGCATGCGACAGAGAAATCTTTCATGAAAGAAAGAGTCAGTTGATGCAGCAAACTTCATTATTGTCTTATTTTAAGAAATTGCCACCCCAAGCTCCAGTAACCATCACCCTCATCAGTCAGCAGCCACCAACATCAAGGCAAGATCCTCCACCAGCAAAAAGATTATGACTTGCCAAAGACTCAGGCGGTCATTAGCATGTTTAGCAATAAAATATTTTTAATTAAAGTATGTAATTAAATACTTTTTTTTTCTTTTTCAGATAGAGTCTCGCCCTGTCACACAGGCTGGAGTGCAATGGCATCAGCTTGGCTCGCTGCAACCTTCGCCTCCCGGGTTCAAGCAATTCTCCTGCCTCAGCCTCCCTCCTGGGATTACAGGCGCACACCGCCATGCCCAGATTAAATACTTTTTTAGACATGATGCTACTGTACACTGAATAGTCTACCGTATGGGCTGGGGCAGCGGCTCACGCCTGTAATCCCAAGACCTTGGGAAGCCAAGGCGGGCAGATCACCTGAGGTTGGGAGTTTGAGACCAGCCTAGCCAACATGGTGAAACCTCATATCTACAAAATTACAAAAATTAGCCGGGTGTAGTAGTGTGCATCTGTAGTCCCAGCTACTCAGGAGGCTGAGGTGGGAGAATCACTTGAGCCCAGGAGGTCAAGCCTGCAGTCAGCGGTGATTATACCACTGCACTCCAGGCTGGGCAACAGAGCGAGACCCTGTCTCAAAAAAAAAAAAAAAAAGGCCAGGCGTGGTGGCTCACACCTGTAATCCCAGTACTTTGGGAGGTCAAGGTGGGTGGATCAGGAACTCCTGAGGTCAGGAGTTCAAGATCAGCCTGGTCAACATGGTGAAACCTGCCTCTATTAAAAATACAAAAATTAGCTGGGCATGGTGGTGGGCGCCTGTAATCCCACCCACTGGGGAGGCTGAGGCAGGAAAATTGCTTGAACCTGGGAGGAGGAGGTTGTAGTGAGCTGAGATCACGCCACTGCACTCCAGCCTGGGCAACAGAGCAAGACTTTGTCTCAAAAAAAAAAAAAAAAAAAAAAAAGTTAAAAAAAAGGCAGAATTTGCTTTGGTGGCTCTGGGCAGAGCATGAGATCCTGGGTTTATAAACAGCTTCCACGTGAGGCCAATGCTGCAGGCCTGTGGGTCACATATTGAGGTGCCAGGAATATGAGAAGATGACTTTAGAGTACGGATCCAGCATCGGACCCAGCTCTCACTCACGCAAACCGCTTACCTGCTGCGTTCTTCGGACCCTCCTGTGTCAGCGCTCATAGGAGACCATGTCCAATGCCCAGGGAAAATCAAAGATATGTGTCTTCCTTCATACCCCTTATCTCATGAAGGAAGTCCTCTCTGCTCCAGCTTTGTTGTGTGTGTGTGTGTGTGTGTGTGTGTGTGTGTGTGTAGCATGTACCATAATGGCTGTTGAATTTCATCATATGTTTTTCTCTGTGTCTTTGTCTGTGTGTGTGTGTGTGTGTGTGTGTGTGTGTGTGTGTGTGTGTGTGTAGCATGTACCATAATGGCTGTTGAATTTCATCATATGTTTTTCTCTGTGTCAACTGAGCTTGCTGGGCCTATGCAGCTACTGTTTTGGGCTCATTGCAAGCTGGCAGGCAGAGGATCGAGCTCAGCTGTCCCGTGGGAGGTGTCCGGAGCCAGGGCCAGCAGTGGGCGGGGCCTGGCCACCCATTCTGGCCGTGGGCCCTGGGGCCAGATGTTTGGGCTTAACTGCCTGGCCAAGCAGGGATAGAGTGACTGGGTAATTAAGCACTACCTTCTACAGAGCTGGCAGAAGGTGGCAGGGGGCGGAGGGGCCTAAGACCAGAGTGCCCGACAGCACCCCCCTCCACCTCTGGCCTGCAGCGAGGGGCCGGGAGCCCGAACCCCAGGCTGGGCCCTCTGTTACTTTTGATGGGGTGACCCAAAGCCAGGGTTCATCTGCTCCCACCTGGACATGGAAAAGGAGCCGTTTTCTTCCACGTTGGGGTGCTGCCCTGTGACCCCCCGACTACCCAGGGCAGAAGCTGTCCCCTCAGCCTCCCCAGGGAACCAGTCAGCAGTTATTTAAGTCTCGGGGCTTAATGAGATCTGGGGAACAGAATTCTCAGCGTGCTCCTTCGCCCGCTGGCAGGAGCACACAGTCCATCCATCAGGACCCCCAGACATTATCCGCCCCCCTCCCCCCGCCATGCAAGTAACTGGACCCTGTTGGCCTTTGCAGGTCTGCGGGGGCGCCAGCCTCCATCACCTTCCACGACCTCTGAGCCGAGAGAGGAGGAGGAGGAGGAAATGGTTTCCTGCCTGAGGCTGCAGGAGCCAGAATCAGAGTAGCAGGGTCTTCCAAGACGGCCCCCAATTTACAAACCAGCAAGCTGAGGCACAGAGATGGGAAGGAGCCCACCCACGGTCACTTGAAGTGGGGCAGCCATGGAAGCCCTAATCTGGAAACCCAGGCCACAGTCAAAGCACGGAAATTCCTATCACCGTATTCAGGGTTTGAGTCCCTGGCTCTGCTGTGTGCCCTTTGGCAAGGGGCCTGCCCTCTCTGAGCCTCAGAGTCCTGTCTGAAATGGGGATCAAAGTTCCTCCCTCAAAGGGCTGTGGTGAGGACTGGATGTAGTATATTAAAAGTCCATGCAGCGTTAGCACAGAAAAGTACAGGCAGGCGTGGTCACAAGCACTGTCGTTAACCGAACACATTCTACATGCCACGTTGTCCTTATCCGCACTGCCACATTTAATCCTCACAACCCCACGAGGCAGGTGCTATTGCTCTTCCCATTTTACAGGTGAGAAAACTGAGGCTCAGAGAAGGGAGGGAAACTGCCAGAGTTCCACAGGCGGGACATGGTTAAGCCAGAACTTGAACCCAGGTCAGTCTGACACCACTGTGGAATATTTTCTTTCTTTCTTTCTTTTTTAATAAAGATGGGGGTCTCACTATGTTTCTGGTCTGGAACTCCTGGCCTCAAGCCATCCTCCCACCTCGGCCTCCCAAAGTGCTGGGATTATAGACATGAGCCACTACGGCCAGCCAAAACATTAGTTTAAAAGCAAGGGCCCTGCGTGCCAAGCATGGCCCACCACGTGTTTCCTGAGTGATTCGGGGCACATGACCAAACCTCTCTGTGCCTGGATGACCAGATCTGCAGAATGGGGATAAATACAATAATTGCTCTCACACGACGGGCGCTTGTCAAGAGCCATTGTAAGTACTCTCCTAGGTATTAACTTATTCAATCATTACAGCAACCCCATGAGGCATGTGTACTATTATTATCCCTGTTTTATAGTTGGAGAAGATGAGACCCAGAGGTTAAGTAACTGGTTTATGTTTACTCCCAGCAAGGACTCAAACTCAGGAATCCAGGCTGCAATACGCACCTCCTCATCTGCTGAGCCGTGGTAACAGTACCCTCCTCGGCAGGCACTCGTTAAGACAAAATGACATCACCATCCATGCAAAGCCCTTAAAACAGAGCCTGACACATAGGAAGTGCCCAAGAAATATTAGCCATGATGATGATGATGATGCACTCTTTCATTCAAAAGATATTAATTATCGAGTGTGTACTCTGCATCGGCTTCTTTCCTAGAAACTGGGCTTCCATCCATGAACAAGGCCAAGTTTTTGCTCACATGAAGCTTCATCATTGTCACAGCCACCACCACAGTCATCACCACCGGGATCATCTTTACCACCATAATCACCAACATCATCACCATCACCATCATCATCATTACCATCATTGCCTCGTCACCACGGCTGTTCCTTCACAGTCATCACCACCATGATCACCTTTCACACCATCATTGCCATCATTATCACCACCACTACCACCATCACCATCACCATCAATGTGACCATCATCCCCATAATCACCCTTATCACCATCATCACCACCACCACCATCATCATTACCATCATTCCCTCATCACCATGACCACTCCCTCATGACCAGCACCATCATCATCACTGTGATCATCACCATCATCATCACCACCATCATCATCATGGTCATTGCCTCATCACCATGACAATTCTCTCACGATCATCACTATCAGCATCACCATCATTTCACCATCTTCATCATCATCATCAACATTCCCACCATCACCACCACCACCACCATCATCATTACTATCATTCCCTCATCCCCATGACCAATCCCTCATGACCAGCACCATCATCATCACTGTGATCATCACCATCACCACCACCACCACCATCACCATCATTTCACCATCTTCATCATCATCATCATTACCACCATCACCACCACCACCATCATTATAGTCACTGCCTCAACACCATGACCATTCCCTCATGATCATCAGCATTATTTCACCATCTTCACCACCACCACCATCTTACCATTCTCATTATCAACATCCTCACCACAGTGATCGTCCTCCTATCACGATCACCATCAAGATCATCACCATCATCACCACCCTCATAATCATCCCCATCGTCAACACTGCCTTGCATGGCACCTGGGCTATTCACATATCAAGATCAATCTTGTAATTCTATTTCTCTAGAATTTCCCAAAAACACCATCCACACCTTGTTTTTAATTAGGCACTTTGGTTTTTTTTGTTTTGTTTTGATCGGGAATGTCTTACGCCCCTCAAATCCTGGAGAGGGTTACACGTCTCCCCTCAGAGGCCTTTCTTCTTCCTCTGGGGTAGTGGTGGTTGGTGCAGGCATGCTGGTGGTCCAGGCCATCTCTACCACTCTCTTCACGGCCTCACCCAGCTGCCCCAGACCCCGGGCAGCCTCTACCAGCTGGGTCAGCCCCAGCAGCAGGGCTTGGCGCTCCTGCCGGTCCTGTTCCACGACCTGGGTCAGTCTCTGCAGCTGACCACCCACATCCCTCACGGCAGCCACCAGTTCCACCAGGGCAGGTGGCTCACAAGCCATGACCCTTACAGGTGGCGTTGGGGCCACACATGGACCATGGGGGCCTGGGCTCTGACCAGGGGTTGGCCCTAGGGTGAGGGGGTCAAGGGGAGGATGATCCAAGGGGTGGGCTATCAGGGAGAGGTGGGGGTCAGGAGACATAGTGAGGTCAGAGGCTGAGTGTGGGGTATGGGTGGGTGGAGGGGTTAGGTTGGGGCTCTGGCTTCTGGGTGGCTTGAAGTCCTCAGTGGACAGTGGGTCCATGCTTGTGGCTGTGGAGGACCTGGAGGGGCTGGACTCCAAGGCTGGAGAGGGCTCTAAGGTGGGCATCTGGGATGTGGAGGTGTGAGGGGCAGGTGCTGTGAAGGTCAACTGGGGGTGCAGACTGGGCTTGACTGTTGGTGCTAGAGTGGGAGAGGAGAGTTCTGTCCCCAAGGAGGTTGGAAGGGACTTAGTAGTGATGATAGGGGTTGAGGAAGAGTCAGGAGTTGTGGTGGGGTGAGGGGTCGTGGTGGGGTCAGGAGTCGTGGTGGGGTGAGGGGTCGTGGTGGGGTCAGGAGTCGTGATGGGGTGAGGGGTTGTGGTGGGGTGAGGGGTTGTGGTGGGGTGAGGGGTTGTGGTGGGGTAAGGAGTTGTGGGGTGAGGGATCATGGTGGGCTGCATGGTGGTGAAGGGTTGAGGGGTTGTGGTGGGGTCAGGAATCATGGTGGAGTGAGTGGTGGTGGTGGGATGAGGGGTTGTGGTGGGGTGAGGGGTTGTGGGGTGAGGGGTTGTGGTGGGCTGCATGGTGGTGAAGGGTTGAGGGGTTGTGGTAGGGTCAGGAATCATGGTGGAGTGAGTGATGGTAGTGGGTTGAGGGGTCGTGGTGGGGTGAGTGGTGGTAGGGAACTGAGGGGTCACAGTAGGGTTAGGGGTTGTGGTGTGGTCAGGGGTCATGGTGGGATCAGGGATAGTAGTGGGGTGAGGGCTTGGGGAGGGGGCTGGGGATCTGGAATATTCCGAGACTGTACTGGAGTATGGAGTTGTGTCCAAGTCTGGGGTTGTGTCAGATTCTGGGATCTGCTCTGAGGTAGGGGAAAGGCTGGTCACCTCCGACGCTGTAGAAGGGTCAGAGGTCAGCTCTTTGGGCAAGGTGGGTAAGGGCGTGGGCGAGGGCTCCGGGGTCAACGCTGGAACCACACTGGAGTCAGGGGTGGACAAAGCAAAGTCAGGGCTTGTCAGGATGAGGTCGGGGTTCGTCCGGGAGGTCGGGTCTGGGGTGGGTGGTGAAGTGTCCGGAGGGTGAGAGGTCGCCTCGGGCGTCAAGGCTGAGTGGGGCGTGAGCTCTGGACTGCAGTCAGAGGTCAGCGCTGGGCCTGGGGGTCCTGGAGAGGCGGAGGGACCTGGGGACGGGGTTGCGGGCGCTGTCCTGGTCGCAGCGGGCCGCGGTGGCCGGCGCTCGGGCCAGGGTTTCCTCGGGGAACCTGGAGGATGAGGAAAGACAGACGGACGGTCTGAGGTCAGCCGGCTCCGCCCACTACGCGTCCCGCCCCGCCCCTCGAGGAGTCGACCAATGGAGAGGCGCAGAGCCTCGAGACGTCATGGGTCACCGGCAGACTTCACCCGGCGCTAGGGCCCCTCCTCCCTGCCTCCTCCGATGTCTCCAGGCGCCACCTGGTGTCCTCCGCTGCGGAGGGGCACGCGGGTCGAGGGAGTGGGTGCAGGAGGGTGAGGTGAGGGAGGGATGCGGGGGATGCTGGGGCGCGGGAGCGGGGGGAGTGCTCAGAAGCGTGCAGCATACGAGAGGATTCCGAGACAGCAGGGGACTGGGAGATGTGGGGAGCCGGGGGAGGCAGGGAGACCAAAGAGGCTCCGAAGGGTAATTTTAGTAATCAAAATACTTTTATGGAATTTTTAAATTTATTTTTATTTTTTATTTAATTTTTTTTTTTTTTTTTTGAGACGGAGTCTTGCTCTGTCGCCCAGGCTGGAGTGCAGTGGCGCGAACTCGGCTCACGGCAAGCTCCGCCTCCCGGGTTCATGCCATTCTCCTGCCTCAGCCTCCCAAGTAGCTGGGACTACAGGCACCTGCCACCATGCCCGGCTAATTTTTTGTATATTTAGTAGAGACGGGGTTTCCGTGTTAGCCAGGATGGTCTCGATTTCCTGACCTCGTGATCCGCCCACCTCAGCCTCCCAAAGTGCTGTGATTACAGGCGTGAGCCACCGCGCTCGGCCTAATCATGCTTAACTTTACTAAATACTGCTGGACCGTCTTTATCAAACAGCTCTGTCCAGTGGGGTTGCCTGTCTCCCCACATCCTCACTCACACTTGATAATACTCACCTTTCTCATTCTCCTCGGTACTTGCCATTGTCTTAATTTGTATTTTCTGGTTCCTGGTGAGCGTGGGCATTTCTAAACACACTCAGCCATTTGGGCTTCCCTTTCTGGGAATCACCTGTTTGCATCTTTCCCTCTTTCTCATCTAGGGCTTCCTATCATTTTCCTCTTTGTCACAGTGACTGATGACTATCTAGGCTGGGGTTTCTCAGCCTCGATACTGTTGTCATTTAGGGCTGGGTGGTTCTTTGTTATGGAGAGATGTCCTGTGCATTGTGGGATGTTTAACACCATTCCTGGCCTCTACCGATGAGGTGCCCATGGGTGACCTCTCACTTCCTGCCATGACAATCCAAAATATCTTCAGATATTGTCAAATGCCCCTTGGGGGCAAAATCGACCCTAGTGGGTGACCAGTGGTCTAGATAATAACCCCTTGGTTCTGTTTTGTTATGTTTTGTTTTGTTTATGACAAAGTCTCGCTCTGGCACCCAGGCTGGAATGCAGTGGCACAACCACAGCCTGGAGCACCCAGGCTCAAGGGATCCTCCTGCCTCAGCCTCCCAAGCAGCTGGGACCACAGGTGCGTACCACCACACCCAGCTAATGTTCATATCTTGGGGGCTTCACCGTGTTGCCTAGGCTGGTCTCAAACTCCTGAGCTTAAGCAATCCTCCCAACTCGGTCTCCCAAAGTGCTGTGATTACAGGCGTGAGCCACCATGCTCAGCCGATAACCCCTTATTTTAGGATATATTTCTGCCGAGTCTTTCTGGGGTAAGGGTTCCACCAGGGAGTCTGGAATCTGTCTCTTTACCCCACGACACATACCGCCCCAGTCCCCTGACCCCAGCCACGTGCCTCACCTGTGTCTCCATGGACCCTCGGAGTTGGAGGACTGCCTGGGCTCCTGGTGGTGCCAGCCCCAAGAGTGGGTCCTAGTTTGCCTGTGGTGGGGGTCCCCTCAGCCAGGCCCCTTCCTGATGGTGTGTCCCACGTCCAGGGAAGCTTGTAACCATCTTTGCCACCTAGAGAGATATGGGGAAGAGGATTGAGTCTTCAACTCCCCTGTGAGTTTGACTCCCCATCTCTCTCCTCCTGGGCCCAGCCTCAGTTCAGGCATCGTCCTGTCTCAACTGCACCACCACTGCAGCCCTCCCTGACCTTGTGGAGACCTTCTCCATTCAGCTGGGATGCTTCTGGTTACCAAGAACAGAAACTGTCACTAAACTAGCACATAAAATAAGGGCATTTGGGCCGGACGCAGTGGCTCAAGCCTGTAATCCCAGCAATTTGGGAGGCTGAGGCCGGCGGATCACTTGAGGTCAGGAGTTCAAGACCAGCCTGGCCAACAGGGAGAAACCCCGTCTCTACTAAATATACAAAAAATTAGCTGGGCGTGGTGGCACACGCCTGTAATCCCAGCTACTCGGGAGGCTGAGGCAGGAGAATCGCTTGAACTCGGGAGGCGGAGGTTGCAGTGAGCCAAGATTGTGCCATTGCACTCCAGCCTGGGCAACAGAGCGAGACACCATCTCAAAAAAAAAAAAAAAAGAATTTGTTATTTTAATTCCCTGAGGCTTCTGCCCTAGGGGAAAAAAATCATAATATCTTTATTAATTAACTGCCTGGAACATTTCTATAATACTATTTTTCCTATTTTTTTTTTGGCCGAATGCACTTAATCTCTACACAGTAGCAATTTTATATAACATATAAATGTATTTTACATATATACATATATATATGCCATTTTATTTAGGGAGAATAGAAAGATAATTCAGTCCCAGCTTGGTTGATACAAAGCTTATATGAACAATAGCTTTCTTTTCTTTTCTTTTTTTTTTTTTTGAGACAGAGTCTCACTCTGCCACCCAGGACGGAGTACAGTGGCGCAGTATCGGCTCACTGCAAACTCTGCCTCCCGGGGTCAAGTGACTCACCTTCCTCAGCCTCCCAAAGTGAGCTACAGGTGTGAGCCACCGTGCCCAGCCTCAATGACAGGTTTCTTGAGATATAATTCACATATCATGCAATTCATCAACCTAAAATGTGCAATTGGGTGGTTCTTCTTAGCATAGTCACAAGATTGTGTGGTCATTGCCACAATCAAAATTAAGAATATTTTCATCACCCGAACAAAACACCCCATACTCATTGCCCTGGTTGTTCTTATCTGAATCATCAAACCAACTTCCTCTGAGACCGTGGCCTCCCACACTGACCCTGGAGGCCTCTTAAACACAGGCAGACACCTGCCCCTTTCCACCCTAAACCCTTCCATGAGTCCCCACGGCCCACAGCATGAACCCCACAGACACCATCTTCCTTCATAACCAGCCCCTGCCAGCTTCTCCAGCATCGTCTCGTCCCACACAATGCTCTGCTCCTGCTGGACCCTGACTTTGAGTGAGGAGGGCAGGTTTGCAGTGTTTAGGGGGACATGCCAGCTTCCCCAAGCAATTCCACAAGGAGGTGCTGAGAAATCCCTGCCCATGAGGCTCGGGATGTGGGTACAGGGAGTTCACGGCAGCCATGTTTGTGACAGCAAAACACTTGGAACAACCACAACGCCCAGGCTTTTCGCACCTCCCAGCCTCTGCTCATGCTGCCGCCCCCCCCCCACCCCCCCGGAATTCCCTTCCTCTTCATTTCCTACCCAACTGAGCCCGTTAGGATATTTTCTCATTCCAAACGCAAAACCAGGCTGAAGGGCAGTGTCCAAGACCTTGGGCAAGTTCACCGATGTCATCTTGAGCTCTGTGGCTAGCGATCCCAATCACAGAAATCCCTTGCTCTGCTACCCGCTAACACACTGCACGCTGATCGAACAAGGGTCACGTTTCACCCTGATGCCAGGCACAGCAGACATCTCAGTCATGCCTTTGTATTATTAACCATTCTTAATCAAATACCTTTCCATTTCTATTAGACACCTTAACAGGGTAGCTATAAAATCCTACCAGATAACCACACCCATTAGGAAACCTGAAAAACCATTAGTGGTAATGGCCGGGCATTGTGGCTCACGCCTGTAATCCCAGCACTTTGAGATGCTGAGGCAGGCAGATCACCTGAGGTCGGGAGTTAAAGACCAGCCTGGCCAACATGGCGAAACCCTGTCTCTACAAAAAATAAAGAAATTTGCTGGGCATGGTGTCGGGCACCTGTAATCCCAGCTGCTCAGGAGGCTGAGGTGGGAGAATCACCTGAACCCAGGAAGCAGAGGTTGCACTGAGCTGAGCTCACACCACTGCACTCCAGCCTGGACCCCAGAGTGAGACTCCTTCTCAAAAACAAACAAGGAAACAAACATAAAAGCAAACCAAGAAAAAACAAAAACACCACCATTAGTGGTACTATTAATTAAAAAAAAATCGCCGGGCGGTGTGACTCACGCCTGTAATCCCAGCACTTTGGGAGGCTGAAGCGGGCAGATCACAAGGTCAGGAGATCGAGACCACGGTGAAACCCCATCTCTACTAAAACTACAGAAAATTAGCCGGGCGTGGTGGCGGACGCCTGTAGTCCCAGCTACTCAGGAGGCTGAGGCCGGAGAATGGCGTGAACCCGGGGGGCGGAGCTTGCAGTGAGCCGAGATCGTGCCCCTGCACTCCAGCCTGGGGGACAGAGTGAGACTCCGTCTCAAAAAAAAAACAACAAAAACAAAAAAGAAAAATTAGTCCAGGGGAAAAAACCCATTAGCAGTAAATCACTAAAGATGTATTTTCAGCTGGGCACGGTGGCTCACATCTGTAATCCCAGCCTTTTAGGAGGCTGAGGCGGGCGGCTCACGAGGTCAGGAGTTTGAGAATAGCCTGACCAACATGGTGAAACCCCGTCTCTACTAAACATACACTAGCCAGGCATGGTGGAACGTGCCTGTAATCCCAGCTACTCAGGAGGCTGAGGCAGGAAAATCACCTGAACCTGGGAGGTGGAGGTTGCAGTGAGCCAAGATCACGCCACTGCACTCCAGCCTGGGAAACAAGAACAAAATTCCATCAAAAAAAAAAAAAAAAAGATGTATTTTCAAGATGCTGGGTTTTAGGAAGACTCCATTAAGAACACAAATCAGATATACCTAATGTGAATGACGAGTTAATGGGTGCAGCACACTAATATAGCACATGTATACATATGTAACAAACCTGCACGTTGTGCACATGTACCCTAGAACTTAAAGTATAATAATTTAAAAAAAAAAAAAAAGGAACACAAATCAAGCTGGGCACGGTGACTCACACCCGTAATCCCAGCATTTTGGGAGGCTGACGCAGGTGGATCACTTGAGCCCAGGAGTTCAGAACCAGCCTGGCCAACATGTTGGCCAATTAAAATCAGAGAATCTTTCAAGCCACAGTGAGAGAGAAAAATACGAAGGCAGAGGAAAGGTCAGAGAGATGCAGTGTTGCTGGCTTTGATGATGGGGGATGAAGCCACAAGCCAAGGAGTGCAGGTGGCCTCTAGAAGCTGGAAAATGCACAGAACAGATTCTCCCCTAGAGTCTTCCAAAGAGAACCATCCTGCTGACACCTTAACTGTGACTCGCTTAAGAGACTCGCTTAGCCCACTAAGCGAGTCTGACTTCTGACCTACAAAACTGCAAGATAGTAAGTCTGTGTTGTTTTAAACCACTAAATTTGTGGGGATGTGTTATGGCAGCAATGGAAATAGATACAGATCTTTCACAGAGCTTCAAGTCTAGCAGAGATGGATAACACCGATGCAAATTTCTGGCAATGCAAATTTCTCCCACCTTTTGCTGCTGTGAGAATTCATTTCTCCTTATGGTCTGCTGATGAAATAATGCCATCTCCCCTGTGAGGTTTCCTTGATTTCCCTACTACAATCATCGCTCCTTCCCTGGAATCCTGCAGCTATTGTTCGTTTTCAGCAAATAACCCTAACAAGCAATATTCTGCGGTTTTAAACGATTTCACACACATTCTGCTCATTGAATTGGGGCCTGAGGTCACCCAACTAGTTCTAATCCAGGTTGGAACCATGATTGGAACCCAGTAGGAGAGTCGGACTCCAGACTCGTGCTTCTGTTTTAGCATACACGGTTCCCAATCCAAGGAGCAAAACGTGTGAAATCACTTAAAACAGATTATAATCATGGCTCTTAAGTTAAACTTCTCTGAGCCTCACTTTTTTCTCCATCTGAAACACAGGTGTAGCAACAGTTCCTACCGCCTGCAGTTGAAGTCATGCATGCCCAGCACAGACCAAGTGAGCTGTTCTTCCCCCTTTCCAACAACCCTGGAGCCCCCTTTCTTTTCCCCAGAGAAAGAAATGGGTGGCCGGGCGCGGTGGCTCACACCTGTGACCTCAGCACTTTGGGAGGCCGAGGCGGGTGGATCACGAGGTCAGGGGTTTGAGACCAGCCTGGCCAACATGGTGAAATACTGTCTCTACTAAAAATACAAAAATTCGCCGGGCATGGTGGCAGACGCCTGTAGTCCCAGCTACTCGGGAGGCTGCGGCAGGAGAATCGCTTGAACCCAGGAGATGGAGGTTGCAGTGAGCTGAGATGGCACCACTACACTCCAGCCTGGGTGACAGAGCTAGACTCCGTCTCAATCAATCAATCAATCAGTAAATAAAATAAAATAAAATATACAATATAAATAAGAAACGGGGGCCGGGCGCGGTGGCTCACGCCTGTAATCCCAGCACTTTGGGAGGCTGAGGCGGGCGAATCACAAGGTCAGAAGATCGAGACCATCCTGACTAACACGGTGAAACCCCGTCTCTACTAAAAACACAAAAAAATTAGCAGGGTGTGGTGGCGGGCGCCTGTAGTCCCAGCTACTCGGGAGGCTGAGGCAGGAGAATGGCGTGAACCCGGGAGGCGGAGCTTCCGGTGAGCTGAGATCGGGCCACTGCACTCCAGCCTGGGCGACAGAGCGAGACTCTGTCTCAAAAAAAAAAAAGAAAAGAAAAGAAAAAAGAAAAAAGAAACGGGGACTCAAAGAGACGAAGTCACTTTTTCAAGGTTACATTGCTCCTGAAGCTAAGAATCCCTGCCTGCCGTGTCTCCCACCCCACCGTGCACACACCTCCAAACCTTCTTATTGATAAGGTTGCATACATGGCTGTCTTTTCATTTCCCCGGCGCAGTTTGTAATTCTGCATTTCTTTCTTTCTTTCTTTCTTTTTGAGACGGAGTCTCGCTCTGTCGCCCAGGCTGGAGTGCAGTGGCGCGATCTCGGCTCACTGCAAGCTCCGCCTCCCGGGTTCACGCCATTCTCCGGCCTCAGCCTCCCGAGTAGCTGGGACTACAGGCGCCCGCCACCACGCCCGGCTAATTTTCTGTAGTTTTAGTAGAGACGGGTTTCACCGTGTTAGCCAGGATGGTCGCGATCTTCTGACCTCGTCATCCGCCCGCCTCGGCCTCCCAAAGTGCTGGGATTACAGGCGTGAGCCACTGCGCCCGGCCAATTCTGCATTTATTTCTGCTCACGGGCTGGCTGCCTCCCTCCCCTATGGGAGGAGGGGTACCGAGGCCGGACCCGCTGGCTCCGCAGCTGCCGCGCCCGGCACGTGCCCGCCTCCACCACCAGGGGGCGCTATGGGCCTAGGAGGCGCTGCAACCCTGGCAGTCCTTGAACGAGAAGCATCACCTCTCGGAGCTCCCGCTTCCGGCTCTGGAAACGGAATGATAGCTCTAGCTCACAACTGGAGCCCACTAACCCCCAAGTCACGGCGCCTCCAGGGCCTGCTTCCTCCCTCCCCTTCCCCACCGCAAGGCCCGCTTCTTAGGGCCTGGTTGCCCTTCGCTCAGCTATTATTACCGCTGGCTGATGCGCCAGCTGGCCAATCAGGAGGCGCAGCGCGCCTGTGACGTCACGAGGTGCGAGGCAGATAAACGCCTGCCTCTCCCAGCCCTCCATTCCCGGACCCTCCGCGCGTGCGCATGCGTGCTGAGCGCCAGAAAAAAAAGGCGGGAAAGCACGCGTGCGGCGAGACTCTCCTACCGCAGCGGGAGGCTTGGGCCCCTCAGGAGGGCACAGGTACGGGGCGCGGGCGACAGAGGCAGAAGCCCGGGCAGTCCCTGATGGCGTGCAGGACGGGAGAGTGGAATGGAGGGAGAAGACGGAGAAACAGCGACCGCGGCGGGCACAGAGGGAGGGCAGAAACAATGCCCCTTAGGTGGGGAGTGAAACCTCCCATGAGGGAAAGGCGAGGGCGGCGCGGACGGTGAGAAACGGACAGAGGAGCCCGCGGGAGACAGAAACGGAGAGAAGGGGGCCGACCGTGAGAGAAACGACGGGGAGAGAGAAGAGCACGCGGGAGACTGGGGGGAAAGCACGGGAGATGGAGACTGAGAAAACAACGGTAAGAGACAAAAGAAAAGATACCACGGCCCTGGGCCTGGGGAGGAAACGCAGTGAGAAATGGAGATGATGAGAGTGTGAGGCGATCATGGAAAAACTGACCGTGAAAAATGGAGTGAGAAGCAGGTGGCGAAGCGGAGAACTGAAAGTGAAAGACAAGAAGACAGAGGATAGAGAAACAGGTTGGGCCCTGCTCCCGCCTGCAATTCCAGCACTTTGGGAGGCCGCAGCGAGCCGATGACTTGAGCCCAGGAGTTTGAGACCAGTCTGGGCAACACAGTGAGAACCCATTTCTACAAAATATTTAAAAATCAGGCTGGGAGCGGTGGCTCACGCCTGTAATCCCAGCACTTTGGGAGGCTGAGGGGGGCAGATCACGAGGTCAGGAGTTTGAGACCAGTCTGGCCAACATGGTGAAACCCATCTCTACTAAAAATACAAAAAATTAGCTGGGCATGGTGGCACGTGCCTGTAATCCCAGCTACTCAGGAGGCTGAGGCAGGAGAATCGCTTGAACCCGGGAGGCGGAGGTTGCAGTCACCTGAGACCACGCCACTGCACTCCAGCCTGAGCAACAGAGCAAGACTCCATCTCAAAAAAAAAAAAAAAAAAATTAGCCAGGCATGGTGGTGTGCATCTGTAATCCCAGCTATTCAGGACACTGAGGTGGGAGGATCACCTGAGCCTGGGAGTTCAAGGCTGCAGTGAGCTAAGATCACACCATTGCACTTCAGCCTGGGCAACAGAGCAAGACCCTGTCTCAAAAAAAGAGAAATTTACCATGAAAAATGGAGGGAGAAACAGAGGTGGTAAAGGTGAGATCTGAAAGAAAAGAGAAAGGCTGACGGGGAAAGACATAAATTGACCAGGAAAAACTAGGCGAGAAACAGAAATGATGAGAGTGTGAGACTGATAATGAAAGAAAAAGACAGAAGGACAAGGCAGAAAAAAATAAAGAGAAACTGACCACGAAAACTGGAGTGAGAAATAGGTAATGAGGGTGAGAAATTGAAAAAGAAAGACATAGGGAAAAAGAAATGACGGGAATATGAAACTGACAACGAAAGAAAAAAATGAGAAAGATGGTGATAGAGCAAGAGAAATGACCATGGAAAAAAAAAATACGGCATAAAGATGAGCGTGAGAAATTGAAAATGAAAGGAAAAAAGAAACTGGCATAGAGAAGAAAAGATAGAGAAATTGACCATGGAAAATGGAGTGAGGCCAGGCATGGTGGTTCACGCCTATAAGCCCAGCACTTTGGAAGAGCGAGACAGGAGGATTGTCTGAGCTCAGGAGTTTGAGACCAGCCTGGGCAACATAGTGAGCCTGTCTCTATGAAAAATAAAAATGAGCCGGGTGTGGTGGCGCGCATCTGTAGTCCCAAATTCTCAGGAGGCTGGGGCAGGAGGATCGCTTGGGCCTGGGCAGTCAAGACTGCAGTGAGCCGAGATCACACCACTGCACTCCATCCTGGGCAACACAGAGATAGAGATGACGAGGGTGAGAAATGGATAATGAAAGAAAAGAGACCAATAGCAAGTGAGAAACAGGAGCAGAGATGGATTCAGAGGGACCCAGAGAGATGGGGATACAAGGAAGACAGGCAAAGAAAAATGCAGAACAATGTGGTGGCAGCAATGTGGGGGCCAAAGCAGGGCAAGGTCCCAAATGTGGTCCCAGGTGTGGAAGGAGTTGCAACAGCAAGACAGAGGCCACAGAGCAGAGGGGGACGGAGCTGTGTCCCTGGAGGCTGATTCTGCAGGCCGGAGGGAGGGGATGGCCAGGGTAGGGAGAGAAGCAGCACTCCAAGAGTCCCCACCTCTGTCTGAGCCATACCAGACCCGGACCAGAGCATGAGCTTCAAGAATGGGTAAGGTTTCGCTTGCTTTGGGGGAGCTGGGGTGGGGACGATTATGTGATGACAGAGTGGCCCTTGGTTGTGGGTTTGACTGAGGGGCCCAGGCTCTCGTATTGTGTGGTTTACAGGAGGGCCATGGACTCAGGATTGCTGAGCTTAGCCTGATCTCTTAGATGGTGTCCTCGGCTCTCGAGAAGTGTCACCATTGAGCCCAAGGAGATAATGCGTTTAGAGTCTCAGGAGCTGAGGAAAACCTTTCTGGGGTGCCCTGAGACCTCAGAGAGCTCACTGAGAAGGGTCTTTCTGGAAACCCTGCAGGGAAGCAAATGGAGGTTTATGGAGGCCCCCCATGGCCACCCCAATCACGCCCCTCACCTGTGTCTGGCAGGCGCCTTGTTGCTGGAGAGGAGATCCCCGTGCGCCTGGTGGTGCCCCAGGGGAGAGTGTGTCCGGGTACCCGTGCCGTGGTGGTCCCCTTGGCCAGGTCCTCTGTTGAGGTGGGGTCCCAGGTCCAGGGGGGATAATCATCATAGTCTGTGTAGCCTTTGGAGAAATTGGGGCAATGGTTGACCCCATCCTCTTTCTCAGAGGTCCTTGTTGCTGCTCCTCCCTCCCCTTTTGGAATCTTCTGGAGCAACTCTGGGATCTCCCCACCCCAACCCCTCAAGCCCAGTTCTTTAGAGTCTACCATGGTGCGGTCACCTGGCCCCACCTTGACTCCATTCTCCTGACCACCCCCCGTAACCCCCTCCACCGCCGCCATGCCCTGGTACCAGTGCAGGTGAGCCCCACATCTTCCTCGTGATCACAGTTGTGCTTCCCCCATGCCCCCGAGGGGCAGTCGCTCAGTGAGGCCTCGCTTCCCTTGCAGCCCATGTCATCCAGCCAGATGGGCCCAGTCCCAGGGCCGTAATGGGTTTTGCCTACTCGGGGCCGGACCTTTCCACAGCCCAGTTCCCAGCAGGCCACAGTGGCGTCCCGCAGGTCCCAGTTGTCATCACACACTGTTCCCCAGCGTCCGGCATGCCACACTTCCAGCCGGCCGGCACAGCGGTTGGGCCCATCGGCCAGACGAACCCGGAACAGGCCTGCGTGGAAGGCCCTGAGGTTAGGAGGGAGGGTCAGCCTCTCCCATTCTCTCCCCACACCCCTCATGGCCACTCACCTGATTCCCCGGTGGTGCTAGCACTGGGAGAGGGGGCCGGGTCTTTGGGTGACTCTGGAGACCCTTCTGGTATCTCAGCAGATGGCTCCAGGGAGGCCTGAGGGATTCTCTTGATAGTGGCCTCAGAGGTCATTTCTTGGGAGCCTTGAGTGGTCAGCATTGCCGTGGTCTTAGTGGTCCGTTCTCGGGGTGCCTGAGGGGTCAGCGTGGCAGTGGTGTGAGAGGTCCATCTCCGGGGAGCCTCCGTGGTCGGCCTTCTGGTAAACTCAGCAGTGGGTCTTCGGGAAGCCTCAGTGGTCAGGGCTGTAGTGGTCTGTGAGGTTAGGTCTGGGGGGCTTTGGGCCCTGGAGTGCTTTGTGGTTGGCGTCAGTGGAGGTTGAGTGGTTGGTCTCTTTGCATATTTTGTCACCCACTTCTTAGTACTCTTAGGCATTTTCCCTGGGGCCTTCGTGGTTGTTTTCTCCAGAACACTGGCAGTCACACTTGCAGAGGGCTTGGTGGCCAGCTGTCCCGGGAGCCAGGCATCCCGATCTCTCCCCAGTCCAGGAATCCAGCTCCAGCTGAAGGGGTCTGAGATGGAGTCCAGGCCTGGGGGCCCTGGAAGGTGTGTGGGGCAGGAAGAGAAGACAGAGACACCATGATGATAAGATCATCTACCCAGACCCCTCCTCTCCAGTGACTTACCCAGTTCCCATTCATTCATCATTCATTCATTTATTGTCACAAATCAAGCACCTCCTATGAGCCACACACTATGTTAGACCCTTGGGGAGCCTGTGGTAAGCCAAACCTGACACCGCCCCCTGCCTTCTTGGCATGTACAATCTGGACATGACTGACTCCCTCACCCCTTCACACCTGACCCCCCCTCCATCTCCTCAGCTTCTGCTCTGAGTCAGGGCCTCATTTCCTGGACCTTCTGATGGGTTTCCCTACCTCCTGTCAGTTCTTACCACCAGAGGGGTACCCAGGTCCGACAGGCCACTCCTGAACTCAGAATCCTTCTGTGGTGCCCCCATGGCCCTCAGGAAGAGGGGGACAGAGGGAAGAGCCATAGCTTCCAGCAGAGGTGATACCTCCATCCTTTGAGGCACCACTCTCCATCTTCCATCCTTCTGATTAGCACACGTGTGCAGTAAAGGATTAACCTTGCCCAAAGAAAGGTTTAGCCCTTTCCCCGGCTCCTGGGAGATGGCTTCGAAGCCTTTGGAACACCTTGCCTGATAAGAGATTGTTTCCCTGGGGGACTTGGGCCATGCTGGATCACCTGTGCTAACGGTGTGATTTATGATCAGCCACATGTACGTGGCCGAGCCCCCATAAACACTCTGGACGCCACGGCTCGGGGGAACTTCCCTAGTTGGCGGTTCCTCATGTGTGTTGTCCCACTTTGTTGCTGGGGTAATGAAGTGCTGTCTGCACAGCTCCACTGGAACAGGACAGTTGGAAGCTCACACCTGCTCTCTCCTGAGCCCTGCCTCAGGCGCCTCTTCCCTTGGCTGATTTTAATCTGTATCCGTTCACTGTGATCAACGATAACCCTGAGTGTAACAGATTCTTTGGTTCTATGAGATCTTCTAGCAAATTATCGACTCTGAGAGTGGTCTTGGTGACCCCAAACTATAACGAGTCACACAGGCTTGCAATGATTTGTTAGAGTAGTTCTTTCTCCCCATGAGCTGTGAGCTATTCAAAGACCAAGACCATGTTCATTCCATTCATGAGCCCAGCATGAGGACCCTGCGCCTAGCTCAGCCTCTGCCATGTAATAGCAGGCATTGCCTGAGTTTATGTTAACTGGCTCTCGCTTTGGCTTCTCTCCATCTCCCAGTGCCCTGCCTGCTTCCTTTCATCTTAGGAAAGCTAAAGCTTCCTTCTTAGTGGGAGATTTCCTTGATTCCTGGAAGGAAAAGGAAGCAGCAGCTTCTCTGAGTGGGAATCCCAGGTCTACCAGTCAGTTGTTGCTGTGTGATCTTGAGCAAGTTACCTAACCTCTCTGTGCCTCAGCTTATTTATCAGTAAAATGGGCATAACACATACCACCCTAGACTTATTATGTGATTTCAATGTGGTCATATGTGCAAAAACACCCAGCACAGGGCTGGGGCTTAGGAAGCGCTCAATGTTAGTGCCCATGTTAGTTACTGTTCCCCCTCCAGGAAGCCCTCCTGGAGTCAACAGATAGCTAGGGCCTCCTTACCAGTGCAGGTGACCCCAACATCCTCATTGTGGGCACAGTTGTGCTTTCCCCAGGGAGCAGCAGGGCAGTCGGACAGCGAAGCCTCGGTCCCCACACAGGCCACATCATCTAGCCAGATGGGACCCGCACCCCAGCCAAAGCGGCCAGCAGCAGGGTCTGGCTGCCGAGGTCCACCACAGCCCAGCTCCCGGCAGACCACGACTGAGTCCCGCATGTCCCAGCTATCGTCACACACGGTCCCCCAGCGCTGGTCATGCCACACCTCCAGTCGACCTGAGCACTTGCTGGGCCCAGCCACCAGGCGCAGCTGGGGGGACCCTGGGGTAGAAGAGACCCAAAGAATTAAGAGTCAGGGAAGCCACCCAGCCTCCTGACTCTTCATCTACCTTTCCCTCCCTCCATCTTCCTTTCCATGCATCCATCCGTTCATCCATCTAGGCCTCCCCTCCATTCAACCATCCTTTCCTCCAGGCAGCAAATATTTAATGAAGCCTTTTTTGTGCCATTTTCTGCATTAGGCACGAGGGATAATGAGCCAGGCAGAGTTTGGAGGATCTTCAAAAAGCTACACATCGAATTACCATATAATCTAGAAAGTCTATAGTAGGGATATACCCAAAATAAACTGAAAACAGGTATTCAGACAGACACCGGTATGTGAATGTTCATAGCAGCACCATTCACAGTAGCCAAATAGTAGTGGTTGTACAACATTTTGAATGTATAAATACCACTTGAGTTGTATACTTAAACTGGTTAACTTTATATTACATGAATTTCACCTCAATTAAAATAAAAGTCTTTTTCCCTGCAATTGTTCACCACCCTTAATTTTCTCTCATTATTATTGGTTTAATAAGGGTTTTTTTTTCTTCTTTTTTAGATTTTATTTTCCTAACCACTAGACCACCAGGGATAATAACGTGTTTTGTTGTTGTTTATGAGTCAGGCACAGCCTCTGCTTTGAAAAACTCTCGGTCTTTAGAGAAGGTAGTATGCACACACTTCACTGCAACTCAGCAAGCTAAAGGGAGTAGTGGAAGTACCAAAAAGGCAAGGCAGACACACAACGAGGAGAAGGTGAGAAAAATTCTGCCTGGGGAAGCTGGAGAAGCCTTCTCAGAGGAAGTCCTTTAAAAGACAGGAAGCAGCAGGCCAGGCACGGTGGCTCACGCCTGTAATTCCAGCAACTGTGGGAGGCTGAGGCAGGCAGATCACCTGAGATCAGGAGGTCGAGACCAGCCTGGCCAACGTGGATAAACTCTGTCTCTACTAAAAATACAAAAATTAGCCAGGCATGGGCCAGGTGCGGTGGCTCACGCCTGTAATCCCAGCTACTCAGGAGGCTGAGGCAGGAGAATCACTTGAACCTGGGAGGCAGAGGTTGCAGTGAGCAACCACTACACTCCAGCCTTGGTGACAGAGTGAGACCCTGTTTTTTTTTTTTTTTTTTTTAAAAAAAAAAGGCTGGTAAAAATGGTAAATTTTATGTCATGTATGTTTTATCACAATTTTTTTAAAAGAATGTGAGCCCTGGAACAAGCGTTTTTGCTTGAATCCTGGCTCTCCCATTCCTCAGCTGCGCTGCCTCATCTGTAACATGAAGACCTGTCAATGCCCACACCGCAGTGGCTGCGAGCGTCACCTGGACTGAGACATGGAGAGAACTGGGAACAGCATCAGTGACCAGGAGCCAGCGCATGCTCGATCAGTGTTAGCTGACATTATTATTCAGGAAAAGGGGAAAGAGGCCTCTGGGAATGGTGACCATGGTGAAAACAAGTTGCTGCTTTTGTTCGGCCTTTTCCCATCTTGAGGAGACAGCTGTGTTAACCACGCCTTCTTATTTTCTGTATTTCTGATGCTTTGACATCTTGGAGCATTCCTGATCCTGAGGGACTGCCCCTCCCAGGGTTAGCTAATTCCTAGAGATGGTAAACGGCTTGAGCATGCCTTCTGTGTGCAAACCACCCTCTCCACGGGGCTCTCACACCCTGGGCCACTCTGCACCTGTCCTCACTGCCGCAGGGCCAGGTACCAGCCGACTGAGGACAACGCTTCTGAGCCACCCCCACCCCCCACCGAAATTCTTCAAAACAGCCAATTCTAAGCCTGCTTGCCCTGTCTCACCTATTCCTTCCTGCAAAAAACACAAGAAAGACCCCTGCACGTGGCCGGGCATGGTGGCTCACGCCTCTAATCCCAGCACTTCGGGAGGCCAAGACAGGAGGATCACTTGAGGCCAGGAATTTGAGACCAACCTGGACAATAGTGAGGACCTGTCTCTACAGAAAAAAAAAACTTAGCTGGGCACGGTGGCATGCAGCTGTAGTCTTAGTTACCCAGGAGGCGGAGGTGGGAGGATCACTTGAGCCCAGGCGTTTGAGGCTGCAGGGAGCTGTGACTATACCACTGCACTCCAGCCTGGGCAACCAAGTGAGACCCTGTCTCTAAATAAATATATAGATAAAGATTCCTGCCATGCCTCCCTCTCACTCCCTCTACCTCCTGCCTGGCCCTGGTGCTTCCCTGTGTGACCCCGTGTGGCACGCCGTCCTCTCGAGAACCGTGAGTCACAATCTTTTTAGTGGCTGTCATCTCCTGATCTCCTGGCCTCACCGCACCTGGGTAATAATAACACCTATATTTTAAAACAACAGTCCTTTCAATACTCATGACAGAGGCCAGGCGCGGTGGCTCACACCTCCAATCCCAGCACTTTGGGAGGCCGAGGTGGGCAGACGGTTTGAGCTCAGGAGTTCGAGACCAGCCTGGGCAACATGGCAAAACCCCATCTCTGCAAAAAATACAAAAAATTAGTAGTCCCAGCTACTCAGGAAGCTGAGGTGGGAGGATCACTTGAGCTTGCAGGTTGAGGCTTCAGTGAGCCATGATCACACCACTGCACTCCAGCCTGAGTGACAGAATGAAATCCTATCTCAAAAAAAGAAAACAAAACAAAACAAAACAAAAACTGGTGGAAAGGAGGCAGGCAGAGCCATTGATCATATTTGCTAAAGAACTAGAGACTCTGGAAAGTAAAGGTAATGTTTGAGCAGGGCTGTTCCTTCAAGCTGGCCTGAGTACCCCATGATGGATCCTACAGCCACACCGTGCAGCTTGGGAATAGAGCAGACCCAGCCCACCATCCTTTCTCTTATCGAGGACTGGTTACAGAATTTTGGGGGCTCAGTCAATGATGAAAGTCAGGACCCCTTGTTCAAAAATTATCACACGCTTCCAGACATGACAGCAGAGCATTGAACCCAGCTCAATGTCCTGGGTGAGGCCCCTGTGCTCCTCTTCTCCACATTTCTCTTTGCAAGAGGCCCCCCATAAGACAGTCTCAGAGCTGAGAGAAGAAAACAGAAGGAAGGACCTTGTTTTCTTGGGGAGCATGGAGGGACTCACCGGCTTCCGGTCCGGGCTCCCAAAGGACAGTAGGGGAGGCTGGAGGAGTTGAAACGCCTGCCGTCCCCGGAGCCTGGCTCGTCATGGTGGACGGGGGCCTGGAGGCAGCCTCCCTGGGCGTGGAGTTGTTGCTGTCCGTGGGGGCCGTGGGAGGGACATAGCCCAGGGGCATGCCTGTGGAGCAGGGGATAAGTGATTGCCACCCACACACACCATCCGGGAGCTGGAGCCGGCATCCCCACCTCCCGCATCATCCTTCCTCAGTCCTCTCAGCGGCACGCGGGGATCTCTTCCTGCCGAGCCTCCTCCCTAGACACAGCCCACGCTTTCCACGTCCCTGACCTGGGGAGAGGGGGTGTGAATGGGGGGCAAGAGAGCAGAGAGAGCAGAGGGCATGGTAGCTTAGGGGTGACAGAGAAGCGGGAGGTGACTTTATGCAGAGTAGGAGGCTGGCGTCCGCCAGGGGCCAGGAGGCAGGGCCAGCCAGGGCTGCCACAGGGCTGAGGTTCATCCTCAGCGATGTTTCCATTTGGGGCTGGATTGTTCTTGGCTGCGGGGGCGTCCTGTGCACTGCGGGATGTTGAGCAACACCCCTGGCCTCCAACCCCTGGATGCCAGGAGCACCCCCACCCCCAGCTGTGACCATCAAAAATGTTTCCAACACTGTCCAATGTCCCCTTGGGGGCAAAGCCACCCCCAGCTGAGAACCACTGACGCAGGGTGAGGATTCAGAGGGGAATAAGATGGGGGAGTGGAAAGTCCAGACAAAGGGCAGGAAGGGCGTGTAGGGACCCCCCCCATCTTGCCCCTCTGCTCCAAGCACCACCACGCCCACCTCCCAGTCCTCCACCACAGCCCCCTCACCGTCACACACGGCCCCGGCGTCCTCGCGGTGGTGACAGTCATGCTGGCCCCAGGGCCGAGCTGGGCAGAATCGTAAGGCCGTCTCGTTTCCCCGACACCGAAGGTCGTCCAGGACGATGGGTCCAGACCCCTCCCCAAAGAAGGCACCCCCAGGGGCGGCCAGCGCCCCCCCGCAGCCCAGCTCCCGGCAGGCCACAGCAGCATCTCGCAGGTCCCAGGCGTCATCACACACGGACCCCCAGCGCCCCCCGTGCCAGACCTCCAGGCGGCCAGCGCACCCGTGGGGGCCATCGGCCAGGCGCAGCCGAGGTGCTGGGCCTGGATAGTGGGAGAGGGAACACAGGGCCAGGAAACAAGGGACTAAGTTATGCTTAGGCAGGCTGCAACCCCAAGATGACTGTGGGAAGCAAATATTCCATCTTCACTATCCAAATGAGGAAAAGGATCCAAGACAGGAAGTCATTGGCCCAGAGTCCAGCTCTGGCGCATCCCCCATGTCCCTTGCCTCGGGGTGGTGGGGGTTGGGGATGCTGGGAGCTCTGGCTCTGGTCCCCTGGATCCACCCCCCATTCCTGGCCCCCAGATCCTAGAGAGCGGGATTTCCAAGTCTCAGCACCACTGGCACTGGGTATCCTCCTTTATCATGGGGCCTGTCCTGTGCCGCATCCTCTACCCACCGCATGCCAGTAGCAACCCCTCCCCTTACTGTGACAGCCAAAAACCTCTCCAGACATTGCCTCATGTCCTTTGGGGAGGAAGGGGATGAGAAAGCCCTCACTCCCTTGCCAGTTGAGAGCCACTAGTCTAGATACTAACCTCTTGCTGGCCTTGGGGTGCATAGGGTACACTTCATTTTTTTATTTTTGAGGGGAGGGGATCTGGGTCACCCAGGCTGGAGTGCAATGGTGCAATCTTGGCTCACTGCAGCCTCGACCTCCTGGACCCAAGTGATCCTTCCCGCCTCAGCCTCTCCCAAGTAGCTGGGACTACAGGCATGCGCCACCATGCCCTGCCATATATATATATACACACACACACATATATACACACACACACACATATATGGCGCATATATATATATATATGGGAAAGAGTTTCACTATGTTGCCCAGACTGGTCTTGAACTCCTGGCCTCAAGAAATCCTCCCAAAGCACGTGGGTTACAGGTGTGAACCTGTAACCATGCCTGGCTCTTAGGGTACATTTCTGTTGAGGTAAGAGTTGAGTCATCATTGGAGGATTCTGGAGTCCCTCTCTCTGTCCCCCAACGTGGGGGGTGTGGAATCGCCCCCAGTCACTGTTCTAGAGAAGAGCACAGAACTAAGGAGGGTTCTAACACACCTGTCTGCTTTTCCTCATCTGCAGACAGGGAAGGGGAGCGTCTCCCTCCCGGGGTTGCCATGAGAATTAAATCAAATGCTGGCAAAGCTCCCAGCTTCACCGGGTGCCTTAGTTCATTCGTTTCCTCTCTTGGCACCTTCACCCTCGCCTCTCTGGAGCCTTAACTTCCCTCCAATGAACTCTGCCCTGAAGGTCCCACTTCTGCCCCCACAGCTTGTACACTAGGCACACGAAGGCACCACCCCCGCCCCGCACAAGCCTTCTCTGCCCCTCACTCCCACTCTGACCTCCGTGTCCTGGTCTCCATCCCCACCACGTCCCTACGGCCGAGTGTGTGGTGGGAGAGGTGTGGGGGCGTGGGTCTATACAGACCCAGAAGGGTCAGCGGCTGGGGCTGGGGCTTGCTAGGCACATGGGTCTTGGGCCATTTACATCACCCCTCTGAGCCTCGGCCCCACATCTGTGAAGAGAGGGATGAGAATCCACCCCGTTGGGGCTGCCGGAGGCTCAGAGCGGCCCCAGGTAACGTGCACAGCGCACGGCCCAGCACACAGCAGGGACTTGAGTCAGCCTCCTTCTCTCTTCTCTTCCCCCTGGACACCCACTGACGTCAGCGTTTCCCACCCCTCCTGGGCAGGCACCCAGCTTTGCCTGTACTTCCCCCCTCCCAGCGCTGATGAAACGCCAGGTGGGTGCCCTCTGCCTGCCGGCCTCCTACAGTCAATGGACCGCAAAGTGCAGCAGGGCGGGGACTGGCCTTTCTCCTGTGGTTTCCAGGCCCTGCCATGGTGCTGTGTAAAGATTTGTGGAAGGAAAGAAAGGAAAGAGAAAGGGAAACAGGGAAGAAGGGAGGAGATGAGGGAGGGAGCCCCTGAGCTCTCACCTAACACCCCGCCGACAGCCATTTCTGGGTTCTAGCCCAGGTCCAAGGGGGATGGGAGAGGGGAGGGACCCCTGGGAGACAGCTAGACCCTGTGCTGAGGGGGCGTGTATGAGGGGAGGTAGAGGCTCACCCGTGGGGGTCCCCACCCTGCCTCAGTCTCCCTCCCTCCTTCCCACCAGCTCGCTTGAGGACGGGGGAGGAGCAGAGGTTGGCCACAGAGACAAGGGCTCTCCGAGAGGGACCCTGCCGTGGCCAGCCCCGTGGCAGAGGGCAGGCAGGGCTTCCTGCACTCCAGGACTTGGCTCAAGCCTGAGGCAGGCATTCCTAGCTCCATCGCTCCTTCAGGAAAACTGAGGCTTAAACAAACTGTCACTGGCCTAGGGCCCGGGACAGGGCTGAGCGCTAGCCCAAGCCTCAAGCCTTCTCCTCCCGTTCCTGGCAAGGAGAACAGCAGGAGCTGCAGGAGGAGGGGCTGGAGAGCGTGGCCAGTGGGCGCTGGACAGGCAGAGAGCAGGCGGGCAGGAGGCAGAGCTGGGAGCAGGCCCTCTGCAGCTTCCTGGAGGGGGAAGAGGGAGCCGGGGTCTGAGGAAGGTGGGAGGGGGCCAGGCCCCAGCCCCGACGTACCGGTGCAGACCAGCCCGGCATCCTCGCTGTGGTCACAGTTGCTCCGGCCCCAGGGGCTTCGGGGGCAGTCTCGGAGGGCCTGTTCTCCTCCTCCACAGCCCACGTCGTCCATCCACACGGGCCCTGCACCAGGCCCGAATCTGGCACCCCCGGGGGCCGCTAGCGCCCCCCCACAGCCCAGTTCCCGGCAGGCCACAGCGGCGTCACGCAGGTCCCAGCCGTCATCACACACGGTGCCCCAGCGCCCGCCGTGCCAGACCTCCAGGCGGCCAGTGCACCTGTGGGGACCAGACACCAGGCGCAGCCGCTCTGTGGGGTGAGCAGGGAGGGGAGGGTGTGGCCAGTGAGAAATGATTCAAACACCCCTTCCTCGATTTCCACCCGGGGGAAACAGGCCTCAGGGAGCGGTGGCCTGAGATCTGCCCGCCAGCAGCCCGTTAAGAGGTGAGTCCACAACCTGAGTGGGCCAGGACACCTGGGCCTCCTGACAGGGCAGGAAGAAAAGGGGAGACCAGGCCTGACCGTCTAAATCTCCGGGGCAGGGACACGGTGAACACTGGGATCCTTCCAGGGCCCCGGCTAAGGAGAGGGCACCCACGGGTCCTGCTTGTCTGGGCCCTGGGCCTCACAGCATCCAGGCTGGGGGTCAGGGGAGCCTGCAGGAAGCTTACCTTGGCGGGGGGCTCCAGTTGTCAGCAGAGGGGCCCGGGTGGACTTGGCCTGCTTGGGCCGGGGGCTCTTCTTCCGGGAGGCATTCTGGGGGTTCCCAGCGAGGCGGGGGCCTGGGAGGGGAGACAGCCAGGGGTCAGGAGCTGAGCCCCTCATCCTTCCTCCCATCTGGGGGCCAGGCCTCTGTCTCTGAGGGTCTGAAGTGATGGAGGATTCCCTGGGCTATGAAGGAGACAGGGTGGGGCGGAGAGGCGGGCAGTGTGTTCCCTGGGGGTTCTTAGTGCAGAGGTCCCTCTCCCCTCGGCGGGAGCAGGAGGGTGCACTGCGTGGGGGTGGGCAGGGCAGTCCCCTGGGCTCACCGTGTGTCACCGGGGGCTCCTCCGTGCTGGGGCTCAGCTCCACCGACAGCCCTGGCCAGGGAGCCCCATCCAGGGGAGACGTTGAATCGTCCCTGGAGTTAGCCACACGCTGACCTGCGGCGGGGGAGGCGGGGACATAAGCTATGAGGAGAGTAGGGGAATCCAGGTCACTTGGGTCCCTGGAAGAGGAAGTGAGACTCCTGGCTTTGGAGGGGATGGGAGGATGAGTGTCTCTGGACTGCTGCACACTCAGACTTTCTGGGGCTAAGGACTTGGGATTCCTGGGACATCTCCAAAGGAAATCCCCGTGAAGGAGCAGCCAGGGTGTCCTCACCTGCACAGACGACGCCCGCGTCCTCCTCGTGGGAGCAGATGTGGGCCTTCCAGCCCCGGTGGTGGCAGAGGCCCAGCTGCCCTTCGTTGCCCCGGCAAGCCAGCTCGCTGAGCCACACGGGCCCTGCCCCCTCCCCGAAGAAGGCCCCTCCGGGGGCGGCCAGCGCCCCTCCGCAGCCCAGCTGCCGGCAGGCCACAGCGGCGTCACGCAGGTCCCAGCCATCATCACACACGGTGCCCCAGCGCCCGCCGTGCCAGACCTCCAGGCGGCCAGCGCACCCATGGGGGCCATCGGCCAGGCGCAGGCGCTCTGAGGGTTGGAGGAATGACTGTGACTGGGGAGGGGCATCCTTGGGGTCCCAGGGCCAGGGTGACTGGGGGCAGGGGGCCATCCTGCGGGTACTGTCGGTAGGCCAGTGGCCCTGCTCACTGGCCCCTGGGTCCAGACTCCTGGGTGCTCAGAGAGATGCGGCCAGACACCTGGGGGATCCCAGCACAGAGCAGGGGCCAAGGTCACAGTGGAATTCGGGTGGGCCAGGGACCCAGTGGGGTTGAGGCCAGGCCTGGACGGGCAGAAGGGGGAGTCCTGGCGCTGGGTGGAGCGGGGGAGATGGGAGGAGTCTGGGCACTTACCAACAGCCTGGATCCCCACCAGTGCCGCTGGAAGGGAGGGCAGAGGGTGGGGCAGAGTGAGGGGCAGGGCGGGAGTGGCCCTTTCTCCAGCGCAGGCCCCTCATCTTGAATACCCCAACACACACACACACACACACACACACGTGCACACACACACGCACACACAGAGTCCTCACACACGCGCGCATGCACACACGCACGCACGCGCACACACACGCGCCCACACGCGTGCGCGCACACACACAGTCCTCACACACGCACGTGCACACACACGCGCACACACACACGCGCGCGCACACAGTCCTCACACACGCGCGTGCACACACACGCATACGCACACACACGCGTGCACACACACGCGCGCATGCACACACACGCACACACGCACACGGAGTCCTCACACACGCGCGTGCGCACACACGCACACACGCACACACACAGCGTCCTCATACCTCTGAACCAGAAACCCCGCTGCTGGGAGGCAGGACTCTGGACAGAGGGGCGGGCTGAGGCACAGGTCTCTGAGGCGGGTGGGGCTGCCGATGCCGGGTCCCTGAAGTCAGGGCTGGGGACCCTGGCTTTGGTACTCTCACATGGGCTTGGCTAAAGGTCAGGTGTCCGGGACATCCCCTGCAGGGTCAGGGCTGGGGGGCGGGCAGGGGGCAGGTCCCTTGGGCTTCTGGGCTCGCAGAAGGCTGAGCAGATCAGGCGGGGATCCTTAGAAGGGATGTCAGGGTGTGCAGGAGCACCAGGGACCAGTCCCGGAAGTTTGAATCTCTAAACTGGATAAGCTAAGGGGTCAGAGGTGGGGGCCTAGGCCCCCTGAGTCCCCAAGGAGAATGGATCACTCACCAAGGAGGCAGGCCAAGACCCTCATGGTTGCAGCCAGGGCAGGGGATGGGGTGAAAGGGGAAGGAGAGCGGGAGAGAAGAGGAGGAGGCAGCTGGGGAGAGAGGGAGGGAGGGAAGCGCCTGCCGGAGGCGCCCAGGCCCGAGGAGAAGCAGGCAGGGCTGGACACTTTGCCAGGAGAAAGAAAGAGGCTGCAGGGAGGCGGCAGGGGACAGGGGGGGTGGGAGGGGGCTGGCCGGCGGCTCAGGCATGGGGGGGAGGGGGTGGCGGGCGGGAGGGAGGGTGTCCAACTGCAGACACCCACACGGGAGACGGAGACGACGGCCAGGCGTGCTGCAGCCAGCGAAGTGCTGTGCTCAGAGATGCTCAGGGGGTGGCTGGCTGCAGGAAGGCGCAGGACAGGGGTTGGGGGACGTGTGCGTGGGGGTGCAGCACGAGCAGGAGAGGGCGCCCACCTGTCTTCTCTCTTGTCTGGTCAGGGAAATCCACTGAGACTGCTGCTAGGGTTGGGGCTTGGGCAGACCCAGGGGCTCTTGGTGCAGCAGCAAGAAGATTTGCAGCTAGACACCAGGAGGGACTTCCTGGGTTAGGAAAAGAGACTGAAAGACCCGTCCCTCCAGTCCTCCCCGTCACCGGTGGATCTGAGTGTGAAGCCCGCAGTCCCCAGCTGAGAGAGGAGAGTTTGAACTTCACCGTCCCAGAGGGAGCTGGGGTCGGGGGATAAGCAGCACAAGGGTCAAGGCTTGGGAAGGGGAGGGGCTCCACACACTCCTCCACACACTCACACACACCCCACTCCCTGCACACCAGGCAGCTGTGAGGTGGAAAAAATTCGGTAATAGGGAGCGTGACTCAGAAGGGCTGGCAGGGCCCAGGGCTGCCCCTGAGCTCACAGCCTCCCCTTCTCCCAGTCCAGCACCGCCCCCCAACAATTAATGTTAACTGGGGAAAGGAGGAGCCAGACAGAAATGGGCGGGGGGTGTCCGGAGACAGACTGGGAAAGGCATCAGAGATGAGACAGGCACACAGCGGTTCCAGGCTTTATTAACAAACGGTGTAAAAAACCAGATGGGTCTGGGGGAAGGGACAGGGCTGCCCATCTCAGCTCTCGACCGACCTTCCCGGAGAGGGGCCAGGCCTGGCAGCCCTGTGCACCGCGCCCGCTAAGCAGTCAACCTTGTCCCCTCCAAGCACAGGCATCTAACCCAATCTGGGTCCCAGGGAGGCGGAGTCGCAAACCCTAACTCGAGGGCATATTCTGCTGGGCCTCCTCTCCCCCTCCCCAGATAGCTCTCCCAGGCTTGGGGCACAGACTTTGCAGACATCCACCGGGGAGATTTCTCAGTGCAGACAGAGCTGAGGTAGGGGTTTTGGAGAGGCTGACCTCGAGAGGCCCCTGAGGGCCAGGAAGGAAAAGGAGTCATTTCACTCTTAGAAGCTCAAACACTCCAGACCTCACACTGCCGACTGCCGGGCACAGGCCAGGCTCCTCCCCTCGGCAGGCCTCTGTTTCTGGGCCCTGGGTGGCTGAGGACCCACCGAGGGAGAGCACTTAAAAGTACCTGCACACAGTAGGCGCTCTTCAGGTGCTGGCGCCCCTCCCTCCTTCCCTGCCCTGGCTGTCAGCCTGTAGCCTCACAGGTCTTTGCTGAATTCCCTCACCAGCGTGTAGCCCAGGCAGCCCCAGCCCCCCTCCGCCTGGTAGCCGCAGCCCTCCAGCATCCCCGCCACTCCCCAGGCAGCCACAGCCACGGGGACCACGAGCCGGGCCCGGGGCTCCCCCATGCCCCCAGCCCAGGCCCGAGCCCGGGCCTCCGCGAAGGCCAGCAGCCTCCTGCCCACGCCCCGGCGGCGGTGCCAGCGAGAGACAGACAGGCGGGTGACCCGGGCCCCGTCCCCTGCGTTCGTGCCAGGGGCCAGGGCCAGGACCCCACACACGTCACCGGAGCCCCGCACGGCCACCCAGGGCCCCCCCAGGCCACCCGGTGGAGGCAGTGAGCCCCATCGGGCCCGCAGGCCCAGCTTCACCGCAGTCACAGCCAGGAACACCGGCAGGAGGAGAGCCAGGGTGAAGGAGGCCAGGACAAAGCGCAGGCCGCTGCTGGCCGCCGCCAGGAGGAGCAGGGCCGGCGGCCGTGTCAAGGCATGGAGGGCCACGCGGTTTTCCGTGTCCTTCACGCCGGCCTGTGGGCAGGAGGGGTGGCTCAGCCATCCAAAACACTAGGGCCTCCTAGAGAGAGGTAGACCCTGCCCGGGGTGGGGCGAGGGCTCCCAAATGGGAAGGGAAAGCAGCACAGTCCGATGGTCACCAGTGTGGCACGCTGGGTGTGGAGTGAATGAACGAGAGTGAATGATGGATGGAAGAATGAATCAGGAGCTGTGGGGGCACTCAATTCAGTAGCAATGCCGCAGTGAGGCGCCAGGGAAGTAGGGACAGGGAGCCTGCCTCAGGCTGGAGTGGAGGCTGGAGGGGGGCTGCTAGGCTAGACTGGGGGGCTGGCTATGCTTTGAAGAGCTGGGGTCGGAGGCACAGAGCTGGCTGTTGCGTTGGAGTGCCAGGCCCCCTGGAGATGCGAGACTAGGGAGGGCGTTAGTGCTGCGGTCCCAATAGGGCTGGGGGGTGAGCCCCCGGCTGCCACACCTGCTGCAGCTTTCAGCAGCACCTCCAGCTGCTGAACACCTTCCCGGCCCCCAGGGCGGCTGAGGACCAGGAAGAAAAGATCCCGCTCCGGGGGTTCAGGCTGGCTCAGGTGGGTGGGAGGGGGTGGCTGAATCCACTTGCAATGCCCCCGCTTCCAGCCACTCCCAGGCCCCCTGGGGCCCCTGCCTCTCACCTTCAGCATCTCCAGCACCAGGGGCTTCTCATCCTCCCTCATCTCCCGCACTGACAGGTGGCTGGGGGCCATGGCAGCCCCCAGGCCCCCGCCCCCAAGAAGGGAGCTGGCGTCGTGCACCTGGTGAGAACACAAGCAGGTCAGCGCCAGGGGGGCACCTCTGTCCCCAAAGCCCCCCGAGGGGTGGGGAGCAGCAGCAGCAGCACTTCCCCGATCAGGACAATGAGAGCCCTCGGGACCCACAAGCGAGGCTCTGGGCAGGACAGGCGCCCCCCACAATACTCAGCGACCTTGCTAGTCTCCAGGACCCCCCTCCCCCGTATTACTCAGCGATCTACACTCCTAAACACGCTGTGGACGCCCACACTTTGCAGCACGGGGCTCCCTCCCAGGCACGGGGCCACGAGCCCCCTCCCCACATGCCGGAGAACGGACCACGCTCGCTCCGCCCCGGTCCCCAGCGCCCCCTCCCCCACAGTCGTCCCCGTCCCGCGCCACAAGAACAAGGACCCGCAAGCACCTGCACGGGTCGCCTTTGGTCCTTTGACAGGGTTTCGGGAGCGGGTCTGGAGGGGGTCGTCGGCGGAAGTGACGTCAGACCGCGCGCGCTGGGGGCGGGGCGTTGCCCGCTGCGGGTCGTAGCAACCGTTGCTAAGCTCCCGGGAGGGCGGGCGGGGAGCAGTGACCCTGCGGCGGGCCGGGAGGTGACCTCTCCTATCCCTAGAGAAGGAGCAACGGGGAAAGGGGACCTGGGGAAAAAGGGCAGCGGGCGCCGGCAGGAGACGGGCGGCGGGCTGGGGACCAGCGCGAGCTCCCGCCCCACGTTCCCTCGTTGCTGAGCAACCTGAGCGCGGGGCAGCGATGCCCGCGGGTGGATTCTCATGGGTGCCGCGCTCAGCATTCCCCAGCCCAGCGGCGCCCCACCCCCCCATCCCCAGGGACCCCATTCCCCCCACGGGGCGCCCGGGCTCGCAGGGCCCTCTCGCATAAGGATCCCCCTATTTCTCAGACGAGGGGTGCAGCAGGGCGACCTACAGTGAACAAGTGGCGCTCCCTGGAGTCAGATGCCACCACCTCCCCACTGTAATGACCCCTGCGTCTTTTGGTTTCAGGACAGGGGAACTGAGCCCCACGTAGTGGCTGGCCCCAGGACGCTGACCCAGGACGCACGAGTTAAGACTCCACGCTCCCAGGCGGGGGCTAGGACCATGACTTTCCCCCTCCGCTCCCCTCAGGAAAACAGAACACAGGCGGGGAGACTCGGGTCTTTATTAGGCAAGGCCAGCCTGCAGCACCCCGCCCAGCCCCGCCCCGGCTGGCAGTGAGTCGGGGTCTCTGTGTGGGGCGGGAGGGGAATCACCGGCTCTCCTCAAAACGTGTGCACCAGCTGGACTGCGGGTAGAGTCTGGACAATCTGGATGGAGGGCAGGCCCTGCGGGGTCATAACACCAGGCCCAGCTCCTGCGGGGACCACTTGTACCATCTGGGAGGCTGGAGCCGCGGGGAGCCCCGCGGGGCCCGAGGCTGGGCCTGAGGGCGGTGGGGCCAGGAGCTGCAGCGTGGCGGCGCCTCCTCCAGTGTTGCTGCTGTCCAGCAACTCAGTGGCTGGGGCGCTGCGGATGATGAGGAGTTTCTGTCCGGGTGGGCCGGTGGCAGGCGGCTCGGTCAGCCCAGGCGAAAGGGTTTCTACCTCCTGTACGCAGAGCCGGGTCTGCTCGCCATCGGCCCCGCTCAGCACCAGCACGCTCTGCAAGCCCTCATCCGTCTGGAGTGTCTCAAAGAGGACATCCTGGACCACACCGGTGCTGGCCTCACCATCCCCCGCCTCCCCGGGGCCGGGGCCCGTGAGCAACTCCTCAGCTGCTCCGCTCTGAACAACCAGCAGGTTGGGCGCCTCAGTAGCCACAGCTCCCCCACTGGAATTGGAAAGCTGGCCGGCCACAGGCTGGAGCTGGACCGTGGTCACCTCCTGTGCTGGCTGGAGCTGGACCGTGGTTACTTCCTGTGCTGGCTGAAGCTGGACCGTGGTCACCTCCTGTGCTGGCTGGAGCTGGACCGTGGTTACTTCTGGGGCTGGCCGGAGGGACTGGAGCTGCACCCCACTCACTTCCTGTGGCCCTGCCTCCCCACCCCCCACATTCTGCAGAACGATGAGGCTCTGCGCTGCCCCGCTGGCCCCTGCGCTGGCTGCTCCCTGCACCCCTAGACCCCCAGGGCCTGGCAGCCAGACCACTCCCGCCCCCTGGCTGGCTTTCCCCACTGCCCGCGGGCCCTGCCTTGCACGGCCGCTCCCAGCCCCAGCACTGGAGGAGGGCAGCAGGATGAGCTTGGGAGGTGCAGGAGGGGGCGGAGGTGTAGGGGGTTGCACGCTGCTAGGGATCAGCTGGAGGCCCTGGGCAGTTTGCACCAGGAGGAACGTCTGAGAGTTGGGCGCTGCTGGCCCCAAGCTCGGGGCCTGGGCCGTGCCCCCCGCCACCTCGAGGGAGAGCGTGGCCTGGAGGTGGGGCAGGACATGGACATCTTGGGTGGCTGGCGGGGCCCGGGCGGCAGCCAGTGGAGCAGGGGGCTGGGAGCCGGCGGCGGGGGCTGTGGTGCTGGGAGCCGTGTTGGCCGGGGCGTGCGTCCTCAGGTGCCGCTGCAGGTAGGCGGCCATAACGAAGCCGCGACCGCAGATGGGGCAGGTGAAGGGGCGCTCGGCTGAGTGCGTGCGCTGGTGCAGCAGCAGGTTGGAGGAGTGGGTGAAGGTCTTGGGGCAGAGCGGACAGCGGAAGGGCCGCTCGCCCGTGTGCACACGCTGGTGCTGCCGCAGGTTGGAGGTCTGCGCGAAGCTCTTGCCGCAGACACCGCAGGCGTGGGGCCTTTCGCCAGTGTGCACGTGGCGGTGGCGACGCAGGCACGACGTGTTGCGGAAGGCCTTGCCACACTCCCCGCAGGCGTAGGGCCGCTCGCCCGAGTGCAGCCGCAGGTGGTACTGGTAGTGGGACGACCATTTGAAGGTGAGGCCACACTGGCCGCAGGTGAAGGCCCGCAGGCCCGTGTGCACGCGCTGGTGGATAGCCAGCAGGGAGGAGCGCTTGAAGGCCTTGCCGCACTCGCCGCACTGGTAGGGCCGCTCGCCCGTGTGGTCCCGCAGGTGGTAGCGCAGCCCGGAGGAGCCCTTGAAGGCCTTGCCACACTCGGCACATTTGTAGGGCCGCTCCGCAGACGCGGGGGCGGACGGGGGTGGTGGCGGGGCAGAGGCGGCAGGCGCCAGCGGTTCCTGGGGACAGGTCACCTCGGCGGCCTCAGCCTGCGGAGGCGGGCGCCCGGCCGCCGCCTCTTCCACGTGGCACTGCTGATGAGCCAGGAGGCTGGCCAGCTGCGGGAAGGAGCCGTCGCAGCTGCCGCAGCGGAACGCTTGCCCGCCGGCAGTCCCGTGGCTGTGCTGGTGGCGGGAGAGCCCGGCCACCGTCCGGAAGGACTTGCCGCAGGGCAGACAGGCAAAGCCAGGGGCGGGGGCGGCGGCGGGAGGAGGGGGCTGCGGCAGAGGGGACGGTGGCTGGTCGGCCTTGGGCGCCTCGGCGGGTGCGTCCTGGGGCTGGGGCGCCGCCTCCGGCCCAGGGCACGGCTGGTGCTCCAGGAGCAGCTCCTCGCTGCTGAATCCCTGCTCGCAGCCATCGCAGCGGTACACCAGCTCCACCGTGGTCTCCGCCGCCGCCAAAAAGAGCTCGGGCACCATGGGCGGGGGCGGGGGGGGGGGGGGGGGGGGCGCGGGCGGGCTGTGGGGCTGGAGGTGCCGCTGCAGGTAGGCGTCGCACACGAAGACCTTGCCGCCACCACCGCTGGGCTCCCGGGGCTGGGGGGGCGGGCCCGCGGGGGCGGCACCCGGGGCGGGGGCAGGGGCGGCGCCGTGGGTGCGCTGGTGCAGCAGCAGGTTGGAGGAGTGGGTGAAGGTCTTGGGGCAGAGCGGGCAGCGGAAGGGCCGCTCGCCCGTGTGCACGCGCTGGTGCTGCCGCAGGTTGGTGCTCTGCGTGAAGCTCTTCCCGCAGACGCCACAGGTGTAGGGCCGCTCGCCAGTGTGCACATGGCGGTGGCGCCGCAGGCTGGACGAGTTCTTGAAGGCCTTGGGGCAGTCCGGGCACGGGTAGGGGCGCTCGCCTGTATGCTGTCTTAGGTGGTACTGGTAGTGGGACGACCACTTGAAGGCCAGGCCGCACTGGCCGCAGATGAAGGCCCGCAGGCCGGTGTGCACGCTGCGGTGGATCTGCAGCAGGGAGGAGCGCTTGAAGGCCTTGGGGCAGTCGGGGCACTGGTAGGGCCGCTCGCCTGTGTGGCCTCGCTGGTGGTAGAGCAGGGCCGAGGAGCCCTTGAAGGCCTTGGGGCAGTCTGGACACTTGTAGGGCCGCTCGCCTGTGTGCGTGCGCTGGTGGTGCAGAAGCCGGGACGACCACCGGAATGACTTGCCACACTCCCCACACTCGTACTGGGCCGCTGCGGCAGGGGCTGCAGGGCCTGGCTTCTCCCCGGCCCCCTCCGCAGTAGAGGCCGGGGCCATGTCCGCGTGGGAGCCAACCATCACACCTGGGGGAGGGATTCCGGGTCAGGGGCTCACCCCCGCACTGGGTCATCTCAACGCCAAACCCACACACTACCTCCCCGGGTCACCCACTTTGCAGGGGACCTTCCTTAGGATTAGGGTCTCCAGTGGTCCCAGTTTGCTTGGAACATGAGCAGGTGCCAGCGATGCTGGACTTTCAGTGCTGAAATGGAAACTCCCCAGCAAACTGGTGGTCACCCTCCTTAGGAGGCTGGCCAGGTCTGAGAAGGCGGGGCCCCGCCTTCAAGAGAGCAAGCGCTGCCTTTAGGAGTCTGCTCACTCCCTCTACAGACAGGTAGGGTCCCTGAAGACCACACACAGAGGGGCTCTCCGGGCTCTGCTCCTTGCTGCTCTCCCTCTAAGACTTTATCCTCCGCCTCGGCCTCAACACTCCTCCCACTGCCATACCCTAAACCTCTTCCTGCTAACTAAATCCTCCTCATGGGGCCAGACACGGTGGCTTACGCCTGTAATCAATCCTAGCACTTTGAGAGGCCAAGGCAGGCAGATCACCTGAGATCAGGAATTTGAGACCAGCCTGGCCAATGTGGTGAAACCCTGTCTCTACTAAAAATACAAAAATGAGCCCAGCGTGGTGGCAGGCGTCTGTAATCCCAGCTACTCAGGAGACTGAGGCAGGAGAATTGCTTGAATACAGGAGGTGGAGGTTGCAGTGTGAGCTGAGATCATGCCATTGCACTCCAGCCTGGGCAACAGAGAGAGATTCCATCTCAAAAAAAAAAAAGTGTCCTCATGGTCTGAGCCTGGAACAACCTACTTCCCACCACCACAAAGCCTTCTAGGTCACTCCCGCTTGGTGCTTCAACTCCCCAAATCCTTAGACTGTAGCCCATCCCCATCTACCACCCAGCCCGCCCTGCCTCCTCCAGCCAGCCCACATCCTCACTCCCGCCTGACCCTGCACAAATGCTGCAGGTGGCCATGACAGGCACCCCCTTGCCTGGCCTTGCCTGGCCTGGCCTCAGTCTCACTTTGCCTTCATGCCCATGAAATCTGCAGCCCCCTCACCATCACCCTCCCTGGCTCACACTACATGTCTCTGGTCCATGCACTCGCAGGTGTGCTGCTTTCTCCTGAAACCTCCAGCCCCTCCTCTCCCCTCCTGTTCTTGGCAGGCAACCCTGTCCTTGATCATGCCTCTGTGAAAACAAAGGTTCTCACATTCTGACCACGATACCAGTGGTTCTCAACTGGGACAAATTGTGCCTCTGACCCAGGGGACATCTGGCAGTGCCTGGAGGCATTCTGGGTTATCTGTTAACTAGAGAGGAAAGTGCTCCTGGCATCTGGTGGGAGGAGGCCAGGGATGCTGCTCAACACCCTACAATTCACAGGACGGCCCCGCAGCCGAGAACAATCCCAGCCACGATGTCAACAGTGCGAGGTCCAGAAACCCTGCGTGGTCCTTTCCCACAGGCCTGACCCGGTGCCCATGGACCCTGCCTTCCCACCCACATCCTCCACTTTTCCTCCTCTCCTGGACCATTCCCATGTGCAGAACCAACAATCTATGTCTCCCATCTTTAAAAACCAAAAATCTCTTCACTCCACTTCCCTGTCCAGCTGCGAACTCATTTCTCCATTCCTTCATAGCAGAGCAACTCCAGTGTCAACCCGCTCTTTCCCCGCTCAAACCCCTTCAGTCCCACACTGGTGCCCCCACTCCACCACGGCCTCGGTGGTGCATGGCCCGCAGTGGCTCACCTGTCGCTGGGTCCGTGGCCCGCCTCCCCTTGGCCTCCAGGATACCTCGCTCCCTCGCTGTCCTCCTTCACCTGTCACCCCCTCTCAGTCTCCAGCCTGGTTCCTTCTCACCTCCCTGACCTCTCGATATGGGAGCACCCGGGGCTCGGGCACCCCTTGGTCCTCTTCTCTCTGTCCTCTCTCCCTGGGAGCCCCCACCCACTCTCAGGACTCCACCATCTACGAACAATGACTCCAGGTCTCCAGCGCTGTGAGACCTACCCTCTGAATACCACACCACCTGCTAGACTGTGCCATCTGAACGCCTCGTAGACACCTCAAACTTAACGTGCCCAAAATCTATAGTCTTTTGCTCCTCGCCCCCAACTTCTACTCCATCCATAGCTTCTCCATCTCTGAAAACGGCAGCGGTCTTCTTCCTCAGGCCAGAGGCTCCTCGCCTCCTCTCGACCACCTCTGTCAGCAGATTCCCCTTCCAGCCGGAACATATCCGGGATCTGGCCGCTTCTCACAGGCCTCCACCTTGATCTGAGGCACTACTGTCTCTCTCCCAGGCAGCTGCAGCAGCCTCCCCACGGATCTCCGTGTTTCCACCCGTGCCCTGCCCACCCTTCTGTTCCCAATACAGCAGCTGAAGTGAACCAGTCAACAGGGAGGGCTGGGCATTGCATTCCTGTGCTCAGAAATCTGCCACAGCTCTGGTCTTCGAGCCTGCTGACTTCCTGCAGGCTGCGGCCTGTCCCCTCCCTGACTTGTCCTCCTGCTGTCCTCACCGGCCCCCTACCCCTGGTCACTCTGGTCACCCAGGATGGCCAGGCAGACCTGCTCCCACTTCAGGGCACCTGCCTAGAACCGCCCCTTCCTTTCCACCTGTGCCCACTGCTCTCTTTCGCCTCCGAGTCTTCGCTGAAATCCACTCTGTGAGAGCTTCCCTGACAGCCTTATTGAAATCTACAATCCCTTCCAACTCCCCATTCCCTTTTCCTGCCTTATTTTTCCCCCACAGTGATGATCACCTTTTAATGTACTGTACAGCCAGGGATTCTCAGCCTCAGAATGGTCTGTGGGGCCAGACCTGTCCTGTGCACTGTAGGGTGTTTAGCAGCATCCCTGGCCCCTGGCCTTGACCCACTGGACGCCTGACATTGGCCTATGAAGCCTTCCCCTACACTGTCCACAAAGCTCACTCCTGCACTTCCAAGTCTTAGCCGCAATGTCGCCCGAGGGGAGCACCGCTGCCCCCAGATGAGAACCGCTGCCCCCAGATGAGAACCGCTGCCCCCAGATGAGAACCGCTACTATATGACCAGTGTGTTCTCTGTTTTATTCTGTCTCACCATGCTAGAATGTCAACGCTGTGAAAATAGGGGCTTCTGTCTGGTTCACTGTTGTATGCCATCCCAGTGCCTACAATAATGTCTGGCAGAGTGTGTGCTCAGTAAACAAGTTTTAAATGAATGAAGCCTGGGCATCCCCTTCGGACAAGCTATAAGAACTTCTTGGTTTTTTGTTTTGTTTTGTTTTTTGAGACAGGGTCTCACTCTGTCACCGAGGCTGGAGTGCAGTGGCGCGATCCTCGGCTCACTGCAACCTCCGCCTCCCGGGTTCAAGCGATTCTCCTGCCTCAGCCTCCCGAGTAGCTGGGATGACAGGTGCGTGCCACCAGGCCCGGCTAATTTTTGCATTTTTACTAGAGACGGGGTTTCACCATGTTGCCCGGGCTGGTCTTGAACTCCTGGTCTCAAGTGATCCGCCCGCCTCGGCCTCCCAAAGTGCTGGCACTCCAGGCGTGAGCCACCGCGCCCAGCCAAGAACTTCCTTTTTAAAAGATAAGCGTACCCTTTAATATGTAAGCAGGTTAGATCGCGCCATTGCACTCCAGCCTGGGCAACAGAGACTCCGTCTCCAAAAAAAGAAAAAAAGGAAAAAAAGAACCTTCTGATCCTAAGAAGCTGCACGTGCCTTTGAGAAGGCCGAGCATCTCCTTAAACGCGATATCCGTGCCCTGAAACAGCGGGGTCCCATTTAGCAAGAAGAGAGCATCCCCTTTAAAAGGCCGCGCCACACCCTTTTAGCAGGCTGGACTTCCCCTTTAAGGGGATGCTGCCACTGCAGACCCATCTCCACCTTTGTTGAGCTAAACTAGGGATCCTTTTGAAGCAACCAGGACTCAGGAGTTTTTGCTTCAACGTTTGGGAAACGGCCACTGGCTTTTAATGAGATAACCGCCTTTTAAGGGAGAAAGTTTGTTTTAAGTCAGAAAGCTTCTGTAAAAATGCAAAGCCTGACCCGCCCTCTCAATGCAGCTCCTTGCCCTTTAAGAGGGCGGAGCCGGCCCAGCGGGCAAAAGTCGGCGGTGAAATAGCGACCTCCCCTTTAAGATACCCCTTCCGGCTTCACGCTCCCCCCTCCCACCCCCAACGTCTCCGCCCTCCGGTCCCTCCCCCCACCCCCGCCCCTCCGGTCTCTCACCTGCGGCCCCAATCGGGGGAACGAGGGTGGCAGCCCCAGGACCTTCTCGCGGGGGTCGACGGGAAGGTGGGGCCCCGGCAGCGGCGGTGCAGCTGTGGGGGCCGGGGAGGGGGGGCGGGGGCGCACTCCCTCCCAACGGCCCCCGGCGCGAGGCACCCAACCTTTATCGGCGGCCTCTCGCGCACACAAACCCCGACGTCTCCGTCGGCGCGTCACGACGCACGTACGCCGAGTTCCCGCCCCCGGACCCTCCCATTGGCTGCCCGAGTCCTCGACGAGGTCGGGCGCAGGCGGTGCGCGGCATCCTGGGAGTTGTAGTTCTCGCAGTTGTGGTCCCCGACTCCAGCTGTCAGGTCTTGGGGGCCGAGGCCCCGGTGAGCCCAAGGCGGGGGACGGCCAGCTCGAGACGCGCGGTCGCAAGTTCACCTTTATTAGTCCCGATTCCCTCTCATCTGCAGAAAAATCCTTCCATGCACCACGGTTGTACAAAACTCCCTCCCATGAAGCGGGCCCCGCCCCCAGGGTGTAATCGCTCCTGCGGGAAACCGAGGCCTGGAGCGCTTTCCGTCCCTCAGTAGAGCCACGTGCTCAGGATTTTCGGGCGTGTGCTTCGTGCACGCTCATCCAGACGCTGCAGAACCTGGTTCCTGCTGGGCAAAGGTCCGTTCAGGGAGCCTGGAATCCAGAGACTCCTTACGGGGTTTTCGTGGGAGACCGAGCTGCTCCAGAACCCTTTTCCACGCCCCACCCCCCCGCCCAACCCAGCGTTCCAGCCACGTTGGCTTTTCTGAGGGTCATGCAACGCAGTTTCTCAGCCAGAGCACTAGTGCCATTTGGGATGGACTCTGCCGTGGGGACTGTCCTATGCACTGTAGGGTGGTGAGCAGTATCCCGGGCCTCCACCCACTAGATGCGGGTAGCATCCCCCAGCCCCGCTCCACACACCCCTTAGGAGAGCTCAGAATATCTCCAGATGGAGATCTTCGCGGTGGCTCACACCTGTAATCCCAGCACTTTGGGAGGCTGAGGCAGGCAGATCACTTGAGGTCAAGAGTTCGAGACCAGCCTGGCCAACATAGTGAAACCCTGACTCTACTAAAAGTACACAAATTAGCCGGGCACGGTGGCAGGTGCCTGTAATCCCAGCTACTCAGGAGGCTGAGGCAAGAGAATCACTTAAACCCAGGAGTTGGAGGTTGCAGTGAGCCAAGATCATGCCACTGCACTCCAGCCTGAGTGACAGAGTGAGACTCCGTGTCAAAAAAAAAACAAACAACAAAAAAGAATATCTCCAGACATTGCCAAATGTTCACTAGTTGAGAGCCACTGCTCAAAGGCAGTCCCCTCGGCCTGAAGGCCATTCTGTATGCTGTTTCTCAGACCAGAAGGCCCTTCTGCCCTTAACCCATCCCTGCCCAGCAAGATTGTGGGGAAAAGAAAGAGATTAGCCTGTTACTGTGTCTATATAGAAAGAAGTAGACATAAGAGACTCCATTTTGTTCTGTATTTGAGATGCTGTTAATCTGTGATCCTACCCCCAACCTTGTCCTTGCAAGAGACATGTGCTGTGGTGACTCAAGGTTTAAAGGATTTTGGGCTGTGCAGGATGTGTCTTTGTTAAACAAGTGCCTGAAGCAGCTTGCTGGTTAAAAGTCATCACCATTCTCTTAATTTCAACTACCCAGGGACACTTACACGGCCAAAGGTCGCAGGGACCTCTGCCTAGGAAAGCTAGGTATTGTCCAAGGTTTCTCCCCATGTGATAGGCTGAAACAATGCTGCTAAAAGGTTTATGGAGATATTTGCATATGCATCTCAAGGCACAGCATTTTCCTTTAAACTTATTCATGTCACAGAGATCTTTGTTCATATGTCTTACTGCTGATTTCCTCCCTACAGTGATCCTATTGTCCTGCCACTCCCTTATCTTTAAGATGGTAAAGATAATTATCAATAAATACTAAGGGAACTCAGAGACCGGTGCCAGCGTGGGTCCTCTGTAAGCTGAGCTCCGGTCCCCTGGGCCCACTTTTTCTTTCTCTATACTTTGTCTCTGTGTCTCATTTCTTTTCTCAAGTCTCTCGTTCCACCTAACGAGAAACGCCCACAGGTGTGGAGGGGCAGGCCACCCCTTCAGAGATCCCGCTGGAAAGCCTCCTGTGCTAGGTGGTGTCCCTCTTACATGCTCAGCGACATTTATCTATGTCCCATGACAGCGGGGACCTTTCATGTCTTCGCTGCCCACGTATTCCAAACCAGCATGGGCCCTGATGGAGAAGCAGACGGTACTTGTTTGTTGAATGAGTGGATTTTTCCAGCCTCCCACACCGTTTCCCAAGTCCACAAGCAGGCTGGAACTCAGGGCTGATCTGCGCTGATGTGGCCCCACCCCTACCTTACAGGGTCTTGGTGGTGATATCTCCATGCATTCGTGCGTGTAAAACCCCCTGGCATCCAGCTCAGCCCAAACATTCCTTTCACGTCAGCATTAACCACACAAAGCGGCTGCCATGCGGGGTGGGGACACAGATGGGAATGCGCTGCCCAGCTGGCTGCCAGGCCAGGAAAGCCCAGAGGTGCGGATCCCACCTCCATCCCCCTTGCCTCAGGCCATCTGGGTCTCTGCAATAGTGAAAGGGGTCCTCAGCTCAGCCCCCCTCACTTACCTGCCCACCCAGAGGCATTACAAAAGGGATGGGACACCCAGCCTGGGCAGTATAGCAAGACCTCATCTCTACAAAAAATTAGAGGCTGGGCACGGTGGCTCACGCCTGTAATCCCAGCACTTTGGGAGACCGAGGCGGGCGGATCACAAGGTCAGGAGATGGAGACCATCCTGGCTAACATGGTGAAACCCCGTCTCTACTAAAAATACAAAAAATTAGCTGGGCGTGGTGGCGGGCACCTGTAGTCCCAGCTACTCGGGAGGCTGAGGCAGGAGAATGGCGTGAACCTGGGAGGTGGAGCTTGCAGTGAGCCGAGATCGTGCCACTGCACTCCAGCCTGGGCGACAGAGCAAGACTCCGTCTAAAAAACAAACAAACAAAAAGAAAAATTAGCTTCATATGGTAGTACATGCCTTTAGTCCCAGCTACTCAGAGGATTGCTTGAGCCTGGGAGGTTAAGGCTGCAGTGAACTGAGATTGCACCACTGCACTCCAGCCTGGGCAATAGAGCAAGACCCTCTCTCAAAAAAAAAAAAAAAAAAAAAAAAAAAGAGACAGAGAGATGGGCATGGCTAAGACTGGCGCTTACTCTCCATACCATTCTCCACTTTGCAGCCAGAAGGTGAACAAAGGTTTTGAAGTCAATGGCCTCGGGCAACCTGCTGTCCCTGACAAGGCGGTGTGGATTCAACTGGTTTGTTTTCAGAACAGCCTAGCAGCCCCTTGGAGACAGTGACGGGACTCAGGCCAGCCTTGTGTCCAGCACTTTCCAGGCCAAGGAGGAGTCTCAGGGACCCAGACGGGGAGGTGGGGTTTTCCCCCAACCCCCCGGATCCTCTGTGTAGCCCTTCAAGGGATGTCATCAGGTCCCTCATGCTGACAAGTAAACAGAATCAGCTGGGTGCAGTGGCTCATGCCTGTAATCCCAGGCCTTTGGGAGACCGAGGCAGGCGGATCACAAGGTCAGGAGTTCGAGACCAGCCTGGCCAGCATGGTGAAACCCCCTCTGTACTAAAAATACAAAAATCAGCCGGGCATGGTGGCACGTGCCTGTAGTCCCAGCTACTCAGGAGGCTGAGGCAGGAGAATTGCTTGAACCCGGGAGGCGGAGGTTTGCAGTGAGCCAAGATTGTGCCACTGTACTCCAGCCTGGGTAACAGAGCGAGACTCCGTCTCGAACAAACAAACAAAAACAGAATCAAATAGCCGAAGACATGGATAAGATCATACAGAATCCTCAGCTGCAGCTGTTCCAGGCCCAGCAGCGCTCCCACCCACAGTCCAGACCGGGGCTCCACCCCAGGCCCTGTCCTGGGAGCTGGGGTCATAGCAATGTGGAGGGGAAAAGCCAGTAAAAAAACTCACCGTCTCAGTGAGCTCACAGAACCTCCCAGGGCATGCAGTGGGAATCAAGAAGACAGACTACCCACTGCGCAGTGCCGTGGAGAAAAGCCAAGCAGGAGATACAGCTTCAGGGCAGTGAGGGGACCTCCAGAGCCTCCAATGCACGACCAAGCAGATGCCCAGATGTGCACCCCTGCACCCCTGCAGGCCCCAGATGTTTCTGTTTCTAGCCAACACCACCAGGTGTTTTGGGGGCACGGTTTTCCCCACCCCAACCAGATCAGGCTCCTTGCCCAGCCTCACACTCTGAGCCCTGCCGCCTGCCACCCAGGTAAACCATTCAGCCTTTCCAGGTACCCACCCTTTCCTGGGGACTGGGCTGTCACTCCTGCCCAGAGGCCCTGCACTTGGGAGATTCTTCTCCATCCACCCCGATCCCAGGAGGATCAGCCTAAGGCTTTAGAAGGAACCTGCCACTCCCCTTCCCTCCCTCTGTAGAAAGTGGGGTCAGGGGCTAGAGAAGGTATCTGGAGTAATGACTGGATTCCCAGGGCCAGAGACTAAAAATAAAACATCCTTTTTCAAACAAGTCGAGTACGGAACCAGAGATGCATTTTAGACCAAAGGCAGAGGGGATGGGCAAAGAGAGTCACTGGTTGTCAGCCATCCCCAGGGACAAGGGACCCAGGGGGCAGGCCCATGCCTCCCACAGGCTTAGGATGCTCCCTTCTTTTTCTTTTTTGGAAACGGAGTCCCACTCTATTGCTTAGGCTGGAGTACAATGGCACAATCTTGGCTCACTGCAACCTCGACCTCCCAGGTTCAAATGATTCTCCTGCCTCAGCCTCCTGAGTAGCTCAGATTACAGGCATTTGCCACCATACCCAGCTAATTTGGCTGGTCTTAAACTCCTGACCTCAGGTGATCCACCTGCCTCGGCCTCCCAAAGTGTTCGGATTACAGGCACGCGCCACGGTGTTCCTCCCTTCTGACATCTCTTAAGGCCCCTATGGCAGCCCCAGCAGGCCCCGAGCTAATGGGCCTCTCCACTCAGAAGGGGTGCGATCCCCATTTCACAGCGGGGTAAGGCAAGGCCCTCTGAAGTCTCATGGCCAAGCCACAGAACCAGGAAGTAATTCCTGCAACCCAGAAGTGGTTGGACCAGGAATGTGCCCAACCCCAGAGTCCACCCACTTCCAAGGCCTATTGAGCAGGTCTCACATGCACGGTCAGGCACTCATGGAGGCTGCCCAGGACATGGGAGCCAGGGGAGACTCCACATGCAGCCTGGGGGAAGCCAGGGCAGACTCGCTGGAGGAAGCAACAATACACAGGGTTCCATCTGCACAGGTAAAACATTCCTCTAAGTGCAAAAACAGAGACAGATACATGCTAAATTTCCTCCCTAAGAGTGGCTGCCACCTTCTACGATGACCCCCAGGGACCCATGCCCTTATGTGAGTGCCTTTGCATTATGTGGATGTGATGGTTATGTGATATGGTGAAGGCACGGGGGGTCTTAGCAGATGCGGTCAAAGATCCTGAGGCCAGGCACAGTGGCTCATGTCTGTAATCCCAGCACTTTGGGAGGCCGAGGCGAGTGGATGACCCGAGGTCAGGAGTTCGAGACCAGCTTGGCCAACATGGTGAAACTCTGTCTCTACTAAAAATACAAAAAATTAGCAGGTCGTGGTGGCGGGCACCTGTAATCCCAGCTACTTGGGAGGCTGAGGCAGGAGAATCGCTTGAACCCAGGAGGCGAAGGTTGCAGTGAGCCGAGATCGCGCCACTGCACTCCAGCCTGGGTGACAGAGCGAGACTCCATCTCAAAAAAATATATATATATAAAATATATATAAATATATAAAATATATATTATAAAATATATATTATATAAATATATAAAATATAATATATATAAAATATATATTATATATATTATATGTATTATATATAATATTATATATTTATATTATATATTATATTAATATATATATTTTTATATATTTATATTATATATATAAAAAAAGCTGGGCCTAGAGGTCAGAGATGGGAAACGCAGAGATTCTTCTGCTGGCCCTGAACCCAGGACTCCATGCATTCTTCAGAGGCACTGAAATGAATGCTGCTGTGTCAACTTGGGAGCGGACCCCAACCTCAGATGAGACCCCAGCCCTGGCCCACTCCAGGACTGCAGCGACCCTGACCAGAGGACCAAGATAAACCATGGTGCCTAGATTCCTGGCCACGGAACTCTGAGATAATGAATGTATGTTGTTTAAAGCCATTGCATCAGTGGCTAGTTCTTACACAGTATAGATAGCGAATACACTCGTTATATATACGAATCTGCTAGGACCCCCATAACAAAGTTCCACACTGAGTGCTCCCAACAACAGAAGCTTATTTTCTCCCGGTTCTGGATGCGGAAGTCTGCAGTCAAGGTGTCTGGAGGGTTGCTTTACCCCGAGGCCTCTCTCCCTGGCTTGCAGACGCCGTCTTCCTTGTGGGGCCTCGATGGTGGCCCCTCGGTGCGCGTCTGTGTCCTAATCGCTTCTGTAATTGACACCATCGGATTTCGTTAGGGCAGACCCTGATGACCTTGTTTAACTTCATTGCTTCCTTCCACCCTCTCTCTCTCCCTTCCTTCCTTCCCTCCTTCCTTCTTTTTTTTTTTTTTTTTTTTTTTTGAGACGGAGTCTCACGCTGTTGCCCAGGCTGGAGTGCAGTGGCGCGATCTCGGCTCACTGCAAGCTCCGCCTCCTGGGTTCACGCCATTCTCCTGCCTCAGCCTCCTGAGTAGCTGGGACTACAGGCGCCCGCCACCGCGCCCGGCTAATTTTTTTTGTATTTTTTTTTAGTAGAGACGGGGTTTCACTGGGGTCTCGATCTCCTGACCTTGTGATCCGCCCGCCTCGGCCTCCCAAAGTGCTGGGATTACAGGCTTGAGCCACCGCGCCCGGCCCCTCCTTCCTTCTTTATCGAAACAGAGTTTCACTCTTGTTGCCCAGGCTGGAGTGCTATGGCGTGATCTCGGCTCACCGAAACCTCCATCTCCCAGGTATAGGCGATTCTCCTGCCGCAGCCTCCGGAGTAGCTGGGATTACAGGCGTGCGCCACCACGCCTGCCTAATTTTGTATTTTTAGTAGAGACGGGGTTTCTCCATGTTGGTCAGGCTGGTCTCGAACTCTTGACCTCAGGTGATCCTCCACCCGCCTCGGCCTCCCAAAGCGCTGGGATGACAAGCGTGAGCCACTGCACCCAGGTTAATTGCTTGTTTAAAGACTTTATCCTAATATTGTCCCACTCTGGAGCATGGGGGTCACAACCTCAACACTGGAATCTGGGGAGACACAGGCAGCCACGGCCAGCCTTCTCTCAGAAGAAGAGTTGTGAACCAAACACGACAGGGTTGGCCCCTCTGCTTCTGGGTTGGGAACACCAGGGTGATGATACATTGTGACTCTGCTATCTGTACATTTTAACAATAAATTTTAAGGGGGGCTGGAGGCAGTGGCTCACGCCTGTAATCCCAGCACTTTGGGACGCCAAGGCGGGTGGATCGCCTGAGGTCAGGAGTTCGAGACCAGCCTGTCCAACATGGCGAAACCCCGTCTCTACTAAAAAATACAAAAATTAGCCGGGCGTGGTGGTGGGCGCCTATAATTCCAGCTACTTGGGAGGCTGAGGCAGGAGAATCTCTTGAACCCAGGAGGCAGAAGTTGCAGTGAGCCGAGACTGCACCATGCACTCCAGCCTAGGTGACAGAGAGAGACTCTGTCTCAAACAATAATAATAATAAAATAAATTAAGGGAAACAAGGTCCCACAATGACTGGATAAGAGGGAGCAGATAGCAGATGAGTGGGTGGGGACAGAGAAGGACACACCGTGTGTTGTCCCTGGCTTCCTGGCCTGGCCCTGACACCCCCATCCAGATTGTAGGGGGATTAGGGGGTGGGGTCTCCACATTCCAGCTGTAGCAAGGCCTGCAAAGGAGGCTGGGGGCAGGGTCTACCCCTGCCCCAAACCCTCTATGGTTCTCCATCACGCTTACCCTCATGGCCCAACCTGCCTGGCTCACCTCCTCCATTGCTGGGCAAAGCAAGGTGCTCCACACATGTTTGCTGAATGACTAAATCCACCCCCAACACACACAGCATTTCAAGGGCTGGGATAGGGAAGAGGAGCCTGTAAGTGTAGGTCCTCAACAAACACCCCATGAAGCCCGCTTCTCACCGTGGTTGATGGTTCTCAACGACAGGAGACAGGAGAGGGCCCCAAGTTCTGGGGCCGCACCCCTTGAGCCGGGCCGCCCAGCACCGGCCAGGCGGGCGCCCCCTGGTGGACAGTCCCGAGGCCGCAGCCTGCAGGCGGCCCCCCTGTGCATTCCCGGCCGGCCTGAAAAGGACAGAGCTGGCCGGCGGAGGTTGCTCTTGGCCCCCGGGCTGTGGAATGCAAATTTTGAAATAAGAGCTACCAGATGTGAATACATACGATAAAGTGTGTATCAAGGTAGCAAAAGTCATGCCCCAGCCACGTGACGGGACCAGCCTGAGCCCCTTCCCGGCCCTCAGGGCCAATCCTTCCCTTCCCATCCTCCAGAGACCCAGGGGCCCTCTCCCTTCGGCCTCTTGCCAAGGGACCCTGGATCCTCCCCTCTGTGCCTGAGACCTGGAGCGGAACAGGACAGGAAACCTTCAGGCCACCCCCAACACCACAGGCGTGAACCAGACTCTCGGACCTCTTGAGGCAGGAGAATAGCAGAGGAATTTGGGGAGGCAAAGGGGACCCTTGGACGTAGGTTAGCTTAAGCAGTAGCAGAAGCAAAACGTGTCAGATGGCAGAAGCAGGACGTGCGAAATAAGGGAGGAAGCAGTGAGGTGGAACATGCAGGATAAGGAAAATAAGCCAGAAGGACTCGCAGTAGCAGTTTGGTCACGAAAAATAAAGCTGAAGATGAGTGATTTGGTGAGAAGAGATAAAGTGAGATTAGGCAAGGATGAGCAACTAACCTACAAGGGATAAAGTGAGGTTAAGCAAGAGATGAAAAACATATAAAAGGCCATGAAATGTATGGCCAGGCGCAGTGGCTCATGCCTGTAATCCCGGCACTTTGGGTGGCCGAGGCAGGCGGATCATTTGAGATCAGGAGTTCGGATCATTTGAGATCAGGAGTTCAAGACCAGCCTGGCCAACATGGTGAAACTCCGTCTCTACTAAAAAACACACAAAAGTTAGACAGGCATGGTGGTGCATGCCTGTGATCCCAGCTACTCTAGAGGCTGAAGCAGGAGAATCACTTGAATCCGGGAGACGGAGGCTGCAGTGAGACAAGATCATACCACTGCACTCCAGCCTGGGCAACAGAGCAAGACTCCATCTCAAAAATAAAAAACAGGACGGCGCGGTGGCTCAGGCCTGTAATCCCAGCACTTTGGGAGGCCGAGACGGGTGGATCACGAGGTCAGGAGATCGAGACCATCCTGGCTAACACGGTGAAACCCCGTCTCTACTAAAAATACAAAAATTAGCCAGGCGCGGTGGCGGGCGCCTGTAGTCCCAGCTACTCAGGAAGCTGAGGCAGGAGAATGGCATGAACCCAGGAGGCGGAGCTTGCAGTGAGCCGAGATTGCGCCACTGCACTCCAGCCTGGGCGACAGAGCGAGACTCCGTCTCAAAAATAAATAAATAAATAAAAATTAAAAAAATAAAATAAAAATAAATAAATTTTTAAAAAGAGTCCTTTAAAAAAAAAAAGGCCATGAAATGTAACAAACCAGGGCTGATCTCATCTCGGAGAGCTCAGTTTGCTCTCCCCTCTGAGAGTGGAATACTGTGCTTCATAAGCGTTTGCTCCTTTTCTTTGCTGTCTGTGCACGTCTCATCCAATCCTTTGTTTTGGACACCAGGAGACGGGAACTGCACGGCACCACCCCGAAACAATCTGACACAGACACACACACGCACACACACAGACGACCTGCCCTAGGGAAGACAGAGAGACAGAAACAGAGAAGCTGAGAGACAGGCAGTGAAGAGCATTCAGAGCCTAAAACGTAAACACTGAGAGAAACTCCAGAGATGGTGAAAGAGACAGAGACAGGGAGAGGAACCAGAACACAAATGGGGGAGATGAAGTCAGAGAGACAATACAGAGGAGAGAGGCTGGGCGCGGTGGCTCTCGCCTGTGATCCCAGCACTTTGGGAGGTCAAGGCAGGAGAATCGCTTGAACCCAGAAGTTTGAGACCAGCCTGGGCAACATAGTGAGACCCCATCTCTACAAAAGAAAAAAAATCAGCCAAGCATGGTGGCAGGTGCCTGTAGTCCCAGCTTCTCAGGAAGCTGAGGTGGAAGGATCTCTTTAGCCCAAGAGGTCAAGGCTGCAGTGAGCCAGGATCACACCACTACAGTGCATCCTGGGTGGCAGAGCCAGATTCTGTCTCTAAAAATAGATATATACAAACATACACACATACATAGATGATAGATCCATAGATAGGTAGGTGATAGATAGTTGATAGTGGAAAGAATTGTAGACAACTCAGGGATGGACAGAAAGCCACGAGGAACAGAAGAGGAAAGAGCAAGAGCAGGGGAGATGGAGAGATAGCAATGGGGCTAGTGTGAGTCACAGACAGCTGGCAGGCAGAGGGACGAAGGGGCAGAGTACAAGAGGCTGTCTAGGAGGCTGCAGACCCTTGGAGACACCCAAGAGAAACAGGGGAGGCCCATGATGTCCCCGACACAGACACCAGCCACACCAGGCCCAGCAGCCCCACCTGTGCAGTGGTTCAGCACAGTGGCAGTGTCAAGCACGGCAGAGGTGGCAGTCAACGTGTGTGTGCCGTGGCTGGTGAGGGCACTGGGTGTCTGGCTGTCCTACTGCAGCTGGTCTCACCATGCTCTGCTGACAGGAAACTGGACCTCTGGCAACATCACTGGCTGCACTCAGCCTCAGCTCCCAATATGTCCCCACCTGCTTGCTGGCCCCCACCCTAGGCCTGGTAGGACCTCAGCTGCTGACCTTGCCCATAGTACTGCTGGCCAGTGAGCGGGCCTGGCAAAAAACTCATGACATCAGGCTCAAATCCCTGCTTCAGGCAGGAGAATCAGCGCGTGCGGTTCTAGGTACTAAGCCGTGGTTTTTTTTTTTTTTTGTTTTTTGTTTTTTTTTTTTTTTTTTTTTTTTTGAGACGGAGTCTCACTCTGTCCCCCTTGCTGGAGTGCAGTGGCCGGATCTCAGCTCACTGCAAGCTCCGCCTCCCGGGTTCAGGCCATTCTCCTGCCTCAGCCTCCCGAGTAGCTGGGACTACAGGCGCCCGCCACCTCGCCCGGCTATTTTTTTTTTTTGTATTTTTTAGTAGAGACAGGGTTTCACCGTGTTAGCTAGGATGGTCTCGATCTCCTGACCTCGTGATCCACCCGTCTCAGCCTCCCAAAGTGCTGGGATTACAGGCTTGAGCCACCGCGTCCGGCCTACCGTGGTCATTTCTTACACCAACTTCGGGAAACACCCTGGCTTCCCAGCGCACACCCCCGAGGGTGGGTTCTGAGCAGAGACTGAGGCTGTCACACCTGGCACTCCCCCACCCAACCTGAGACCCAGGGTCCCCGCTCCGGCCAACACCCTTCCAGAAACAAGGGGGCCCGGCCCATCCTCTGCCTCCCACAGACACCAGGGGTCCCAGTCCCTCCACAACACACCCTGGGGGAGACTGTGCCCTGTTCTCTCGTCCCCTCCCGTCCTGCCTCACCCCTCTCCTCTCCTCTCCTCCCTCACTCTGCTGCTCAGGATTCTATGAGCCCCAGGATTTGGGGGGCAACCCCCCAGGAGCCAACCCCTCCTGCAGTCTGGAGGCCTCGGCCCGCAGCAGCCCCTTTGGGAGCCTCGGTTTCCCCTCCTAAGGCCCTGGGCTGAGCAGAGGGAGGGAGGCACAGGTGTGTCTGGGGGTGAGTGGGCAGATGCAGCCCAGCTCCCCTCCCTCCCAGCCCCCTCCCCACGGCTCCAATTAAGGGTCCTCCACGCTCAATCGCTGCATTTGACTCACTGGCGGCCTCACCTCCCGAACCACGCCTTTGTTCCGTTAATTGGCCATCTCCAGGCACTATTCTCTGTCCCCCGCTGGCGTGCGCTGGTCCCATATCCTAGGTCCAACTATGCGCTAATTGGGTACTTACAGGGCCCCAGAAAGCCCCTCCCCTCCCTGTTCCCTGCCTTCCTATATCAGCCCCCACCTGCCAGTCCCTCGGACTTCAGGTCGGGCTCCTGGGAGGTGGGGGCAGGGTTAGGGTGCAGTGGGGAGGCCTTGGCCCAATCACCAGCCCTGCCTCCTCCCCAGCCCGGGGTACCTGGGCCTCCAGAGTCCCCTGCCCCACCCTGCTCACAGATTTGGGGGGTACTTTGGTCAGCAGTATTGTGGGGAGTTACTTCAGACCACCCCGGCCATGCATCCCGGGGTCCCCGAAGGCCCTGGGGTCTCCGAGCCCGGCCCCCGGGAGCTGTGTGCCTTCGTGAGCGGGGCAGCTGCCCACATGCTGCGGGCCCTGCAGCCCCGGCGCACCCGACCCCCCAAGAGGCGGCCCAACCACAGAAGGTTTCTGCACAACCAGATCTGCAGGTGAGGGGCTGTGGGGAAGGTGGGAATGGGAGGGGGTGGAGGGGGACGAGCAACCAGCACCCTTGGCTTGGGGAGACCAGGCACAAAGAGGAGCAGCCCCCAGGGCTGGATGCCAGCAGCAGTCAACATGCATTTATTGAGTGCCTACTGTGTGCCAGGCCAGTTACCAAAGCAGATAAAGTTCCTTGCTGTCGTGGAGGTTGTGTTTTCACGGGGGTGGCAGGCGGTCAGGACTCACCAAAATAAATAACTAGCATGGTGTGATGCAACCACATGGGTGAACCTTGGAAACATGATGCTGGCCGGGGGTGGTGGCTCAAGCCTGCAATCCCAGCACCTTGAAAAGCTGAGGCAGGAGGATCACTTGAGTTCAGGCGTTAGAGACCAGCCTGCTCACATCTGTCTTTACAGGCAGTTCACCAAGATTGAGGCCGCCACCCAGCGCCTGGCCCTCTCCATCCTGTCACAGGAGGCACCTCCCCAGAGACCCTCGCTCCAAAAGCCACCCCCGCCGCCTCCATCCCCCTTCCTGGGAGTGGCCTGTGCTGTGGCCCCCACTGAGGCTCCCCATGCCAGCGCCAGCCTGAGTCTCACTGCCCTGGACACCTCTACCCTCGACCTCTTTGACAACATTGTGCCCACCCCAGAGTGTACCTCAGTGCCACGGGACCCCTCCTCTGGTCCCACTCCCCTGCCAGTGCTGGGTCTGTCCTATCTCGACCTGGGCCAGCCGGACCTGAAGCAGGTCCCACGTTTCTGTGGCCCCCTGCCCCTTCCCCAGCATGCCCTGGGGGAAGAGGCTGATCTCGCGGCTCCCGACTGGGGTTGGGTGGACTGGTGGGAGGTGCCTCGTGCCTGGGATTCTCAGGGGATCCCTGAAGGTTGGGGGACCAGCTCCCCATAAGGCCAATCACAACCCAGTTCAGAACCCAGGACAAGCCAGAGGCCCCTCCATGACAGCTCTCCAGCCCTCTCCAGGAGCCCCCAACCTGTCCACTCCCTACCTGGCAGCCCCTGGTAAAATAAACCAACCCAGACCACCTCCTCAGACCACTGCCTCAGGGGTCTCCTGGGCCCAAGGGCCCCCCTCCACCTCTTCTGGAGGCCCCATTCTTGCTTTCTCGCCTTTCCCCTTCCTTCTTCCTTGCCCCATCTTGGCATCCACCCCTCGCTCTCAGCCGGACTTACCTCTGCCTAATGTCTGCTTTCCTCTCATTTATTCCCAAAGACGTATGGAGCGCCTGCTATGGACCAGGCCCAGGTCTAGGACTTGAGGATTCAGCAGTGAATGAGGCAGATGGGATCCCTGCCTCAGGGAGCTCCCCGTTCTGTGTGCATGTGTGTGTTTTGGCGGGGAACTGACAATAAAAGAGTATATCCATGCATTTTTCAAAAAGCAAGATTCATTTCCAATTCAGATTGGAGTTAGTGCTGAAAAGAAAATAAAACACAAGGCCGGGTGCAGCGGCTCACACCTGTAATCCCAGCACTTTGGGAGGCTAAGGCAGGCGGATCACTTGAGCCCAGGAGTCCAAGACCAGCCTGGGCAACAGAGTGAGACCTCCGTCTTTACAACAAAATAAAAAAATTAGTCAAGTGTGGTGGCGCATACCAGTGGTCCCAGCTACTCGGGAGGCTGAGGTGGGAGGATTGCTTGAGCCCTGGAGGTTGAGGCTGCAGCGAGCTGTGATCTTACCACGGTACTCCAGCCTGGTTGATAGAGCAATTTTTTCTTTTTTTTTTTTAATGTTTCAAAACCATTAAAAACAGCGACCTGATGGAGGGGCTACCTGACACCACGTGGTCAGGAAAGGCTTTGAAAGCCTGGAAGGCTGGGCCATGGGAAGTCCTAGGATTCCAGGCTGAGAGAGCACACGTGCAAAGGCCCTGCAGTGGGACATTGAGGGAACAGCAAGGGGAGACCCATGTGGCTGGAGCGGAGTGAGCAGGGGGAGTGGTGAGAGGCGAGGTCTGCGGGAACCAGGAAGGCCAACCACGAATTGGGAGGAGTTTGGACTTATTCCAAGTCAGTTAGGAAATTCCCTCTTTCTCTCAACCACCATTTCCAAGCACAGAGTCTAAATTATTCTAAACCCCACTCGAGGAGGCAGGTGCTGTACAGATGGGGAAACTGAGGCAGCGCATAGCACAAAGGACAGGGGGGCGTCAAACTCCTCACTTGATCACGCCCTCAGCCAGCCCCTTCCTAGAAAGTGCTTGGGTATCTTTGTAAGCCTCCGTTTCTTGACAGAGGGCCAGGATTCGAACCGCAGACATGCCTCTACTCTAGGTAAGACCTCTCTCTCTCTCCCCCGGCCTCGGCGACCTGTTCTGTGCAACGGGGCCGGCCGAGACGCCCTCTTTCCAGCCAGGATCTGAGCCTTCGGAGACCACTGCGCGACTCTGCCCCGTCGGCCGCCACTCACGCCCTCTACGGCTCTCCATTGGCCGGACGCGCTGCTGCCCCGCCCCCACCGCGACTTTGCGAGCTAGTCATTTTCTCCAGACTGACAGCCTTGCCGGCGCCCCTCCCCTGGGGCGGGAGCAAAGCAGCAGCATATGCGGATTGGTTGAGAAGCAGGGGGCGGGGAGAGTTGGTGAGCGCTGATTGCGGGCAGACGCAGTGGCACATGCGGATTGGCCGGAGGGAGGGGGCGAGGCAGCGCATGATGAGTGTCGATTGGACGGCTCGACCCAAGTGGGCGGAACGCGGACGGTGCAGGGGGTGGGCCACGTGTCCAGCCCCAACGAAACGGTAACCCGCCCCGAGAAGCCCGCAAGAGGCCTCAGCGGCGGCCGTCCGAGCGCCGAGAGGTGAGGGTGCCCCCGGCCTCACCTGCGGAGGGGCCGTTCCGGGCTCGAACCCGGCACCTTCCGGGTAAGTCCTCTCTCACTGCTGGCGCTATTTGGAGATCGACCTTCCCGCCTAACAGATGGGGAAACTGAGGCTCTGCCTGGTCGTCCCGGGCCAAGGTCACAGAACCAGAAGGAGGACGCCACGTGGCCCCGCCAGAATTGGCTGGCCAGAGACCCGAAGCGTCCTCGGGTCGCGCCTGCCGCCTCTGTAACAGCGCTGCAGGGTGGGCAGGTTTCATCCCCATTTCTCTGACGAGAAAACTGAGGCTAAGACAAAGAGAAACTTGCCCTGGGTCGCACAACCAGGAAGTCCAGGCTCCAAGGCCAGGTTTCCGAGACCGCGTCGGGAAATCCACAGCCCTACCCCGCCCCCGTTGCCGCCCACCTCCAGCCACGCCCCCTTTGGCCTTGGATACCCTCCGCTCAGGCTGAACCTCTCCTCGTTCCCCGGGACACGCCCAGCCCTCTCCAGCCCAGACCTCACCTCCACATCTCTCTCGCTCACACACACATCCACTCTCACCCCAGTTTTTCATCTCCCAAAAACCAGTTCCCCTCCCCGGGATCTCCTATGAGTCTTCAGGTCATGCCCCTCGCTCGACCAGAAACGGGGGGCCTTTCTCACCGACTTTCCCCACCGTCCCAGCTGTCCCTTCCTGTCTCTCCCCTGTCCCACTGGGCCCCAGCCCCGACCTCCTCCTCCCTGGCCTTTGCCTCCAGTTCAACCGCACAGCGGGGCCATGAAGCCATCTTTGTATTTTGCATTTTGAACAGTTTTTCTGGAATAATACCACATACGCAGAAAATCATACAGTTTGCACATACACAGCTCAAATAAATATTTATAAAGGGAGCACCCTGGTGTAAACAAGTACCCAAAGAAAAAAGTCAAACATGCGCCACATCCCAGGATCTCCTGCCGTCGTCGTTTCCATCACAGTGGTCCAAGGGCAATCACTGTCCTGGCTTCTGACATCATAGATCATTTTTGCTGGGTTTTGGCTTCACTTAAACCCTTTATTGTGTATAGTATTGACTAGACAACCTGTTGCACATTGTCCAGAATTCAGAAGAAACAGAATAGGACCTAGTGAAAAGGCTCCTACACACTTCCCCAGTGCCTGGTTCACCCGTCTGAGTCTCCCGTTTCTTGCTCGTTTGCCAGAGATAGCAGATATAGATATATGCAACACAGACACACTTTCTCTCCCTTTTTTCTTTGGCACAAAAAGGAGCATTCCACACACACTGTTCTGCTTCTTTTTCACTTCTCTCAAACATGTTTTCGTATTGTTACTTAAAGAGCTTCCTCGTAATTTTTTCTGGCTGCGAGGAATAACAGAGTATAGTTACGGCCTAACCATACTGGTTATTACATAACCAGTATACCCTAATTGTGGACATTGATACTTCTGCTCCTTTGCTCTGGGGAAGAGTCCTGTAATGAATAACCCTGTGTCGTTTCACATGAATGTCTGTAGGATGAATGCTTAGGAGCAGCTTTTGAGGTCAGAGGGTTTGTGTATCCATCATTTTGAGAAGTACAGCTGCTCAGCTGTCCCTAGGAGTTGTTACAACCCACACTCCTGTCAGGCCAGAGGGGAGTTCTTGGGTGCTACAGATGCCTGTCCTAGGCTTTTGGACATGCTGGCCCCCAGATGTGCCCCTCCATGGCTCCCGACTGCCCTCCGCAGAGAGACTCCAGGGCCCTTGTGACCCACCTGTCAGCTCTCCAGCTCCTGGTTCCCTCAGAATCATCCCTTGGGGCCTGAGTGTCCCAGGTCCTGCCTCCTGCTCAGGGGAGGAAGGGTTAGCACGTGAGTGGGTATGAGGGGGTCACTCCAGGGGGAGGAAACCGCAAGGGCTGTTTGAGAGGAAGGAGTGGCTGGGCTGAGGCGGGAGGGTCTTCAGAGCAGTGCCGGGCCAGGGAAAGGGGCGTCTGCGTCTTAGTCCTGAGGACAGAGAGAATCCACGGGGGTCAGGGGACAGTTTGAGACAGGGGAGTAATAGTCAGCATTGTGTTTTCGGAAAAGATCGTTTTTCTGTCTTCACTTCCTCTGGGAGAACACTGCAGCCCCTGCCAAGCTAGATCTGGCTCCCTCCAAATCCCAGCACTTATCACTGTTGTAATTATGGGATTAATTCACTGGTTTTGTTTCAGAGGGAGTTTCCATTCAATTTTATTTAATGAGATAAAATTTGCACAACATAAAATTCACTATTTTAACCATTTATTCGTTTTTAAACTTGAGATATGATGCACATAGAAAACATTTGCTATGGTGGATGGATTTTGTTCAAAGAATAATCGGCCAGGCGTGGTGGCTCACGCTTGTAATCCCAGCACGTTGCGAGGCTGAGGTGGAAAGATTGCTTAAACCCAGGAGTTGGAGACCAGCCTGGGCAACATAGCAAGACCCTGTCTCTGAAAATATAAAAATACAAAAATTAGCCAAGTGTGGTGGCATACACCTGTAGCTCTAGCTACTTGGGAGGCTGAGGTGGGATGATCACTTTAGCCCAGGAGGTTAAGGATGCAGTGTGCTATGACTGTGCCACTGTACTCCAACCTATATGACACTATGAGACCCTGTCTCAAAAAGAAAAAATAGTACAGGGAGGCCAAGGCAGGAGGGTTGCTTGAGGCCAGGACGAGAGAAAGAAAGAAAGAAAGAAAGACAATGAGCAGCAGTGTCCTCACTACCCAGCTTTGAAAATAGCAGCTCCAGGCCAGGTGCGGTGGCTCACACCTGTAATCCCAGCACTTTGGGAGGCCGAGCCAGGTGGATCACGAGGTCAGGACTTCAAGACCAGCCTGGCCAAGGTGGTGAAACCCCATCTCTAGTAAAAATACAAAAATTAGGCCGGGCGCGGTGGCTCAAGCCTGTAATCCCAGCACTTTGGGAGGCCGAGGCGGGCGGATCACAAGGTCAGGAGATCGAGACCACAGTGAAACCCCGTCTCTACTAAAAATACAAAAAATTAGCCGGGCGCGGTGGCGGGCGCCTGTAGTCCTAGCTACTCAGGAGGCTGAGGCAGGAGAATGGCGTGAACCCAGGAGGCGGAGCTTGCAGTGAGCCGAGATCGCACCACTGCACTCCAGCCTGGGCTACAGCGTGAGACTCCGTCTCAAAAAAAAAAAAAAAAAAAAAAAAAAAAAAAAAAAACAAAAATTAGCCAGGCATGGTGGCACAAGCCTGTAATCCCAGCTACTCGGGAGGCTGAGGCAGGAGAATCCTTGAACCCGGGAGGCAGAGGTTGCAGTGAGCCGAGATCGTGCCACAGCACTCCAGCCTGGGTGACAGAGCAAGACTCCATCTCAAAAAAAAAAAAAAAAGAAGAAAAAGAAAATAGCAGCTTCTCATTGAGTGCCCTGCCTCCCTCAGCTTCCCAGAATACCTTCTGTCTTGCTTCCAGTGAGCCTCCAGGGTCTCCCATTTCCCTGGTGAGTTAATGAATAAATGAGTTCAGTACAAACAAATTGTACACACAGACGGGGAGAGAGCTGCAGACAAAGCGCAGCCCAAACCCTCAGTTGTGCAGCAAACTCGGGGACCCAAAAACACTAGCCTCCCGGGGACACAGGCCAAGACATGCTGAGACAGGGCCCCTGTGGTGTAGACGCTCTGACAGTGTAGATGCTCTGACCGAGTGGAAGTCAGATGTGCCCTGCATGGCTGCAGGACCTAGGACAGGTGAACGGGCCCTCTGGGTCGAGGTTTCCTCCCCTGCAAAATAATCGCTGGCCAGGTGGCTTCACTAGCCTGTCCTTTTTTTCTTTTTCTTTTTCTTTTTTTATTGTGGTAAAATGCACTTAACATAAAACTTACCCTTTCAGCCATTTGAAAATGCACAGTGGAGCGGCATTCATAGAGTCATGCTGTTGTGCCGCCGTCACCACCAAGCCCCAGAGCATTTTCAGTATCCCAAACAGACCCCTACACCCCTCAGCGGTCACCCTGAATTCCTCGCGGCCACAGCCCCTGGCAGCCACCCATCTGCTTTTTTTTTTTTTTTTTTTTTTTTTTTTTTTTTGAGATGGAGTTTTGCTCTTATTGCCCAGGCTGGACTGGCAGTGGCGCCATCTCTGCTCACCGCAACCTCCACCTCCCGGGTTCAAGCAATTCTCCTGTCTCAGCCTCCTGAGTAGCTGGGACAACAGGCGTGCACCACCACGCCTGGCTGATTTTTTGTGTGTTTTTAGTAGATATGGGGTTTCACTATATTGGCCAGGCTGGTCTCAAACCCCTGACCGCAGATGATCCGCCCGCCTCAGCCTCCCAAAGTCCTGGGATTATAGGTGTGCGCCACCGAGCCCAGTCTCCTTTTTTTTTTTGAGACAGAGTCTCGCTCAGTCGCCCAGGCTGGAGTGCAGTGGTATAATCTCGGCTCACTGCAACCTCCGCCTCCTGGGTTTCAAGCGATTCTTCTGCCCCAGCCTCTCAAGTAGCTGGGTTACAGGCGCCCACCACTGCCTGGCTAATTTTTGTATTTTTAGTAGAGATGGGGTTTCACCATGTTAGCCAGGCTGGTCTCAAACTCCTGACCTCAGGTGATCCGCCCGCCTCAGCCTCCCAAAGTGGTGGGATTGCAGGCGTGAGCCGCTGTGCTCGGCCCCATCTGCTTTCTGTCTGCGGATTTGCCTGTTCTGGGCATTTCAGGTAAACAGGATCTCACACTCCATGGCTTTTGTGTTGAGGTCTGTCCATGCTATGGCTTGTTCAGGGGCCCCCTTCCTTCCTATGGCTGAAGAATATGGCCTCAGTTTCCTCTCGGAGCAAGGTGAGGATCAGGTGGGCCATTCAGGAGGCCCTGGGGAGTGGGCTGCCCCAACATAGGATGCCCAGCAGAGCCTCCATTTTGGGGCTGATGGTAACTGGGGCTGATGGTAACTGGGGCGGATGGTAACTGGGGCGGATGGTAACTGGGGCGGATGGTAACTGGGATCTGATAGCAACCAGGGCTGATGGTGACCGGGGCTGATGGTAACCTGGGCGGATGGTAACTGGGGCGGATGGTGACTGGGGCAGATGGTAACCGGGGCTAATGGTAACCAGGGCTGATGGTAACCCAGATCTATTGGTAACTGGGATCTGATAGTAACCAGGGCTGATGGTAACTGGGGCTGATGGTGACTGGGGCAGATGGTAACTGGGGCTAATGGTAACCAGGGCTGATGGTAACCCGGATCTATTGGTAACTGGGATCTGATAGTAACCAGGGCTGATGGTAACCGGGGCTGATGGTGACTGGGGCAGATGGTAACCGGGGCTAATGGTAACCAGGGCTGATGGTAACCCGGATCTGTTTGTAACCGGGATCTGATAGTAACCAGGGCTGATGGTACTGGGGCTGATGGTAACTGGGATCTGATAGTAACCGGGGCGGGTGGTAACCAGGGCAGATGATAACCAGGGTGGATGGTGACTGGGGCGGATGGTAACCAGGGCGAATGGTAACCGGGATCATGAAGCACTCCTTGATGTTATACATAGTCCTCAGCAAGGAGAACACGGGGGCCGGGAGGGAGACACCTGGAGCCACCTGTGGACGTGGCCCAGAAGGCTTCCCAAGGAAGTCACCTCCCTGCCGAATAGGACAGAAATAAGAAAGAAGCCCGTTCCAGGCTCAGGGAACAGCAGACGCAGAGACCTGGAGGTGGGAAGAAGGTTGGCAAGGTGCCCCGGGCCCTGCAAGGCTCTGTGTGCAAGGACCTGGACGCCAGCTGGAGACACTGAGAGGAGTCCTCGGGCCTGACCCAGCGCCCCTCTGCCACCCCCAGAAAATGGCGGCTGCCAGGCCCATCCTGGGCCGAGTCCTTCCAGGATCCTCTATCCTGTTCCTATGTGACATGCAGGAGAAGTTCCGCCACAACATCGCCTACTTCCCACAGATCGTCTCAGTGGCAGCCCGCATGCTCAGGGTATGACCTCAGCCCTCCACCCTCAGACCCAGGATCCAGGCTCAGCCCCCTACCCTCAGACCCAGGATCCAGGCTCAGCCTCCCACCCTCAGACTCAGGATCCAGGCTCAGCCCCCCACCCTCAGACCCAGGATCCAGGCTCAGCCCCCCACCCTCAGACCCAAGATCCAGGCTCAGCCCCCCACCCTCAGACCCAGGATCCAGGCTCAGCCCCCCACCCTCAGACCCAGGATCCAGGCTCAGCCCCCCACCCTCAGACCCAGGATCCAGGCTCAGCCCCCCACCCTCAGACCCAGGATCCAGGCTCAGCCCTCCACCCTCAGACCCAGGATCCAGGTTCAGCCCTCCACCCTCAGACCCAGGAGTCCAGGCCCAACTCTTCCTCCTTCAGACCCAGGAGTTCAGGCCCAACTCTTCCTCCCTCAGATGCAGGATCCAGGCTCAGACCTCCACCCTCAGACCCAGGATCCAGGCTCAGCCCTCCACCCTCAGACCCAGGAGTCCAGGCCCAACTCTTCCTCCTTCAGACGCAGGAGTCCAGGCCCACTTCCTCTTCCCTCAGACCCAGGAGTCCAGGCATAACCCCTCTTCCCTCAGACCCAGGAGTCCAGGCCCAGCTCCTCCTCCCTCAGACCCAGGAGTCCAGGCATAGCCCTTCCTCCCTCAGACCCAGGAGTCCAGGCCCAGCTCCTCCTCCCTCAGACCCAGGAGTCCAGGCATAGCCCTTCCTCCCTCAGACCCAGGAGTCCAGGCCCAGCTCCTCTTCCCTCAGACCCTGACCTTTCTTCCCCATCACTGGCACAGGTGGCCCGGCTGCTGGAGGTGCCAGTCTTGCTGACAGAACAGTACCCACAAGGCCTGGGCCCCACGGTGCCTGAGCTGGGGGCTGAGGGCCTTCAGCCGCTGACCAAGACCTGCTTCAGCATGGTGCCCGCCCTGCAGCAGGAGCTGGACAGCCGGCCCCAGCTGCGTTCTGTGCTGCTCTGTGGCATTGAGGCACAGGCCTGCATCTTGGTGAGATGCTGACTGACCCCAGGGGTCCCTCATTCTCACCTGGGACCCCCATCCTAAATAGAACCTCCTTCCCTGACTGGAAACCTCCACTTCCCTGTCGGACCCCCATCCTGACCTGGGCCCTCTCTTCTCACATACGCGCCCCATCCTATCTTGGATCCCCTTCTGACCTGGGGGCCCCCTGCTCTGATCCAAGCTTCCCTCCTCCCCATTCTGGGCCCCTAATTCTGACTCATCATCCCCAGTTCCTTACCCAGGACCCCTGTTCTTATCCGGGATTGGCCCTGACCTCTCTCTACCCACAGAACACAACCCTGGACCTTCTGGACCGGGGGCTGCAGGTCCACGTGGTGGTGGACGCCTGCTCCTCACGCAGGTGAGAGCGCCCTCCCTGGGTGGGTGCACTTGGGGGCCATGAGGGGTTCCCAGGAAGGGCCACAGGCGGCATTCCCATTCCCACCAGAGTGCCAGCGTGTCTGGGTGTCTAGGCCGTGGCATTCACACCAACCTTCCCTCCCTCCCTCCTATTCACAGCCAGGTGGACCGGCTGGTGGCGCTGGCCCGCATGAGACAGAGTGGTGCCTTCCTCTCCACCAGCGAAGGGCTCATTCTGCAGCTGGTGGGTGATGCCGCCCACCCGCAGTTCAAGGAGGTAATGCCCTCGCGGCCGCCCCCACCTCCCCTGCATCTGACAAAGGTCTTGTCTTTGGGTTCTGGGAATACATCCCGTCACCAGCAGGCTGCCGCCTCCAGGGGGAGCCAGGTTCTTGGAGGGGAGGCTGCTGGTCACTGTCACCGCCATAAATCCATGAAAGGAGCCCGCAGATGGACCACAAGGACCACAGAGAGCGATGAAATGGGGGAGGCGATCCAGAGGGTCAGGGCACAGAGGAGGGGGTTTGTATTGGAGGGTCTGGGGGGCGTCCTGGAGCAGGTGACTTTAGAATGAACTGAAGGAGGAAAGGACCAGGCAGACACTGGGCAAGAACAGGTCAGCAGAGACCCTGTAGATAGAAGCCCCTTGACCTGTCCACACCCATCCCCAACTCTCCATCTCCTCCGCCTCTGCCCCTTCCAGCCCGGGTGCCCCTCCTCCAGTTTCTCAGACTCCACACCCACCCCCAGAGTGGCCACCCTGCTACCAGGGTCAGCCAGGTACTGGGCCCCCCTGCTTCAAGCCCTTGGCCCTCAGGATGCTGGAGAGGCCCCAGACCTTGACATTCCCAGGCCCTCCCAGGTCTGCTCCTTGCCTTCCTTCTAGTTCAGCTCTGTGAGACATTCACTGAGCACCTACTCCATGCCAGCCAGTGTGGTGAGCCCTGGAGTCTGCATCAATCCATGTTCAATCACACATCGTGACCCCCAGCTGGGGCGGGAGTTGCAGAGGGATGAGTGAGAGTGGCGGGGGTGGCCCCGAATTCTGACCTGCAGGGGAAGGGAGCATCAGGCACTCAGTGTTCCCAGGGGAGGGGGACTGAGCTTTCTTTGTCCAAAGAGCTGTAGCAGGCCACGGTGAGCACTGGGCAGGAGGAGCCAGCACCCTGTCTTCACACAGGAGCCAGAGCCCAAAGGTTTGGGATTTCAGCCATGGGCAGCCATCAGGGTTTGGTGCAGGGGAGCTGCCCATATCAGATTGGCAGTTTACAAAGTTCTTTCTGGCACTGTGTGACCAATGGGTTAGGGAGTGTGGCACAGAGGGGAGGAGGGAGACCTGTCAGTAAGGAGGTTAATTTGGGCACCCAGGCAAGCAGTGATGAGGCAGTGGGGATGCAGGCTTTTTTTTTTTTTCCCTTTATTATTATTATTTTTATTTTCTGGAGATAAACTTGCTGGGACTTGCTGATGGATGAAATGCGGTTGGTTGCTCATGTCTATCTAAGAGGCAGTTGGATAGATGAGTCTGGAGTTCAGGGGCAAAGTCCAGGCTGGATTTGGGAGTTGAGGGCCCAGAAGAGGGATGGGAGAGATGAGGTTACTTAAGAAGAGGAAGGTGTAGATAAGAAGCCCTGGCACAGAGCTGTCCACCCTTAGTGGTCCAAGCCAGCAAAGCAGACCAAGATGGTGGGCACTTAGGAGCTCAACCAGTCATGTGTAATGAAAGGGAGGCCCCAGAAAAAGTCTTGAGAAGAGGGAGTGTTGTCTTGGGCAGCTGCTGGCCGTAAGATCTCAGAGATGAAGACGGAGAGGTGTCCCTCAGATTTGTCATCCATGGAGATCAGGACCCTAGACTCTTCCTGTCCCATCTCCCTCTGCCCCTACAGATCCAGAAGCTCATCAAGGAGCCCGCCCCAGACAGCGGACTGCTGGGCCTCTTCCAAGGTCAGAACCCCCTCCTGCACTGAACTCCAACCCTGCCTTGAGCGAAGACCACCTTCCTGTCGCCCGGACCTCAGTGGAAGCGCGTTCCCCCCATCCCTGGATCCCAAGAGTGGTGCGATCCACCAGGAGTGCCGCCCCCTTGGGGGGGGAGGTAGGGTGCTGCCCTTCCATTGGACAGCTGCTCCCGGAAATGCAAATAAGACTCCTGAAAGCTGGGTGGGAATTGGCTGAGCCGAGGTGGAGGCGGGGCTCGGCCCCGGGCCACTTCACGGGGCGGGAAGGGGAGGGGAAGAAGAGTCTCAAACTGTGGGACACGGACTCGCAGAATAAACATACATGTGGCTGTGGACCAAACCATTCTTGGGTTGGGGGGGATCCCGGGGGCGACTGGGGGCTGCATGAGGGAGAAAGCGGGGTCCCCAGCAGGTGGGGAGGGGGAGGTGCCTCTTCTCGGCTCAAAGCCGGCGCGAGGCAAAGGCGAGGGCTGGCGGCTGACACATCTGCACGGACGCGGCGCATCTGCCCGGAGGAGAACTGCGGCCGGGGTCGCCCCCAGCCGGCGCGCGCACGCCCAGCCCAGCTGCCGGCAGACACGCGCTCCGCCGCTGCCTCCGGCCGCCCCCCACGCCGCCGCCCCCGGCTCCCCAAGGGTCCCGCATCCGGAAAGCGAGGTGAGCGAGACCGCACCCCGGTGCGGGGGGGAAACTGAGGCACGGGGACCTGGAGACGGGGAGGAAGGAAGAGACATCCATGTGGATGGGTGGATGGATGGACGGACGGAAGGAAGGGCTGAAAGCTTCAGCCTTGTAGTCCCGGCTCCCCCAGACGCAGGAGTTCCGGGACCCACATGGGGGCTCCCAGAATTCTGCAGATTTGGGAGTTGGAACTCTGCAGACCCCCAGGGAGAGCTCCCCCGTTCCAGATTTGCAGCCCTTGCCTCTTCCCCAACCTTAGGGACCTGAGAGGCCACCCCTGAGTCCTCAGGGACACCGGCGTCAGAGCTGTCAGCCAGCCCGCCCCGCGTTAGGCAATCCGAGCCCCCACCGCCGACCCTGGGAGCCCAGACCCCTCCCAGAAGGTCCGGTCCCCCGGCCCCCAGCGTCGGAGCGCCCAGCACCCCTCTCCCCAGGGATCTAGGAGGAGCCCCTGGGACCGGGCGGCGGCGCCCCCGGCCCCCGCCTTCCGGATCCAGGTGTCCCCCCTCCTCACCCCCCAAGCCCGAAGCCTCGCGTCTCGGAGGCCCCGCGCGCGTCGCCATGGCAACGAGAGTCTATTTTGCGCTGGGAACACACAGCTCCCGCCGCAGCGCCCCCCCACCCCACCAACCCGGGCCTGAATGGGAGTGGGGGACCCGGGAGGGGGCTCGGGGGTCCGGGTCGGGGGTGAGTGGAGGCACAGACACTCGGACAGAGATCCGACGACAGCAAACCTGGGACAGGGACAGAGACAGAGACGTGGAGCCAGGGAGGAGAGACGAGCGGAATGTGGAGACAGAGGGGAGACGGAGATCGGGCGGGGGAAGGAGGGAAATGGAGGCGCGCAGGGAACTGAGGCTAGGAGCTGGGGAGAGCCCGGGACAGAGGCGCCGGGACGGAGAGAGACGCCGAGATGCGCGGAGACCCGCAGCGAGAGACGAGGGCTGAGACCCCCCTAGAGACAGAGACGCGCGGGGGAGGCGGGGGTCCGCGCGGAGGCGTGGACGGGGCGCCCTGGGACGCGGAGATGCAGAGACCCAGAGACAGGCACGCAGACCCGGCGGCGCAGGGATCTGGGCGGGGGCGCAGGCACCGGCCGCCGCCTGGGCTGCGGGTCGGGGGAGGGTCCTCTTCCTTAGCTTGGTCCCTGCCTTCCCCGCGGCCAGCGAGGCACGGCGCCCCCGCGCAGCCCCCCCAGGGTCTCCCCGCCCCGCCGCCCCCGGCGCCCGGAACTGGGGTCCCCGCGCCCTCCAGCAGGAGCCCGCCCCTTCTCTCTGGGCTTTCCCCACCCGCCCGGGCCCGCCTCCTCTTGAACGCACATCTCTACCCCAAACCCACCTGTCAGCCCCACAGGAGCCCCACCGTTCGCACTCGGACTCCGCGCCCGCCTGGCCCAGCCCCGGCCTCTCTCTCCACACCCACTGAGCCCCTCAGCCCCCCCCCACCCCCTGCGGACCTCACTCCAGCCCAGCTCCCGAGACCCCAGAGGAGCCGACTCTCGGGCGTCTGTCCCCTCTGTAGGTCATGTCGTCCTCTCTCTGGCTCTCTCATCTCAGGGTCAATGACCCCCACTTCTCTAGGACTCTGCATCCCCTCTGAGCATTTGTCTCCCGCCCCCCGTCCGTCTCTTTTGCCTCTTTCTGGGTCTCTGTCCCCTCTCTCTCTGAGTCTCTGTCCCCTCTCTCTCTGGGTCTCTGTCCCCTCTCTGGGTTTCTGTCCCCTCTCTGGGTCTCTGTCCCCTCTCTGGGTTTCTGTCCCCTCTCTGGGTCTCTGTCCCCTCTCTGGGTTTCTGTCCCCTCTCTGAGTCTCTGTCCCCTCTCTCTCTGGGTCTCTGTCCCCTCTCTGGGTTTCTGTCCCCTCTCTGGGTCTCTGTCCCCTCTCTGGGTTTCTGTCCCCTCTCTGAGTCTCTGTCCCCTCTCTGGGTCTCTGTCCCCTCTCTGGGTCTCTGTCCCCTCTCTCTCTGGGTCTCTGTCCCCTCTCTCTCTGAGTCTCTGTCCCCTCTCTGGGTCTCTGTCCCCCTCTCTCTCTGGGTCTCTGTCCCCTCTCTGGGTCTCTGTCCCCGTGTCTCTTGAGTATGTATCCCCCTGTCTCTCTGGGTCTCTGTCCCCCTGTCTCTCTGGGTCTCTGTCCCCCTGTCTCTGGGTCTCTGTCCCCCTGTCTCTCTGGGTCTCTGTCCCCCTGTCTCTGGGTCTCTGTCCCCCTGTCTCTGGGTCTCTGTCCCCCTGTCTCTCTGGGTCTCTGTCCCTCTGTCTCTGGGTCTCTGTCCCCCTCTCTCTCTGGGTCTCTGTCCCCCTGTCTCTGGGTCTCTGTCCCCCTGTCTCTGGGTCTCTGTCCCCCTGTCTCTCTGGGTCTCTGTCCCTCTGTCTCTGGGTCTCTGTCCCCCTCTCTCTCTGGGTCTCTGTCCCCCTGTCTCTGGGTCTCTGTCCCCCTGTCTCTCTGGGTCTCTGTCCCCCTCTTTCTCTGAGTCTCTGTCTGCCTCTCTCTCTCTCTCTCTCTCTCTCTCTCTGAGTCTCTGCTCCCTGTATCTCTAGGTCTCTGTCACCCTCTCTCTCTCTCTGGGTCTCTATCCCTATCTCTCTCTGGGTTTCTGTCCCCTGTCTGAGTCTCTGTCCCCTTGTCTCTCTGGGTCTCTGTCCCCTTCTCTCTTTGGGTCTCTGTCTTATCTTTCTCTGGATCTCTGTCCCCCTCCTCTCTCTGTGTCTCTGTCCCCCTCTCTCTCTGTGTCTCTGTCCCCCTGTCTCTCTGGGTCTCTGTCCCCCTGTCTCTCTGTGTCTCTGTCCCCCTCCCTCTGGGTCTCTGTCCCCCATCTCTCTGTGTCTCTGTCCCCCTGTCTCTCTGTGTCTCTGTCCCCCTCCCTCTGGGTCTCTGTCCCCCATCTCTCTGTGTCTCTGTCCCCTTGTCTCTGGGTTTCCGTCCCCCTGTCTCTCTAGTCTCTGTCCCTCTGTCTCTCTGGGTCTCTGTCCCCTTGTCTCTGGGCCTCTGTCCCCCTGTCTCTCTGTGTCTCTGTCCCTCTCTCTCTGGGTCTCTGTCCCCTTGTCTCTGGGTCTCTGTCCCCCTGTCTCTCTAGTCTCTGTCCCCCTGTCTCTCTGGGTCTCTGTCCCCCCTTCTCTCTCAAACACACACAATCTGCCCTGCCTCTGGCTCTCTGTCCCCTCTCCCGGGACCTCTGTTTCCCCTTTAGTGTCTCTGTCCCTTTCTCCGAGCTTCTGGACGCCCTGGCCCCCAGCCCCCAGGCAAGAGGGTTGGGAGGGGACGCAGCAGGTGGAGCGTGCAGCACAGAGCTGAGCAGGGGGCTGGTGGGGGTGGGGGAGGAGCTCCCAGAAGCCCAGGGACCCTGCCCCAGGCTGGCTCTCTGCCCTGTGTCCCCACATCTGTGTCTGTCAGGTCCTGAGCTGGGGTGCAGGGGGGCATGGAAGGTGCAGACGTGAAGCCTGGGGTCCCGGGCCCCTTCCCCCTCAGCTGTGGAGGAGGAGAGCGCCACTGTGTGCGTGAGAGCCGCGGTGGGGGCGGGTGTGGGGCGGAGATGTCACATGGCTCCTTCCAGACTCTCCATTGCTGGTGAGGGTGTGTTTGCACACGTGTGTGCACCCCTGAGGTTGCGTGGCTGTGAGCTGTGATGTGTGTGGTCGTGGACCCACGTGGAGCCAGGTGGGGCAGGTCCCTGGCCCTGTCCCAGAGCTGTAAGTGGTCCGTCCCAGTGTGGAGGGGTCGAAATGTGCAGAAGCCCATGTGTGTGTTGTGTGTCCACGTGGGGAGGTGTGTATGTGTGTCTGTGTGCTGGGAGGAGGCCACGGCTGTGCCACCAGGTCCTTTCGCGTTGTATCTGGGACTGTCTGGGCGCCCTGTGCTCTGTGTCAGCGTGCGCGGCAGTGTGTCTCCGCACAGCTTGGTGTGAGGTCGGGGAAGAATTCATCCCGTGTCTGGATAGGGCCGCTGTGTCTGCAGGCGCACGTCCTCTCTCCACCTGCCTATAGGTGCTGCCCGGACCAGGAGGGGTAGAGAAGTTGTGTGTGGTGTGTGTGTGTGATGTGTGGTTTGCGTGTGGTGTGTGTACGGTGTGTGTGTGGTGTCTGTGTGGTGTGTGGTGTGTGTGTGTGGTGTGTGTGTGGTATATGGTGTTTGTGTGTGGTGTGTGTGGTGTGCGTGTGGTGTGTGGTGTGTGTGTGTGTGTATGTGTGTGGTGTGTGTGTGTGATGTGTGTGTGTGATGTGTGGTTTGTGTGTGGTGTGTGTACGGTGTGCGTGTGGTGTGTGGTTTGTGCAGTGTGTATGATGTGTGGAGTGTATGGTGTGTGGAGTGTGTGGTGTGTGTGTATGTGTGGTCTGTGTGGTTTGTGTGGTGTGGTGGTGTGTGTGTGGTATGTGTGGTATGTGTAGTATGTGTAGTGTGTGGTGTGTGTGTGGTATGTGTAGTATGTGTAGTGTGTGGTGTGTGTGTGGTATGTGTGGTGTGTGTGGTATGTGTGGTGTGTGTGTGTGCAGTGTGTGCAGTGTCTGGGGTGTGTGTGTGGTGTGTGAGTGTGGTATGTGTGGTGTGTGGTGTGTGCAGTATGTGTGGGGTATGTGGTGTGTGTGGTGTGTGTGTGCATGGTGTGTGGTGTGTGGTGTGTACAGTGTGTGGTGTGTGTGGTGTGTGGTTTATGGGGTGTGTGGGGGATATGTACGTCTATGGTGTGTGTGTGATGTGTGTGTTGTGTGGTGCGTGTGTGGTGCGTGTGGTGTATGTGTGTGGTGTGTGGTGTGTATGGTGTATGTGTGTGGTGTGTGTGTGGTGTGTGTGGTGTATGTGTGTGGTGTATGTGTGTGGTGTGTGTGGTGTGTGTGGTGTATGTGTGTGGTGTGTGTGTGGTGTGTGGTGTGTGGGAGGTGTGTGCGTCTATGGTGTGTGTTGTGTTGTGTGTGTGTGTGTGGTGCCTGTGTGGCATATGTGTGTGCTGTGTGGTGTCTGTGTTGTGTGTGTTTTGTGTGTGTGTGTGTGGTGTGTGTGTGTGTGGTGTGTGTGTGCTGTGTGTGTGTATATGTCGTGTGTGTGGTGTGTGTGTGTGTGTGTGTGTGGTGTGTGTGTGTATATGTCGTGTGTGTGTGGTGTGTGTGTGTGTGTGTGTGGTGTGTGTGTGTGTGTGTGTGGTGTGTGTGTATATGTGGTCTGTGTGGTGTGTGTGTGGTGTGTGTGTGTGTGTGTGTGTGTGTGTGTGTGTGTGTATATGTCGTGTGTGTGTGGGGTGTGTGTGTGTGTGTGGTGTGTGTGTGTATATGTCGTGTGTGTGTGGTTGTGTGTGTGTGGTGTGTGTGTGTATATGTCGTGTGTGTGTGGTGTGTGTGTATATGTGGTCTGTGTGGTGTGTGTGTGGTGTGTGTGTGTGGTGTGTGTGTGTGGTGTGTGTGTGTGTGTGTGTGTGTGTGGTGTGTGTGTGTGGTGTGTATGTGTGGTGTGTGTGTGGTGTGTGTGTGTATATGTCGTGTGTGTGTGGTGTGTGTGTATGTGGTGTGTGTGTGGTGTGTGTGTGTATATGTCGTGTGTGTGTGGTGTGTGTGGTGTGTGTGGTGTGTGTGGTGTGTGTGTATATGTGGTGTGTGTGTGTGTGTGGTGTGTGTGTGTGGTGTGTGTGTGTATATGTCGTGTGTGTGTGGGGTGTGTGTGTGTGGTGTGTGTGTGGTGTGTGGTGTGTGTGTGGTGTGTGTGTGTATATGTCGTGTGTGTGTGGTGTGTGTGTGTGTGTGTGTGTGTGTGTGTGTGTGTGTGTGTGTGTGTGTGTGTGTGTGTGTGTATATGTCGTGTGTGTGTGGTGTGTGTGGTGTGTGTGGTGTGTGTGTGGTGTGGTGTGTGTGTATATGTGGTCTGTGTGGTGTGTGTGGTGTGTGGTGTGTGTGGTGCGTGTGTGTATGTGTGGTCTGTGTGTGGTGTGTCTGCATGTATCACTGAGTTTGAGGGGAGGTGTGCCACTGCTCCTGCTCTCCCTCCCTGTTCCCCTGCTGGAGTTGTCAATGGCCTGGAGCTGTGTCTCTCTGGGTGTGTGCATCACGTGCATGCAGTTGGAGGAGCCAGTGGGATCCTCCAACTTCCAGAGGGAGAAATAGTGTCCACGGAGCCCAGCGGAGGCTTGGCACAGAATGGGGAGTGAACAGAACTGCCAGCCCATACAGCAGCCTCTGTGCAGATGAGACAAAGGCACTCCCCACCTTGCCTCATCAGCTCTCCCAGGTCTATGGTTTGGCAGGCAGATGGCACCCTCGTGTGAGTTTGAAAGGGGCACTCCTTACCCCAAATGGATGCAGCCCCACTAGCACACGCCCTGGGGAGGAGAGCCCAGCAGGATTTCAGCCTCTCAGCCAGACCCCTTTGTGCAGTGCACGACCTGCCCAACCCTACATGGCAGCCCTCAATGAATGAAGGAATCCACAATGCTGCATGCATGTGCCACTTCTGGAAGGGATGTGTCTCTGTGTGGGGGACAAAGGCATCCATGCTGTACAGGTCACAGTGCTCAGAGACCTGAGTTCAAAGCCCAGCCCCACTCTTTGGGCACCTTAGGGCTCAGGCAAACGATGGGACCTCTTGGAACCTCAGAGTCCTCATCTGAAATGAGTGTGTCAATACACATATATGTGGCCCGCAGAGATGACAGCTAGGAAAGTTGCAAAGCCAGTGAGGAAATGGGAGCATGTCTGGGGCTGCTGTTGCTACTAGGACAGGGAGGCTGGCTGAAATGGCATGCCAGGGACACCCTGAAGGAAGGGAGAAAGGAGGCAGGTCAGACCAGGATCTGGTCTTCCCAGAGGAAGGAAACAGCAGGTGCACAGGCAGGAAGGTGGAGTGTCCTGAGCATGAACTTGGAAGGTATGAAGGGAAAAGGAAAGGATGAGAAGAGGAGCTCCTGGCAGAGTTGGGGTTTTATTCCAGGTGTGACGACAGGGAACCAGAGTGTGGACAGGGGAGTGGTTGATGCCATTTGAACTGTTTCCTTTTTTTTTTTTTTTTTTTGAAATGGAGTCTCACTTTGTCACCCAGGCTGGAGTGCAGTGGTGCGATCTCAGCTCACTGCAACCTCAGCCTCCCGAGTTCAAGCAATTCTCCTGCCTCAGCTTCCCGAGTAGCTGGAATTACAGGCGCCAGGCTCATTTTTGTATTTTTAGTAGTGACAGGGTTTCACCATGTTTGCCGGGCTGGTCTTGAACTCCTGACCTCGAGTGATCCGCCTGTCTTGGTCTCCCAAAGTACTGGGATTACAGGCGTGAGCCACCATGCCAGTCCCTATTACCTTTTTAATAGTGGGAAATACACCATTTAACCATTCTCCAAGTGTCTGATTGGGTGGCATTAGCATATCTGTGAGGGTGTGCAGCCATGGCCATTATCTAGTTTCAGGGCGTTTTCCTCACCACACGAGGAAGACTGGCACCCATGAGTGGCCACTCCCATCCCCCTGTCCCCAGCTCCGGGCAATTATTAATCAGCTTTCTGTCTCTGTGGATTTGACTATTGTGATATTTCATATTAGTGAAATCATACACTAAGTGAGCTTTATGGCTGGACTTTTCCACTGAACGTCATGTCTTCAAGGTTCGTGCATGCTGTGGTTTGTATCTCAGCTTTTGGTACCTGTCACGGTTTGTTGGGCGCTTGCATTGTTTCCAGTGTTTGGCTGTTGTGCAAGGTGCTGTCATGAACATTCAAGGATAAGTTTTTGTGTGGACACATGTTTTGAATTCTTTGGGGTAGACACAAGGCAGAGTGGAAGTGCATGGTAATTCTAGATAACTTTGTTTTATTGTTTGTTTGTTTGTTTGTTTTTGAGACGGAGTCTCACTCTGTTGCCCAGGCTGGAGTGCAATGGCATAATCTCAGCTCACTGCAACCTCCACTTCCCGAGTTCAAGAGATTCTCCTGCCTCAGCCTCATGAGTAGCTGGGACTACAGGTGCACGCCACCATGCCCAGCTAATTTTCTTTTTCTTTTCTTTTCTTTTCTTTTTTTTTTTTTTTTGTATTTTTAGTAGAGACGGGGTTTCATCATATTGGCCAGGCTGGTCTTGAACTCCTGACCTCAAGTGATCCACCCGCCTTGGCTTCCCAAAGTGCTAGGATTACAGGAGTGAGCCACCGCGCCTGGCCCGATTCTAGTTAACTTTTTAAGGAAGCGCCACACTGTCTCCCACGGTGTGGGTCAAGCCATTTCTAAGACTCCCATTAAACACCCAAGTGGACAGGTCCAGTGGGCAGTGGGGTATTCTAGCACTGAGTCAGGGGAGGGGTCCAAGCTGGAGCTGAAAAGGAAAGCTGAGGCCCCATGCAGGACGCGATGGAGCTCACTGAGGCTCTGGAAGGTTCACCTCCCAACCCTCTGCCCATCCCCACCAGCAGCAATGTTGTCTACAGTGGTGTGGTCCCTAGACACACACGATGGAAAGAGACGTATAATAGAAAATAACACCGAGTGATATGTATTGACTCAATCCCATCCACCCCCTCCATCGCTTTATGCTGCTTTCATTTCTTTACGGCTTCCTTCATCGTTCCTTTATATTTCTTCACAATTGGCGTCAACATGTGTCCCATTCATTTGTGTCCATCTGCTGACTGTCCCCCCTCACTAGCACGTAAACCCCCGTAAAGGCAGGAACCCTGTGGGCTTATTCACTGCTGCATCCTCAGCCCAGGGAGGCTGCTCAGGAGACATTTATTGAATGAAGATGTGCAGAACGAATGCACATCCTGCGCATCATGCCGGCTCCTGGGAAGCTCCTATGGCAGCCTCTCGGCAGCTCGCTCAGGGCAGGCGCTGTTCAGATCAGGTTCTCGCAGACAGGAAACATAAGACTCCGTGAGTAGTCACCCCAGACCCCTAGGTTGTTCCTCCTGCAGGTAGAGCGCAGACGTTTCCTTCTCACCAGGCATCCTTCCCACCCCTATCAACCCTCTAGGTCCACGGGGGTGGGGGGCGTGTCTGGGACTTGGCTGGACTGTTGCCATAGAAACAGCTGGAAGACCTGCCCACCACCAACTCCCACCTCTCTTCTCCATCACCTTTTCTCTTTTGAGACAGGGTCTCACTCTGTCAACCCAGGCTGGAGTGTGGTGGTGCAATCACAGCTCCCTGCAGCCTTGATCTCTGGGGCTCAAGTTATCCTCCCACCTCAGCCTTCTGAGTAGCTGGGACTATAGGTGCGCACCACCACCCGCGGCTCATTTTTTATTTTTTATTATTTTATTTTATTTTTTGTAAAGACAGGGTTTTGCTGTGTTGGCGAGGCTGGCTGGTCTCCTGCTTGAGCGATCTGCCCACCTTGGCCTCCCAAAGTGCTGGGATTTACAGGCGTGAGCCACCGCACCCAGACGACCCTTTCTCAGCCTGTCTCCCTTCTGAATAGTTAGCGGCAGCAGCAAACGCTTTCTCATGTCACCTGCAGTATGCCAGGCACCGTTCTAAGCTCTTTACACATATTTACTCAGTTCATCCTCCTGACCATTCAGAGATAACCATCCTCATCCCCATTTTACAGATGGGGGAACTGGGGCACGGGTAGCTTAGATAAGAACCTGTCAGTGTCAGGCAGCCGGCAGGAGGTCCAGCCGGGTGATGAGCCACCCTGCTGTGGTTGTGGTTCAGCTGTGGACAGAGACACTTCAAACCTGACGCCATAAGCATGGTGTGCGTGCGTGTGCGTGTGCCTGTGTGAGAGAGGAACGAGACAGAGAGCGAGCACGCGAGAGAGCACCTGAGATCCGTTGATTACCAGATCTAAATAAAGGAGAGAAATTGGCATTTGGGGGCACTGAGGACAATATGGGTGTAAGTCAGTGGTTCTCCACGGGGGCCTCCTCGAAACAGGTGGACTTTTGGCAATGCCTGGAAGCATCTTACATTGTCACAACTCGGGGGGATGCGGTGCTCCCGGCATCGAGAGGGCGCTGCTAAACATCCCACAGTGCTCAGGACAGGCTCTCACCACAAAGCAGCATGGGTCCCCGAATGTCAGTGCTGATAAACCGTGCACTGCCTCTTCCCACTTGCCTGGTCTATAAACTCAAATTCTCAACTTCTCTCTCTCCTCCTCCCTCCCTCTCCTCCCCCTTCTCCTCCTCCCCTTCTTTTCTCCCTCCTTCCTCGTCTCCCTGACTCCTCCTTTCCCACCCACCCCTCATCTGTCTCCCTTCCTTCCCTCCCCGGCCCCCACTCCCCTCGACACCCTCCCTTCCCCTCCCCTCCCTTCCCTTCCCCTCGCCACCCTCCCCTCTCCTCCCCGCGCCTCCCTTCGGCTGCCTCCCCTGCCCTCTCCTCTTCTCCGCCCCCGTTTCTTCTCCTTACATCGCGCCTCGCCTCGCTTCTCGTCCTAATGTCTGCACACCCCTCTGGTGTCTGTCGACCCTCCCAATCGCTTCTCCCGCATTCATCTCTCGCCTGATCCCGGTTCTGTCCGCCCATGCTCATTTCTCTCCCCCAGCCGTGCCCAGGCGCGTTTCCATTGCTCTCCCATTGTCGCCCACCGCGCGTGGGGCGGCCAACTTGGGCCCACGCAGCTCAGCTCCCTCCGCCCTTCCTGCCTCCTGGAGCCTGTTGCTCCCCACACTCTGCCGGCCCCCGCCCGCCCTCCCCAGCCTCTCTGCCCACCCATCTCCACGCTTCTCACCCTCTGACCGGCTCTCTCCCGCCCAGCGCTCCAACCTCTGCTCTCGTTCTCCCCGCAGCCTGGCGGCCCGGTGCGACCCCTGCACGCCCCATGCCGGCCCTCCTGCTCCTCGTACTCCTGGCCTCTAGCGCCGGCCAGGCCGGGGCGCGCCCGTCCAACGCCACGAGCGCCGAGTCCGCGGGCCCGCTGCCCGCCCTGCTGGCGCACCTGCGGCGCCTGACCGGGGCGCTGACGGGCGGCGGGGGCGCAGCGAACCCGGGCGCCAACAGCACGAGGACCGGCCCCGCGAGCGGAGCGGGCGCGGCGGCCCGGGCGCCCCCTCCCGCCGAGCTCTGCCACGGCTACTACGATGTCATGGGCCAGTACGACGCCACCTTCAACTGCAGCACCGGCTCCTACCGCTTCTGCTGCGGCACCTGCCACTACCGCTTCTGCTGCGAGCACCGTCACATGCGCCTGGCGCAGGCCTCCTGCTCCAACTACGACACGCCGCGCTGGGCCACTACGCCGCCGCCGCTAGCCGGGGGCGCCGGGGGCGCTGGGGGTGCGGGCGGGGGGCCAGGGCCCGGCCAGGCCGGGTGGTTGGAAGGGGGCCGGACGGGGGGTGCCGGGGGCCGCGGGGGCGAGGGCCCTGGTGGCAGCACAGCCTACGTCGTGTGCGGGGTCATCAGCTTCGCCCTTGCCGTGGGAGTCGGCGCCAAAGTGGCCTTCAGCAAGGCGTCCCGTGCGCCCCGGGCGCACCGGGAGATCAACGTGCCCAGGTGCGTGTGCTCTGGGGCGGGAGGACTGCGAGCCTGGGGCGGGGCCCAGCAAGGGAGGTGGAGCCGTCCAAGGAGGAGGGGCTACAGGGATAGGGCGTCTTCAGAGACCCAGGTGGCGGCCTCCGGCGGAGCTGAAGGTGGGCAGGGGCTGAGAAAGCCGTGCCAGAGCCGACCCGGCTATTGCGGAGTGATGCAGGGAGCGGGAGAAGCTCAGGCTCTCATTCATCGACACATATTTCTTGAGTATCTTCTGTGGGCCAGGAGCTGGGGATACAGGAGTGAACAAAACAAGGTCTCTGCCATGGTGGAAAAGCCTAACTTCCAAATCCAAGTTCACGGCCCACAGGCTGTGTGACAGTGGACGCGTTACTTAACCTCTCTGTGCCTCAGTTTCCCGTCCGCACAATGAGACTAATCATCGTCCCCATCTATTCCGATTGTAATTAACTGAGTTGATTCGTGCAGAGTCCTGGCACACCGTAAGTGCTCATTAAATATCAGCGGCCCAGTCCGTAAGCAGGCAAATGCATGTGCTGTATAATTTTAGATGACTGCTGTGAAGAAAATCAGCGGAAAGTGTGGAGGGAGAGGGCGCTGGATTAGAGGAAGTGATCCGAAAAGGCCTCTGAGCAGAGACCCAAAGGGAGGGAGCGAGCCACGCAGGGATCTGTGGGCGAGAGGTTTGGGGCAGGGGAACTGCGTGCAAAGGCCCTAGGTGGCCTGCAGGGCAGGGAAGTGCCCGTGCAGCTGGGGGCGGTGGGCAGCAGGAGGTGAGGAGAAGCAGGTGGGCCCGGGTTTATTCTAAGTGTGATGGGGCCACTGCAGGGTCCTGAGCTCAGGCGTGATGCCATCTGTCCATTTTAAAATTATGCGAGCTGCGCGTGAGACTGGGTTGTACGGGGCTAGGGTGGGAGGGGGGAGACCCGTGAAGGGGCTGTTGCAATGATCCAGGCGAGAGATTTCAGAGGTGGTGAGTAGTGGTCCGATTTGGGATATGTTTTGGAGGTTCGATCCGTAGGATTACTGAAAGGGATGAAGTGGGGGGAAAAAAGAAGAGTCAAGGTGATTTAATGTTTGAGGTCCGCATCACTGGGAAAATGGAGCACCCTTTGTTGCCATGGGGAAGGCTGCAAAAGGAACGGGAATGGGGTCCCAGATTCAGGGTGGGGTGAGCCCACAGGGAAGTGAGAGGGACCACAGAAGGGGTGGGGTCCACACGAGTTAAGGCAGCAGCGCTTCAAGCAAGAAGCGTGGCCCGAGAAAGGGGGTCGTTCGAGGGGGCGTGGCTAACGAGAAACGGGAGTGGCCAATGGCGAAAAAAGCAGGCTGAGTGACAGGTTACCCAAGGGCGAGAGCAGGGAGCGGAACGAAGCCTGGGCCCTCCCTGTACCCCTACCGCCCCCAGACCCCAGGCCGCTGACCACCTCTCTGCCACCTTTAGAGCTCTGGTGGACATTCTGAGACATCAGGCGGGGCCTGGGACCCGCCCGGACCGGGCCCGAAGCAGCTCCCTGACCCCGGGGATCGGCGGTCCCGACAGCATGCCCCCCAGGACGCCCAAGAACCTCTACAACACCGTGAAGACCCCCAACCTCGGTGAGTGGAACGTGGGATCCGGCGCAGCCTCCGTCTCTGGCCACGCCCCCTCATCCTGTAGCCCCGCCCTCCATGGCGGCTCCACCCCCATCACCCCGGACCCGCCCTCACCCCTCTACGCCCGCCTGGCACCGCCGAGTCCTGCGAAAGGCGGACGGGGGCTGGGAACTCCGTAGAGACCCAGACCACCTCCTTGCCCTCCTGTGCGCTCCAGTGGGTGGGCTCCATGGGCACCTTGGTGATGTAGGTTTAGACTTTCTCAAGCCCCTGCGCTCAGTGTCAGACCACCCGACAGCCAACAACACACAAGGGCTCAACTACCAAATTCGAATTTGTCAAGAGCCAGACCGACTGGGTTTGAATCCTGACTCTGCCACTGTGTGACCCGGGTCAAGTGACTTCACCTCTGTGGGCCTCAGTTTCTCCATCCGTAAAATGAGAAGCATGACAGTACTCACTTGATGGGGTTATTGTGAAGAGCAAATGAATTGGTGAGACAGGTGTTTAGAATAATGTGTAACACAGGCAAAAATACCATGTTAAGGGTGGGCTATTGCTGTTGTTAAATATATATAATTATATCTTTAAAATAGGATATATCATATTTAATATATATTACTTAAATATGATCTATATCATTATAATTTATGATGAGTGCATCAGTGGAGAAGTCCAAGGAGCTGTCAGGGGGACTGAGAAGATGTGGTCTGGTTCGGGGGCAGGAGGGCTTCTCTGAGGAAGAGGTATTTGAGCAAAGGCCTGGAGGAGGAGAGGAGTTACTGGGGCTGGGAAGCTCTGAGTAGCAGAGCTTGTGAGGTGGCCAGACTTGAGGACAGGGAGAGGGTGGTTGGTGACCTCCAAGAGGGCCTTGAGTGCCAGGCTGAGCTAAGGAGCTCTGCCTCTGTCCTGAGGGTGATGGAGAGCTGCAGAGGAGTTCGAGCAGAGGAGCAACACAGTCAGCAGTGGGTGGAAGAACTGGTCCTCTGGAACCCATGCGAAGGGGAGAGATGAGAGGAAAGAGGCCCAGGAGGAGGCTGGGATGATGGTCCAGGCAGCCAGAGGACGAGGACGGAGCTGGGGTCAGCGGTGGAGAGGAGAAGAGACATTTGAGCTGGATCTTGAGGCAGATGGGAAGAAGGGCTTCAAGGCAGTGAGAACAGCATGGTGGCATGTGCAAAGGCCCTGTGGCAGGACCACACTGGGCTCACTGGAAAGAGCAACGTGGCTTGAGGGAAGGGATGGGAGATGGGGCTGCAGACATCCAGTGGGTCCAGGTTTTGAAGCCTCAAACACCATTCCTGGGTTCAACTTTGTCCCGTGGGTGATGGCGAGCCATGGGAAGGCTCTTGAGCAGTGGAAGGGCAGTTACTTCGGTGAGGCTGATCATGGAGATGGATGGGCTGGATGGCCAGAGGCTGCTCTGGCAATCCAGGAGGGAGAGGACAGATCAGGGCAGAGATTCAGATATCAAGAGGAACCAAGAGGACATGGGTGGGAGGTGAAGAGAGGTAGCAAGGTGACCCCCTCAGATCTCTAGCCTGGGCACCAGGGAGGGGGGTGCTAGGAGCTTGGGACAGACCACTTACCCATCCCTGAGCCTATGCCCACTCTTTCCACCTTCAAGACCCCCAGCCTCAGTTCATGTGGCCAATGGCATGGGTTGATCTGTGGAGCTCTAACGAGGTCCTGCATGTGGGGCCAACCTTGGGGCCAGAGTCCTTCCCAGAGATCAGGGCCGCGGTGCCAGCTGGGGGTCAGCGATGGCAGTGACGTCACCTCCCTTCTCGGTCCCCCCAGATAATCTGCACCACAACTACCTGCACCTCAACGTCAACAGCCCCAAGCACCACGCCGCCACACTGGGTACGGACGAGGGGCTGGCTGCGGGAAAGAGCAGGGCTCCTTCCCTTCCCCCTTTGTGTTGGGCCAGCCATGCCAGGTGCCCAGTGTAGAGCAGGAGCGAGACCACTGTGAGCTCAGTCCTCATGGCGCTCATGGTCTGGCCAGGTCACCAAGTGAACCTGCCTCCTCGTGTGGACGCCGAAAGTGGCATCTCTCTCCCACATGGTTGAGGAGAAGGTGCATGGAGCCTGGGGCCAGGCACTCAGTGAATGCTGACAAATGCCTGGTGCCCCCTTCTCGGGGCCCTCTTCCCCAGCATCAAGCCTGTCTCCTGGAGAGGAGGGGGTGGGGTGAGAAGAGGGAGCTTGAACTGCTGGAATTATGATGGGCTACAATCTCAGATTTCTTTTTTTTTTTTTTTTGAGACGGAGTCTCGCTCTGTCGCCCAGGCTGGAGGCTGGAGTGCAGTGGCTGGATCTCAGCTCACTGCAAGCTCCGCTTCCCGGGTTTACACCATTCTCCTGCCTCAGCCTCCCGAGTAGCTGGGACTATAGGCGCCCGCCACCTCGCCCGGCTAGTTTTTTGTATTTTTAGTAGAGACGGGGTTTCACCGTGTCAGCCAGGATGGTCTCGATCTCCTGACCTTGTGATCCGCCCATCTCGGCCTCCCAAAGTGCTGGGATTACAGGCTTGAGCCACCGCGCCCGGCCTACAATCTCAGATTTCTAACTGCCCAAAGAACTGCTGGGTCTGAGGGAGGAGGGGCTGGGGGCCTGGACTCCTGGGTCTGAGGGAGGAGGGGCTGGATGCCTGTTTTCCTGAGTCTGAGGGAGGAGGGAGCTGGGGCCTATACTCCTGGGTATGAGGTAGGAAGGGCTGGGAGCCTGGACTCCTGGGTCTTAGGGAGGAGGGGGCTGGGGTCTGGACGCCTGGGTCTGAGGGAGGAGGGGCTGGGCCTGGACTCCTGGGTCTGAGGGAGGAGGAGTTTAGGCCTGGATTCCCGGGTCTGAGGGAGGAGGGGCTGGGGGCCTGGACTCCTGGGTCTGAGGGAGGAGGGGCTGAGGCCAGGATTCTTGGGTCTGAGGGAGGAGGGGCTGGGGGCCTGGACTCCTGGGTCTGAGGGAGGAGGGGTGGAAGTCTGGACTCCTGGGTCTGAGGGAGGAGTGACTGGGAGTCTGGACTCCCGGGTCTGAGGGAGGAGGGGCTGGGGGTCTGGACTCCTGGGTCTGAGGGAGGAGGGGCTGGAAGTCTGGACTCCCGGGTCTGAGGAAGGAGGGCCTGGGGACCTGGACGCCTGGGTCTGAGAGAGGAGGGGCTGGGGGTCTGGACTCCCGGGTCTGAGGGAGGAGGGGCTGGGGGTCTGGACTCCCGGGTCTGAGGGAGGAGGGGCTGGGGATCTGGACTCCCGGGTCTGAGGGAGGAGGGGCTGGGGGCCTGCACTCCCGGGTCTGAGGGAGGAGGGGCTGGGGATCTGGACTCCCGGGTCTGAGGGAGGAGGGGCTGGGGTCTGGACTCCCGGGTCTGAGGGAGGAGGGGCTGGGGGTCTGGACTCCCGGGTCTGAGGGAGGAGGGGCTGGGGGCCTGCACTCCTGGGTCTGAGGGAGGAGGGGCTGGGGGTCTGGACTCCCGGGTCTGAGGGAGAAGGGGCTGAGGCCTGGATTCCTGGGTCTGAGGATGGAGGGGCTGGGGCTTGGACTCCTGGGTCTGAAGGAAGAGGGGTTGGGTTTCTGGACTCCTGTGTCTGATGGAGGAGGGGCTGGGAGCCTGGACTTCTGGGTCTGAGGGAGGAACCTGACTGACCCTGGCCCTGCCCCCTCTAACCCAGACTGGCGAGCCTTGCCGCCGCCCAGCCCCTCCTTGCACTACTCCACGCTGTCCTGCTCTCGGTCCTTCCACAACCTCTCGCATCTGCCCCCGTCCTATGAGGCTGCTGTGAAGTCCGAGTTGAACCGCTACTCCTCCCTCAAGAGACTGGGTGAGTCCTAGCAAGGGCAGCGGGCGGTGACGGGGAGGGGCGGGGCCAGAGTCTGGGTTCAGGACCATGGACAGTGGCCCAAGCGCCTTCCAGTGCTTTAGATTCTCTCCCAGGTTTTACTAACCAAGTTCGTTCTAGAATTACCTGATGTACTTTTGTATCAGAATCACTTCTGGTTTGCTTCTTTTAAGTGCAACCTTCTGGTCTCCCCTCCCAGGACTTATTATTGTATTAATCAGGACTTGGACTTGCAATTAATAGAAATACAACTTAAGTTAAAGGAAAAAAAATACGTTGACTTGATCATGGAAAGCCTACAGGTCACCAGATTGCAATGTAGCCGCTGTGGGGGCCCAAGAGCTGTCTCTTAGCTCTCTACGCAACCGGCGGGCCTCATTTTCAGACAGTCTCCCCTTGTGGTGGAGACGATCGCCCTGCAGATGTTCAGGCTGCCGTTCTACCAGCTCAGGGACCCTGGCAGAAAAGAGTCTCTGGCAACAATTCTGGCAAAAAATCCCAGGCCTGGATGCCACTGGTGCAAGTTGGGCCACATGCCCATCCCCGAACCCATTCCTGCGACTCTCAAGGACATTTTGCAGTCTGTGGCCCATCTCTGGCAGTGGAGCAGCCTTCAAACATCTTAAAATGAGAGCCTCACTAGGAAACACTTGTTCTTCTTTGTTACCATTATGTTTTCAAGACAGGGTCTCACTCTGTCACCCAGCCTGGAATGTAGTGGCATGATCATAGCTCACTGCAGCCTCTACCTCCCCAGGCTCAAGCGTGATCCTTCCGTGTCAGCCTCCCGGGTAGCTGGAACTAAGAGCTTGTGCTGCCATGCCTGGTTAATTTTTGTATTTTTTGTGGAGACGGGGTTTCACTGTGTTGCCCAGGCTGGCCTCAAACTCCTGGGCTCAAGCAAGCCACCCACCTCAGCCTCTCAAAGTGCTGAGATTACAGGCGTGAGCCACCATACCCAGCCATAAACTTTTTTTTTTTTTTTTTTTTTTTTGAGACAGAGTCTCGCTCTGTCGCTCAGGCTGGAGTGCAGTCGCATGATCTCGGCTCACTGCAACCTCAACCTCCTGAGTTCAAGTGATTCTCCTGCCTTAGCCTCCTGAGTATCTGGGATTACAGGTGCATGCCACCACGTCTGGCTAATTTTTGTATTTTTAGTAGAGATGGGGTTTCACCATGTTAGTGAGGCTGGTCTCAAAGTCCTAACCTTGTGATCCACCTGCCTCGCCTCCCAAAGTGCTGGGATTACAGGCGTGAGCCACTGTGCCCAGCGTTTTTTGTTTTGTTTCATTTGGTTTTTTTGCTTTTTTTGAGATGGAGTTTCACTCTTGTTGCCCAGGCTGGAGTGCAATGGCACCATCTCAGCTCACTGCAACCTCTGCCTCCTGGATTCAAGTGATTCTCCTGCCTCAGTCTCCAAAGTAGCTGGGATTACAGGCATGCGCCACCACTCCCGGCTAATTTTTGTATTTTTAATAGAGACGGGGTTTCACCATGTTGGCCAGGCTGGTCTTGAACTCCTGACCTCAGATGACCCACCTGCCTCAGCTTCCCTAAGTGCTGGGATTACAGGCGTAAGCCACCGTGCTTGGCCCAGAAACGATTTTCATATTGTGACCCGTGAGACACACACACACATATATGTATATATTTTTAATTACAGGAAAGCTTTGAAATTTTTTATTACAGACATTTGCAAACATATATGCAAGTAGAGAAAATTACAAAATGAGCCCCAGGTTCCCATCACTCAGCCTTAATAATTAGCCACATTTTGTTAATCTATACTCCCTCCACCCCACTTTTTGGTGGATTCTTTTTGTTTGTTTGTTTGTTTGTTTGTTTGTTTTAAGAGACAAGATCTCACTCTTTTGCCCAGGCTGGAGTGCAGGGGTGCAGTCATGGCTCACTGCAGGCTCTACTTTCTGGACTCAGGCAATCCTCTGACGTCAGCCTCCCAAGTAACTGGGACTACAGGCATGAGCCACCATGCTTTAGCTAATTTTTTTTTTTTTTTTTTGAGACGGAGTCTCGCTCTATCGCCTAAGCTGGAGTGCAGTGGCCAGATCTCGGCTCACTGCAAGCTCCACCTCCCCGGTTTATGCCATTCTCCTGCCTCAGCCTCCCAAGTAGCTGGGACTACAGGTGCCCGCCACCTCGCCCGGCTAGTTTTTTTTGTATTTTTTAGTAGAGATGGGGTTTCACCATGTTAACCAGTATGGTCTCGATCTCCTGACCTTGTGATCCGCCCATCTCGGCCTCCCAAAGTGCTGGAATTACAGGCTTGAGCCACCGCACCTGGCCTAGCTAATTTTTTTTTTTTTTTTTTTTTGTAGAGATGGAGTCTCACTATATTGCCCAGGTTGGTCCTGAACTCCTGGGCTCAAGAGACCCTCCTGTTCAATCACCCAAAGTGCTGGGATTACAGGAGTGAGCCACCTTGCCTGACCTTGGTGGATTCTTTTAAACTAAATCTCATCCTTTAATATTTCAATCACACACACACGTCTGAAGTAAGAATTTCATGAACCATCACTTACCTCCGATTCCCTTATTACATAAACACTTTCTGATAGTTTTCTCTTTTTTTTTTTTTTTTTTTTTTTTGAGACGGAGTCTCGCTCTGTCGCCCAGGCTGGAGTGCAGTGGCCGGATCTCAGCTCACTGCAAGCTCCGCCTCCCGGGTTCACGCCATTCTCCTGCCTCAGCCTCCCGAGTAGCTGGGACTACAGGCGCCCGCCACCTCACCCGGCTAGGTTTTTTGTGTGTGTGTGTATTTTTTAGTAGAGACGGGGTTTCACCGTGTTAGCCAGGATGGTCTCGATCTCCTGACCTCGTGATCCGCCCGTCTCGGCCTCCCAAAGTGCTGGGATTACAGGCTTGAGCCACCGCGCCCGGCCCCTAGTTTTCTCTTCTGGTCTATTTGATTTCATTTTTCAAAATGCTGCTCCCTACCCGCAAAATCAACTTCACAGCGTAACAGGTCACAACTCCAAGTGTGAGTCACATTGCCCCAGGATGAGAGGGGATCAGTGGTCCCCCAAAAGCAAGAGTTGGGTTGGGTTCTACTCCCAAAAAGGGATACGCAGAGGCAAGGGAGAAGAAGAGGAAGTCCTCCACATCTACTGACCCAGCATTGTGAGCTGGGCCTGGGAATCTGCATTTTGGCCACACAGCTAACCTGATGCCCGGTATCCTTGTGGGGCGACAGACCTGCATGGGAGCGGGGTGTGAGGAGGTGGGAGGGGGAGGGCTCTGGATGCGCAGGGGACCCACCGCTGTGGCTTTTCCCCCTCTCCCCGCAGCCGAGAAGGATCTGGACGAGGCCTACCTGAAGCGCCGGCCCGTGGAGTTGCCCCGCGGCACGCTGCCCCTGCACGCGCTGCGGCGGCCGGGCACCGGGGGCGGCTACCGCATGGAGGCCTGGGGCGGCCCCGAGGAGCTGGGCCTGGCGCCCGCGCCCAACCCCCGGAGGGTCATGTCCCAGGAGCACCTGCTGGGCGATGGCGGCCGTTCGCGCTACGAGTTCACGCTGCCGCGGGCGCGCCTCGTGTCGCAGGAACACCTGCTGCTGTCCTCGCCCGAGGCCCTGCGCCAGAGTCGCGAGCACCTGCTGTCGCCCCCGCGCAGCCCCGCGCTGCCCCCCGACCCCACCGCCCGGGCCAGCCTGGCCGCCTCGCACTCCAACCTGCTGCTGGGGCCCGGGGGGCCCCCCACACCACTGCGCGGGCTGCCGCCGCCGTCCAGCCTGCACGCCCACCACCACCACGCCCTGCACGGCTCGCCGCAGCCCGCCTGGATGTCCGACGCCGGCGGGGGCGGGGGCACGCTGGCCCGCAGGCCGCCCTTCCAGCGCCAGGGCACGCTGGAGCAGCTGCAGTTCATCCCGGGCCACCACCTGCCCCAGCACCTGCGCACGGCCAGCAAGAACGAGGTGACTGTCTGAGGCCAGGGCCGGGGCTGGGGGGCTGCGGCCTCCCGGGCCCCCCGTCCCAGCCGGGATCCCCCGACACAGGCGCACACACACCAGGGGCCTGGGGCCCAGATCAGCCCTTGGACAGGAGTCAAAGCCTCCTTCCGGGATGTCCTGGCAGACAAGATTCCTCCTCCTATTAGGTCACTGCTTGAGCCAAGGCCTCCTTCCCATGATGTCATCCCAGAGGAAGAGGCCGGCCCATGACGTCATCGCTAGCAAAAATGTCTGTGTTCTGTGATGTCATCACAGGGACAAAGCCTCCTTCCCATGAGGTCATCCCAGAGGAAGAGGCCGGCCCATGACGTCATCGCTAGCAAAAATGTCTGTGTTCTGTGATGTCATCACAGGGACAAAGCCTCCTTCCCATGAGGTCATCCCAGAGGAAGAGGCCGGCCGGTGAGGTCCTCGCTGGAGGCCATGTCCATGTTCTATGGGGTCCTCAGAGGCTTCCTTCTTGTGGTGTAATAACAGAGATGATGCCTTGCCCCATGGCATTCGATCCTGTGGTGTCACTGCAGAGACAATCTCACCTCTAACTCCAAGGCCTCTTTTGGCATCATCGCCATGGGGAAGAGATTTTCCCCCTGTGTCTTTGCAGCAGAGAAGATGCCTGTGTCCTATGATGTCATCGTTACGGACAAAGCCATCTTCCTGGGACACGTCGCAGGGGAAAATGCCTCACCAATGTGTCCTCACTAGACCTAAGGTCTCCTTTTCACCACGTCATCACAGGGACCCCGCCTCCTTCCTGTGATGCCATCACCAGAGAAGGTGCCTTGCCCTATGACGTCATCAGAGGGACCGTGCCTCTTCCTGTGATGTCATCACCAGACATGACCACCCACTCTGGGACCTCTCCAGGAGCAGGGCCCCTTCTGCACTGTCGCCCAGAGGCTACGTGCTCTGAGATGGCACGAGGAGAGGCCTCCATTGCTGCCACCATGTTGTAGAAGGCAGGGCAGGCCCAGAGTCCAGGACAACCCCAGGGAAGATGCCAGGGAGCAGAGAGGAGCCCTGTCCTGAGATGTTGTCTAAAGGAAGCATCGCTGGGGAGCTGCCCATGTGGAGGGCCTCCTCCAGAAATGATGGTCTGTGTAGGCTGTTGGCAGTGAACCCCCTACCACAGTGCTGTGATGGCATCACCAGAGCTTCCTCCTCAGAGGCACTGCCCACTCTGGGAGGCCATCGGTATTGATGGTGTCACCAGAGTTACTGCCTTGGCCCACCGTGACTCAGCTTGGTTGCTCCCTCCCCAAACCCAAGGGACATGCCCAGCAGGATCTCTGCTAGACCCTCTAAGAGGAAATGGGGCCTTGGATCCCATACCTGTGCTATGACTCCTGGGAGACAGAACCACCAGATGCCCTTCTGCTCCCAGGAGGCCACCCTGGATCACCAGGATCCTGGAGTCCTGGCACTCATAGGTGTCCTATAGCCTGGCCTCACTCTTCTTTCTGCCATATCTAGAGACAATCACCTCTGTCAACAAAGTCCTAGCCTTCTACTGGGGGGAGGTGCTTGAGGTACACCTACTCTTGCCCTCACTGACACTGTCAGCACCACACAATACCCGCCACTCATGATGGCACTGCACCCGGGGTCAAGTGTTACCCATGTCTGAGGATGGAATCCTTTCCCAGGATTCCCTATGACCCCCAACTATGGTAACATCTTCTTCCAGGATTTACCATGACTAATGGTGTCACTATCTCCCAAGACTCTCCATAGCCAACGGTGTCACCACCCTCCATGATTCCTCACAACCACGGTGTCATCATCTTTCAGGAGCCACCACAGCTGACGATGTCATCATTTCCTAGATCCCACCATGACCAATGATGACATTACCTTCCAGAATCCACTATGCCTGACACAGACATCCTCTACTGAAATCCACTAGGACTGATGATGCCACCATATCCCATAATCCCTCATGATTTTGGTGTCATCACCTCCCACGACAGAACCATGGTGTCATCCTCCCAGGATCCACTTCAACCATGGTGTCATCATATCCCAGAATTCATTACACCTAAGAGTGTCATGATGTCATCACCTGCCAGATCCACTTTAACCGTGTGTCTTCATGTCCCAGGAGTCACCATAGCTATTATCAGTTCTCAGGATCCACTCCAACCATGATGTTATTATCTCCCAGGATCCATGAGATCCAATGCTGTCACCACCCACTAGGATCCACCATAACCCTATGTCATCATCTCCCAGGATCCATGAGGTCCAGTGCTGTCACCACCCACTAGGATCCACTTCAACCCTGGTGTCATCGTCTCCCAGGATCCATGAGGTCCAGTGCTGTCACCACCCACTAGGATCCACCATAACCCTGGCGTCATCATCTCCTGTGATCCATGAGATCCAACGTTGTCACCACCCACTAGGATCCACCATAACCCTGGTGTCATCTCCCAGGATCCATGAGGTCCAATGTTGTCACCATCCACTAGGATCCACCATAACCCTGGTGCCATCATCTCCTGTGATCCATGAGATCCAGTGCTGTCACCACCCACTAGGATCCACCATAACTCTGGTGTCATCCCAGAGTCCACTGCAACCATGTGCCATCACCCCCCAAGAGCCATCATCTTAGGAGCCAAGTACCATGACGGGCTGTATTTCAGTTGTCCTCTGGGGCCGCATGGTACTTACAGTAGTTCACTTAAGGGGAACCAGCATAACAGGCCATATTCCCGTTTCCACAAAAAGGACAGGGGCGGGGCCAGCTGCCCCCCTCTGATGACTTCACCCCCACTCTGGCCCTCCTTATGTCACTGCCTCACTCCTGACTGAGGATGTTGCCTGGATCAACCCCACCACAGATGTGGCCTCAGCCAACCTCACCTTACCCCCGGTGAGGCACCCAGGCCCCTCCTGACAGCAGCGCTGCCCCTCACCCAGCCATCTGACTGGTGACAGGGTCAACCCAGAAACCTCTCATCATCACCAGAGGGGAAGCATTTCAACCCTCAGGTGACACCACTGCCCCCTGCCCAGTCCCTGTCACTGGGGCCCCTACCAGGATCAGCTCTCTGCTGGCCCCGGCCAAATTCTCCTCAGATATCCCCGACCCCCGCAGGATGGGCCAAAGCTGGTGACCAACCTGGGGCCTTCAGGGCTGTCTTCTGCTGGCCACATCCTGCAGCAGGGACGCTGGAGAGCAACGGTCCCTGCCAGCACATCTGCAGGGGCCAGGGGTGCTCCCTCACCTCCCTCCCTAACACCCTAACACCGGGGGAGCCTCCAGGGGCGGCAGGAAGTCCCCAGCACCCACTGCACAATCTGCCCTCAATTCTCTTTGTACATAGCCATGTTGCGGGGGCGGCCATTCCCCCACTCTTAAAGGGCTACACGCCCCTCCCCCAGCCCCTAGGGCAAGGTGGGGGGGGTCTCTTCTTCCTCCCCTGGGCCGTCCCCCTCCCTCTTATGTCTCCCCGCAAACATTGGCACCTCACCCTCCTTCTTGTCAGGAGCTTGGGGCAGAGAGCTGGCCCTTGGCTCACACCACAGCGAGGAAACAGCACACTGAGGAAACGGGGCGGTTACCCAAATCTACCTAGGCCCTGGTGCCAGTTCAACCCCACAGCTTCTAGCTGCTCTGAGGAGCTTCTCCCATCCCTTCCGGGGCCTCCCCAGCCCGACACCGCTCAGGCCGACTGTGACTTCCCCAGAAAGGAGCCAGCTTGAGCGCCCACCCCCTCGCAGCCCCCACCCAGTCCCCTCCCCTCTGCTCCACACCTCCGTGGAACACTCAGCTTTCTCCAGCCGCCAGGATTTGGGGGTTCGGGCCTTTCAGCTTTTGTATCCCCCTCCACTAGCTCTAGGCCAGCCTGGATTCCAGGAATCCCGCCCCCAGCCCTGTCCCCATTCAGGTGGCACAGGCTGCCTGACCCTGGGGCCTTGATCTGACCTCAAATAAGCCATAGAGGGGAGAAGTCTTGAGGGGTGGGAGCCGGTGTGTACTGACAATTCCCCTCCACGTGTCCTGAGCTGGGACGTTGTCATCTGCCCCAACACATGCAAATGCACACAAATCCATGCATACACAAGCACGCACAAACACGCGCACACACACACACAGGCATCTCCCTTTCTGGCTGGGGGAGCATGGGAGGGGGCGGTTCACAGGGAGAAGATAAATAGTTCCACACCTGAAGACCCTCCAACAGCTTCTGCCTCCTTCCTCCTCCCTTCCTTTCTCCACTCCCCTCTCCAACACTGGCCCCTTCCCCAAACTGATTCCCTGGTGAGGAAAGCCAGAGGAGCTGTGACTTGGTATTTTTTGGAATAAATAGACATTTTCCTGATCGAAGTTCTCAAGGCTTACTGTGGAGAAAGGATGGATTTCCATCCATGTTTGTGGGTCACAGGGGAGGCCCCCTGGCCTCCAACGTGTAGCTGGGTGTAGCAGGTGGGCAATGTGCCAAAGGATGGGCTTCTAAGCATTTGTTCCCAGGCCAGGGCCCACCACCAAGAGGAGGGGTCAGGGACTGGAGGTGGGGGTGCACTGTAGGGTGCTTCTAAGTTCTGGGTTTTGTTCTAAGCCCTCTGTCATGCCGGGCGCGGTGGTTCACGCCTGTAATCCCAGCACTTTGGGAGGCCGAGATGGGCGGATCACAAGGTCAGGAGATCGAGACCATCCTGGCTAACACGGTGAAACCCCATCTCTACTAAAAATAAAAAAAATAAAAATAAAAATAAATTAGCCAGGCGTGGTGGTGGGCGCCTGTAGTCCCAGCTACTCCGGAGGCTGAGGCAGGAGAATGGCATGAATCCAGGAGGCAGAGCTTGCAGTAAGACAAGATCGCGCCACTGCACTCAAGCCCGGGTGACAGAGCGAGACTCCATCTCAAAAACAAACAAACAAACGACAACAACAAAAAAAACACCTTATGGCTCACAGTTCTGGAGGCCGGAAGTCCAACATCAAGGAGGTGGCAAGCCGGCCAGGCGCGGTGGCTCACGCCTGTAATCCCAGCACGTTGGGAAGCCGAGGCAGGCGGATCACCTGAGGTCAAGAGTTTGAGATCAGCCTGGCCAACATGGCAAAACCCCATCTCTACTAAAAATACAAAAAAAAAAAGTTATCTGGGTGTGGTGGCGGGCACTGTAATTCCAGCTAACCAGGAGGCTGAAGCAGGAGAACTGCTTGAGCTTGGGAAGCAGAGGTTGCAGTGCACTGAAATCCCATCACTGCACTCCAGCCTGGGCAACATAATGAGACTCTGTCGGAAAAAAAAAAAAAAAAAAGTAAAAAGGAGGTGGCAGCAGGGCTGGTTCCTTCTTCCTCAAGAGGGGATCTGCTCAGGCCTCTCTCTCAGGCCTGGTGCTTGGTTGGTACCTTAGGCATCCCTTGGTTTGTAGCTGCGCTTCTCCCTGTCTTCACATAGTCTTCCCTCTGTGTGTGTCTGTCTCTGTATCAAAATGCCGCCCCCCACTTTTTGTTTTTTGGGGTTTTTTTTTTTGAGATGGAGTCTCTCTCTGTCACCCAGGCTGGAGTGGCGCGATCTCAGCTCACTGCAACCTCTGCTTCCCGGGTTCAAATGAGTCTACTGCCTTAGCCTCCCCAGTAGCTGGGACTACAGGTGTGCGCCACCACACCCAGCTAATTTTTGTATTTTTAGTAGAGATGGGGTTTCACCATATTGGTCAGGCTGGTCTTGAACTCCTGACCTCATGATCTGCCCACATCGGCCTCCCACACTGCTGGGATTACAGGCGTGAGCCACCGCGCCCGGCCCAAACTCCCCTTTTTATGATGACACTGGCGATGTTAGATGAGGAGCCATGAGGAGACTCCCAGGTAACTTCAGCTTACCTCGTTCATCTGCAAAGACCCTCTCTCCAAACGAGGTCACGGCCACAGGGACAGGGTCGTCAGGACTGGACTCAAACGTCTTTTTTGAGAGACATAATCCGGCCCGTAAGAGGAGGTGTGGCCTGGTGCTGTCCACTGAAGTGTCCATTTTTATGCTAATTAGGAAGCATTTTCCAACTGGACATGGTGGCCCACCACCATAATCCTAGCACTTTGTGAGGCTGAGGTGAGAGGATTGTTGAGGCCAGGAGTTCAAGATCAGCCTGGGCAACAGAGCACAACCTCATCTCTTCTAAAAATTTAAAAATTGGCCAGGTGTGGTGGCTCATGCCTATAATCCCAGCACTTTGGGAGGCCGAGGAAGGTGGATCGCCTGAGGTCAGGAGTTCGAGGCTACAGTGAGCTATGATTGCACCACTACACTCCAGCCTGGGCAACAGAGCGAGACCCTGTCTCAAAAGTAAAAAATAGCCAGGCGTGGTGGCTCACGCCTGTAACCCCAGCACTGTGGGAGGCTAAGGCAGGTGGATTACTTGAGGTCAGGAGTTTGAGATGAGCCTGGACAATGTGGTGAAACCTTGTCTCTATTAAAAACATAAAAATCAGCTGGACGTGGTGGCGTGCACCTGTAGTCCCAGCTATTTGGGAGGCTGAGGCAGGAGAATCACTTGAACCCGGGAGGCAGAGGTTTCAGTGAGCTGAGATCGCGTCACTCCAGCCGGGGTGACAGAGCAAGACTGTCTCAAAACTAAAAAATACGAAAAGGAAGCATTCTCCCTGCCTGCTTCCCTCTCCCACCCAGTGCATTAAAACATTTGCGCAGTGCGGACTAGAGTTGCCTCCTTGCCTTAGTGCTTGGATGCAGACTCTGGCCAAGAGGGGAGGTTCCTCTATGTACCAATTTTATGAACTTTAGGAAAATTCTCCCTAGATGCAACTAAATGTTTGTCTCTAAGCTGCAGGCTTTCACCTTGCATCTGAGGGTTTGTTGGCACATCACTCTGGAAAGAGAATTGGAGAGACACACACAAAAGACAGGTAGAAAAATACCACGAGGCAGCAACTACCCATCCCCAGTTTGAGACTCCAAGGGGCACCGTTGAATTTTATTTTCTGCTATGCCAGTTCACTAATTCAGTCAACAAAATACAGTGAACGGCACAAACAAGGTCCTTGTTCTTGAGGAACAAGTGAATCCATGGAAGTCCCTCAGTTCTCCCACAAACCTCTCTTGGCTTCTGTTCCTGGCAACCAAATGCACCCTGACAATGACAGTGATTGTAATGGGGAAAAAATTAGAAAATCCAGAGAAACAAGGAGAGAGCAAAATGGAGATCTCCTGATTTCTTGCTGCTCAGAGTCAAATGCTGTTTGCATTAGCTATGTTTTCTTCTAGAAATTTCCTTTTTTTTTTTTTTTTTTTTTTTTTTTTACAAATCAGCCTTCCTATATATAGACTGCTCTGTAACCTCTTTTCTCTTTTATTTCTTTTTTAATTTTGTTTTGTTTTTTGAGACAGAGTATCGCTCTGTCACCCAGGCTGAAGTGCAGTGGCGCGATCTCGGCTCACTGCAACCCCTGCCTCCCAGGTTCAAGCGATTCTCCTGCCTCAGCCTCCCAGTAGCTGGTATTATAGGCACGCACCACCATGCCTTGCTAATTTTTGTATTTTTAGTAGAGATGAGGTTTCACTATATTAACCAGGCTGGTCTCAAACTCCTGACCTTGTGATCCACCTGCCTCAGCCTCCCAAAGTGCTGGGATTACAGGCATGAGCCACCGTGACTGGTCCTTTTTTTTTTTTGAGATAGAGTCTCGCCCTGTCTCCCAGGTTGGAGTGCAATGGCGTGATCTCAGCTCACTGCAACCTCTGCCTCCCGGATGCAAGCAATTCTCGTATCTCAGCCTCCTGAGTACCTGGAACTACAGGCCTGTGCCACCATGCCCAGCTAATTTTTGTATTTTTAGTAGAGACCAGGTTTCATCATGTTCACCAGGCTGGTCTCGAACTCCTGACCTCAGAAGATCTGCCCACCTCGGACTCCCAAAGTGCTGGGATTACAGGCGTGAGCCACCATGCCTGGCTCTACTTTTTTTTTTTTTTTTTTTTTTTTTTTTTTTGACAGAATTTTTAAATTCTGCAGTAGGAGAATCACTTGAACTCAGGAGGAGGAGGTTGCAGTGAGCCAAGATCGCTGAGATCGCCGAGATCGTGCCACTGCACTCCAGCCTGGCTGGTAGAGTGGGAAAATAAAGAAAAGAAAAGAAAAGACAAGAAAAGAAAAGAAAAAAGCAGAAGCAGAAGCAGCAGAAATAGAAGCGGAAGCAGAAGTGGAAAGCGGAAGAGGACGAGGAAGAGAAAGAAAAAGAAAAAAGAATTTAAAAAAAATGTAGAGATGGGAATCTGGCTATGCTGACCAGGCTGGTCTTGAACTCCTGGCCTCGAGCATTCTCCTACCTCAGCCTCCCACAGTGTAATTTAAATGCAAATGGTGCAGACTTTGCCTGCCATTCCCCTCACTAAGCATATGCCAAGGCGCGCGCCGAGATGGGCGACTGGAGTGTCATTCCTCTCCCTCGGAGGGTGATTAGCTTCCCACTCTGAATCGGAACTCCAGTGCTTCCGCGTATGTATTTTCACTCCTCATGGACGCCGCATGCCAGCCAACAGCTTCATTTGTGTTCCACAAGAGAAGAGCAATCTGCTCCACACCCACCGTGTGCGGGGCGGGCAAGTCAAGGATAAGATCTGACATGAGCATTCTGCCTCCGAAGTTCGCCTTTGTAACCTAACACTCGCTCAACTGGCAACCCCACCGTGCCAATAAAGGCAGCCTCTCGGCAGCTATTCTTAACCCGCATCTGACGGGTGGGCTTGGGAACGTCTCCAATCTATGCCAGATGTTGTGTGCAGGCTTTTTCGTTTCACTTTGCTTGACTTTATATTTTGAAATAATTTCAAACTTACAGAACAGTCAAAGAACTTCTGCGTCATTTTCACCAACTCACCATTTGTTACCACCATATGACATCACTGTATGACTTTCTTTCCATATAACATCACTGTATGGTTTTCTTTCTCTATAAATATGCATCTCGGGCCGGGCGCGGTGGCTCAAGCCTGTAATCCCAGCACTTTGAGAGGCAGGGGCAGGTGGATTGCTTAAGCTCAGGACTTCGAGACCAGACTGGGCAACATAGTAAAACCTCATCTCTACAAAAAATAAAATAAAATAAAATAAATACAAAAAAATTAGCCAGGCATGTTGGCATGCACCTGTAGTTTCAGCTACTCAGGAGGCTGAGGTGGGAGGATCACTTGAGCCCAGGAGGTGGAGGTTGCAGTCAGCCAAGATCACACCACTGCACTCCAGCCTGGACCACAAAGCCAGAACCTGTCTCAAAAAAAAAAAAAAAAAAGCCAGACATGGTGGCTCAGGTCTGTAATTCCAGCACTTTGGGAGGCTGAGGAGGGTGATCACCTGAGGTCAGGAGTTCGAGACCAGCCTGGCCAACATGGTGAAACCCCATCTCTACTAAAAATACAAAACATTAGCTGGGCATGGTGCAGCCATGATATAGGCACGCGCCTGTAATCCCAGCTACTCCCTAGGCTGAGGCAGGAGAATCACTTGAACCCAGGAGGCAGAGGTTGCAGTGAGCCAAAATCACGCCATTGCACTTCAGCCTGGGCAACAAAAGCGAAACTCCGTCAAAAAAAAAAAAAAAAAAAAAATGCCAGGAGCAGTGGCTCACGCCTGTAATCCCAGCATTTTGGGAGGCCAAGGCGGGCGGATCATGAGGTCAGAAGATCAAGACCATCCCGGTTAACATGGTGAAACCCCGCCTCTACTAAAAATACAAAAAATTAGCCGGGCGTGGTGGCGGGTGCCTATAGTCCCAGATACTCGGGAGGCTGAGGCAGGAGAATCTCTTGAACCCAGGAGGTGGAGGTTGCAGTGAGCTGAGATTGCGCCACTGCACTCCAGCCTGGGCGACAGAGCAGAGCAAGACTCCGTCTCAAAAAAAAAAAAAAAAAAAAAAAAAAAAAAGATCATGTTTTTTTCTACGGAGACATTTGGGAGTAAGCTGCGTCCATCACATCCCTTTGCCCCAGAGGCCATTCTGAAGAACAAGGCTCTCTTACACATCCACAGCATAATTACACACTCGAGAATTTCACATCGGCCAAGTCCATGTTTGAGTTTCATCAAGCGTCCTTCAGAGCAGCTTTCGGTTTGTGACACTCCAGGATTGTGTGCTGCATCCAGCTATTGTGCTTCTTGAATTGCCTTCAATCTTAAACAGTTACTCATTATTTGTCTTTCTTTTGTATTTTCAATTTTTATTCTTGCACACAACTCACGCAGAGATGAAAGAGACTTTTTTTTAAGAGATGGGGGTCTCACTATGTTACCCAGGCTGGAACTCCTGGGCTCAAGCGATCCTCCTGCCTCAGCCTCCCAAAGTGCTGGGATTACAGGTGGCAGCCACCACGCCCAGCCCAGTCTTTGTCTTTCTTAATGCTGATTTTTTAAATAATCCAGGTAGGCCATTTTATAGAATATCCTTTGCATTTAGGCGCATTTGATGTTTCCTCATGATTAGATCTGGGTTACATGTGTGAGAGAGGAAAACCACAGAAGTGACAACAGAGTCTCAGCGCTTTGGCTGAAGGAAACCCATGCTCTTATCCTTCCTGAGTTCACGTGCTCAGGGCTCATGTGTTCACGTGCTCAGAGCTCAAACGAGGCTCACTGCAGCCTCAGCCTTCTGGGCACAAGTGATCCTCCCACCTCAGCCTCCCGAATAGCTGGGATTACAGGTGCACACCAACGTGCCCGGCTAATTTTTAAGCATTGTTTTTTATTAGAGATGGGCGTCTCACTGTGTTGCCCAGGCTGGTCTTAAACTTCTGGGCTCAAGCCATCCTCCTGCCTCAGACTCCCAAAGTGCTGGGATTACAGGCGTGAGCCACTGCACCCGGCCAACAACAGAAGTCTATTTCCTCAGTACTGGAGGCTGGAAGTCCGAGATCAAGGTGTCAGCTACCCAAAGTGCTGGGATTACAGCCATGAGCCACCACACACAGGCTGATGCTATGTAGTTATCTTTTTTCTCCTCAAACTTTCACCTGCTGCTTTGGCCTCCACTGATGATTATCTTGGCTGAATCAACTATTTTTGTTTTTTTCGAGATGGAGTCTTGCTCTGTCATTCAGGCTAGAGTGCAGTGGCATGATCTTGGCTCACTGCAACCTCCGCCTTCCTGATTCAAGCAATTCTCCTGCCTCAGCCTCCCGCGTAGGTGGGATTACAGGCATGTGCCACCATGCCTGGCTAATTTTTGTATTTTTAGTAGAGACAAGGTTTCACCATGTTGGCCAGGCTGGTCTCCAACTCCTGGCCTCATTATCTGCCCGCCTCGGCCTCCCAAAGTGCTGGGATTACAGGTGTGGACCACTGCGCCTGGCCATTCCCTTAAATTTTCTTTAGGATGAGCTCTCAGAAGGTGAGTGACAGGTGCATTTTGAGGACTTTTGCTAGACAATGCCAACTACAACTCAGCAGACCTGTGCCAAGTCCACGTATGTGAAGATGTCCGTGTGCTCCCACCCTCCCCAGCACCGGGCATTTCTCCGTTTAAGCTTCGTGTGCATCACCAGTGTCGGTTGTGCAGTCATTACAGGAAACTCCCAGTGCACTCAAGAAGTCTCGGCCTTGTGCTCGGGGATTTGCGAAGCAGGACTGACCCGGGCAATGCATTTAATGACTGGCGTGTCTGTCACTAGAGGGAGCACCCGAGCCACTTAAGGGCCTATTTTCGCATTGCTAAGGGCCTCTCCCACCCAGGAGAGTTCCAACTTCAGCTCCAGAGGCACGGAGGAAAGTAGTTCTTGTCAATTACCTACCCCAGCGTGTGCACACACCTCAAGCTGGGAAGGTCACAAGTGTCTGCTCAGAAGTATTCAGGCACTAAGGAGCAGAGAACCTGCTACCAACCACAGACCAGCAGACTCAGAACCTCAGGAAAGGATGCTCAACCTCACAGGGAAGAAAGGAGACGCAAATAAAAGCCGGGACACCCTTGACTTGCCCATGATGCTGAATCTTTTGAAGACTGCTCATCTGCAGGCTCACTCCTGTGAGGGGACTTGGACACTGGCAGTTTCCTCTGCCTGAAATGGCCTTTCTCTGGATTCCCACAAAACTTGCTCTCTTACTTCCTTTAAATTATTATTATTTTAAACAAAGTCTTGCTGTCACCCAGGCTAAAGTGCAGTGGCATGATCTCAGCTCACTACCACCTCCACCTCCGCTTCCCGGGTTCAAGTGATTCTCCTGCCTCGGTCTCCCAAGTAGCTGGGACTACAGGCATGAATCACCACGCCCTGCTGATTTTTGTATTTTTAGTAAAGACGAGGTTTCACCATGTTGGCCAGGCTGGTCTCAAACTCCTGTCTTCAAGTGACCCGCCCACTTCAGCTCCCCAAAGTACTGGGATCTGGGTTTACAGGCATGAGCCACTGTGCCCGGCCACTTCCTTTAAATCTTTATTCAGATGTTACCTTCTCTAGTAAAATTAGTTCTACCCTATTTAAAACTGTCCCCCTTGGCTGGGTGCAGTGGCTCACGCCTGTAATCCCAACGCTTTGGGAGGCCGAGGCGGGCGGATCACGAGGTCAGGAGTTCAAGACCAGCCTGGGCAACATGGTGAAACCCTGTCTCTATTAAACATACAAAAAATTAGCCAGGTGTGGTGGTGCACGCCTGTAATCCCAGCTACTGGAGGCTGAGGCAGAAGAATCGCTTGAACCTGGGAGGCAGAGGTTGCAGGGAGCCGAGATCATGCCACTGCACTCCAGCCTGGGCAACAGGGTGAGACTCCGTCTCAAAAAAAGAAAACTGTACCCCCACACCGGGCATGGTGGCTCACGCCTGTAATCCCAGCACTTTGGGAGGCCGAGGTGGCAGGATCATGAGGTCAGGAGTTCAAGACCAGCCTGGCCAACATAGTAAAACCCCATCTCTACTAAAAATACAGAAATTAGCCGGGCATGGTGGTGCCCACCTGTAGTCCCAGCTACTCGGGAGGCTGAGACAGAAGAATCGCTTGAACCTGGGAGGAAGAGGTTGCAGTGAGCCGAGTCCACACCACCACACTCCAGCCTGGGCAAAAGAGCAAGACTCCGTCAAAAAAAAAAAAAAAACTTTCCCCCGCCACAACATTCCTGAACCTCCTTAGCCTACACTAATATTTATAGCAATTAATATCTTTATTCTACTTTTCAGACAGGGTTACCCAGGCTGGAACGCCATAGCGTGATCACAGCTCACAGCAGCCTCAACCTCCTGGGCTCAAGCAATCCTTCTGCCTCAATCCTCCCAAGGAGCTAGGACTATAGGCATGTGCCACCACTCCTAGCTAATTTTTAAATTTTTTGTAGACACAGGGTCCTGCTATGTTGCCCAGGCTGATCTCAAACTCTTGAGCTCAAGTGATCCTCCCGCCTTAGCCTCCCAAAGTGCTGGGATTGCAGGCATGAGCCACTGTGCATTGCCAATATCTTTTAAAACCACCAACTTGACTTACCTATTAGCCCAGGACTTTCCCAGTGTGAGCAGGCGAAGGCCTGCATCCTGGGCTGCCACTCGTCCCAGGCAGACTTTTAGTCTCCCCACTGGAATGGAAGCCCTAGAAGGGCAGGGATTTTGCTTCCTATCTTGTTCTCGGACGTGTCCCAAGCACCCAGAACAGTGCCCGGTGTGTATCCCGTGCTAAATAAATATAAGTTAAAGGAGCAAGTCACATCTTGGGAATCATGGTGAAACCCTGTCTCTACTAAAAATACAAAAATTAGCTGGGCGTGGCAGCGCACGCCTATAATCCCAGTTACTTGGGAGGCTGAGGCAGGAGAATTGCTTGAACCTGGGAGGCGGAGGTTGCAGTGAGCCCAGATCACGTCATTGCACTCCAGCCTGGGCAACACGGTGAGACTCTCTCTAAATAAAATAAAATGAAATAAAATAAAATAAAATAGGGGCCGGGCACGGTGGCTCAAGCCTGTAATCCCAGCACTTTGGGAGGCCGAGATGGGTGGATCATGAGGTCAGGAGATCGAGACCATCCTGGCTAACACGGTGAAACCCCGTCTCTACTAAAAAATACAAAAAATTAGCCAGGCAAGGTGGCAGCACCTGTAGTCCCAGCTACTTGGGAGGCTGAGGCAGGAGAATGGCGTAAACCCGGGAGGCGGAGCTTGCAGTGAGCCGAGATCGCACCACTGCACTCCAGCCTGGGCGACAGAGCGAGACCCTGTCTCAAAAAAAAAAAAAAAAAAAAAAAGAAGAAGAAGGGGGCACAGAAGCACCACTGCACTCCAGCCTGGGCGACAGAGTGAGACGCCATCTCAAAAAAATAAATAAAATAAAATAAAATAAAATAAATAAATTTAATTTCTCATTTTTTTTTTTAATAAAGACAAGGTCGCCCTATGTTGCCCAGGCTGGTCTTCAACTCTTGGGTTCAAATGATCTTCTCTCTGAGGCCTCCCACAGTACTAGGATTGCAAGCGTGAGCCACTGCACCTGCTCTGTAATTGATTGTATTGAGGACACTTGCTGTGCAGCAGTTTAATTGAAGGCTACTGATCAATGTGGACTGGAAGTGCTGGGGAAAGAAGTGTGGACATGGAGGGGAGGAGGGGAAGGAGGGCTAGAGGAGCACCTCCAGCCTTCATTTGCCATGCCTCAGTAACTCTGTGGATTTCCCTCCAAACACATATTTCTTTTGTAATCTAATACAGATGGACAGAAATGAAGATTAATCTCTGAAGCTAGAATTCAAACCAAAGGGACAATTTAGGTTTCACTGAACAAAAGTAAATTCTTTTGAGACACAGTCTCACTCTGCTGCCCAGGCTGGAATGCAGTGGCGTGATCTCAGCTCACTGCAACCTCCGCCTCCCAGATTCAAGGGAGTTTCCTGCCTCGGCGTCCTGAGTATCTGGGATCACAGGCGTGTACCACCATGCCCGGCTAATTTTTGTATTTTTAGTAGAAACAGGGTTTCACCTTGTTGGCCAGGCCGGTCTTGAACTCCTGACCTCAGGTGATCCACCCGCCTAGGCCTCCCAAAGTGCTGGGATTACAGGCATGAGCCACCACGACCGGACCTGAACAAAAGCGAGTTCATGGGTTACTAGTACTTAGCAAAGAAAGGGCACCCCTTCCGAATCCCATCCTCTGACAATTCCTGTCTCCCAAAGGATTTGGAAGGCTGCCCATCATTCGACCACCTCCTGATTAGTTCTCACATCTGCTCCCTTCTCTCCACTCCTTCCCCAGAAGGCCACCACCCTCGCCAAGCCACAGTTCACTTGCTGCTGGATTTTCTGCTTCCACTCTGGACCCTCCAGCCCAGTCTCTACCAGCAGCCCTGAGCTACCGTCCCAATATGAACACCAAATCCAGTCATTCCTCTGCCCAAAACTCTTCAATAGCTCCCTAGAGCTCACCCAGACTCTTCACGGTGGCCCTCTGGAGTCTGCAGAGTCTAGCCCTTCCTGGTCACCTCTCCCAGCTTGGAACACTGTCCCTCAGATCTCTCTCTTTCTCCCAGCCCTCTGACTTTCTTTGAGTTTCCCCCATCACAGTAATTGTTTAAATTCTTACCAAAAAAAAAAAAAATTGCTTAGGCCAGGTGCAGTGGCTCATACCTGTAATCCCAGCACTTTGGGAGGCTGAGGCAGGTGGATTGCTTGAGACCAGGAGTTTGAGACCAGCATGGGCAACAGGGAGAAAACCAATCTCTACAAAAAGCACAAAAATTAGCCTAGCGTGTTGGTGCACCCTTGTAGTCCCAGCTACTTGTGAGGCTGAGGTTCGAGGATTGCTTGAGCCTGGGAGATGGAGGTTGCAGTGAGATGAGATCACGTCACTGTGCCACAGCCTGGATGACAGAATAAGACCCTGTCTCAAAAAAAAAAAAAAAAAAAAAAAAAAAAAGAAAAGAAAAAATTTAAAAAAAAGCTTGAGATATAATTCATATATTATAGAATTCACCCATTTAAACTACATAAGTCAATGGTTTTTAGTATATATCCACAAAGTTCTGCAACCATCACTACAATTTTAATTGTTTATATTTCAATAGTTTTGGAGATACAGGTGGTTTTTGGTCACATGGACAAGTTCTTCGGTGGTGATTTTGGACATTTTGGTGCACCCATCACCTGCGCAGTGTACACTGTATCCAGTATGTAGTCTTTTATCCCTCACCCCCTCCCAACCTTACCCTCCAGTCCCCAAAGTCCACTGAATTTTTTTTTTTTTTTTTTTTGAGATGGAATCTTGCTCTGTGGCCCAGGTTGGAGTGCAGTGGCGCAATCTTGGCTCACTGCAACCTCCATCTCTCAAGTTAAGGTGATTATCCTGCCTCAGCCTCCCGAGTAGCTGGGATTACAGGTGCCCACCAACATGTATGGCTAATTTTTGTATTTTCAGTAGAGACGGGGTTTCACCATGTTGGCCAGGCTGGTCTCAAACTCCTGACCACAAGTGATCTGCCTGCCTTGGCCTCCCAAAGTGTTGGGATTACTACAGGCGTGAGCCACAGTGGCCTGCCCAATTGTATCATTCTTATGTCTTTCTGTCCTCAGAGCTTAGCTCCCACTTGTAAGTGAGAACATAGGGTATTTAGTTTTCCATTCCTGAGTTACTTCACTTAGAATAATGGCCTTCAGGACCAGGCGCAGTGGCTCATGCCTGTAATCCCAGCACTTTGGGAGGCTGAGGCGGGCAAATCAAGAGGTCAGGATTTCGAGACCAGCCTGGTTAACATGGTGAAACCACGTCTCTACTAAAAATACAAAAAATTAGCTAGGCGTGGTGGTGGGCGCCTGTAATCCCAGCTACTCGGGAGGCTGAGGCAGGAGAATCGCTTGAACCTAGGAGGTGGAGGTTGCAGTGAGCTGAGATCGCACCATGCACTCCAGCCTGGGTGACAGTGTGAGACTCCATCTCAAAAAAAGAAAATAATAATAATAATAATAGCCATCCAAGTTGCTGCGAATGCCATTATTTCATTCTGTTTTATGGCTGAGTAGTATTCCATGGTGTATATCTACCATATTTTCTTTATCCACTCGTTGGGTGACGATGGGCATTTAGATTGGTTCCGTGTTTTTGCAAATGCAAACTGTGCTTCTATAAACATGCACGTGTATGTGTCTTTTGCATAGAATGACTTCTTTTCCTCTGGGTAGATACCCAGTAGTGGGATTGCTGGATCGAATGGCAGATCTACTTTTAGTTCTTTGAGGAATCCCCACACTGGTTTCCACAGTGGTTGGACTAGTTTACGTTCCCACCAACACTATAAAAGTGTTCCCTTTTTACCACATCCATGCTAACATCTATTTTTTTTTTTATTATTATTATTTTTTGAGACAGAGTCTCGCTCTGTCACCCAGGCTGGAGTGCAGTGACCGGATCTCGGCTCACTGCAAGCTCTCCCTCCCAGGTTCACGCCATTCTCTTGCCTCAGCCTCCTGAGTAGCTGGGACTACAGGTGCCTGCCACCACGCCTGGCTAGTTTTTTGTTTTGTTTTGGTTTGGTTTTTTTTTGTATTTTTTTAGTAGAGATGGGATTTCACCGTGTTAGCCAGGATGGTCTCGATCTCTCGACCTCGTGATCCACCCATCTCGGCCTCCCAAAGTGCTGGGATTACAGGCTTGAGTCACTGTACCCGGCCTTATTTTTTTAATTATGGCTGTTCTCAGAGGAGTAAGGTATTATCTTATTGTAGTTTTAATTCGCATTTGCCTGATAATGAGTGATGCTGAGCAGTTTTCATATGTTTGTGGGCTGTTTGTAATACCTTCTGTTGAAAGAATTGTCTATTCATGTCCTTTGCCTACTTTTTCATTGGATCATTTTTTTTTTTTCTTGCTGATTTGTTAGAGCTGCTTGGAAATTCTGGATATCAGTCCTTTGTCAGATGCATAGCTTGCAAATATTAAAATAATGGCAAAAACCTCCATTTCTTTTGCACCAACCTTAATATAAGGTGAGCAATGAGGATCCAGTTTCATTTTTCTACATGTGGCTTGCCAGCTTCCCAGCACCATTTATTGACTAGGGTGTCCTTTCCCCATTTTATGTTTTTGTATGTTTTGTGGAAGATCAGTTGATGATTGTGGCATGAGGGCAGAGGGAAAACATGGCTAACAGAGTTTTCCCTACCTACCACAACATGTAGTTCCTTCTAAAAGACCATGTTTTCCTTATTTATTATGTTTTATTTTTGGTCTGTCTTCCTCACTACAGTAAGCCCTTGGTCTATCTGTTCTCTGATGCATCCCAAGGGCAAAGATCTTTGTCTATCTGGTCTCTGATAAATCCCAAGCACCCAGATTGGTGCCTGGCACATAGTAGGTGCTCAATAAATACCAGTTGAATGTATAACATATTCAGTCTGTCAGGCGCCCTACTAGGGACTGAGGACAAGATCCCTGCTCTGCTGGGGCTAATCTTCTAGTTGGGAAGAGTCAAACAGGCAAGCAGGCAAATAATTGCAAATCCTGATAGACCATGAAGTTCAAAGAGGACGAAGCAAAGAAAGCATGGGAAGGGAGGAAAGAGGAGAGAAGCTGCTGTGAAGGGGTGAGGAGTTAGGGTAAACCTAGGAGATGAGAAGAATGAGGGGGGAAAAGCACGACCGGCGCAGGGAACTACCTGTCCAACTGTCCTCAGAGTAAAAAGCTTGGCCTATTCCAGCCGGGCGCAGGGGCTCACACCTATAATCCCAGCCCTTTGGGAGGCCGAGATGGGCGGATCATGAGATCAGGAGATTGAGACCATCCTGGCTAACACGGTGAAACCCCGTCTCTACTAAAAATACAAAAACATTAGCCAGGCATAATGGCAGGTGCCTGTAGTCCCAGCTACTTGGGAGGCTGAGGCAGAAGAATGGCGTAAACCTGGCAGGCGGAGCTTGCAGTGAGCCGATATCGGGCCACTGCACTTCAGCCTGGGTGACAGAGTGAGACTCTGTCTTAAACCAAAAAAAAAAAAGCTTGGCCTATTCCAGAAACAAACAAAAAGGCAAAGGAGCCTCAGGAGATGGTGCAAGGGCTTCTGGGTTTTCGGGGAGTCTGGGGTTTATGCAAAATGTAGTGGGGAGGAGGACTCTTGAGTTTTCAGCTGGGGTGGGGCATGTGGGATTTGTGGAAAGCTGGGAGCAAACTACAGCTCAAGGGCCTACTTTGGCCACTGCCTGTTTTTGGAAACACACCCATTAGTTTTCTTTTCAGGAGCTACAAAGGCAGAGTTTAGTGAGTTGGACCAGAGACCAATGGACCACAGCATTGGAAAACCTTTTTGGAAAAGGTCTGCCAGCCTGGTTTTCAGGCGATTATTTAGGGTACAGGTGATCCCTCCTGCTCCCTCACCCCAGGTCCAATCTATACCAGTTCCTGTTGACATCATCTCATCACTTCCCCCCATTCCTAATGCCACCAATCCTGCTTGGAGCCACCATCATCCCACCTGAACAAATGTAATCACCTCCTCATTGGCCTCCCTGTTTCTGTTCATAAGTCTGATGGAGTCATTCTCTGCTCAAAGCCACCAATGCCTCCCCATTGCTCAAAAAACAGACATGCTTTTCACCATGGCCTAGGAGGCCCACCAGCACCCCTTCACCTCTCCGACCTCAGATCCCTCTACTTGCTCTGCCTCACTCCAACCCAGCCTCACTGGCCTCCTAATGTCCCCTAAAAGCACCAGGCACAATCTCCTTGGCACCTGCTGTTCCCTTTGCTCAAAACACTTTTCCCATAGACCCTCCCACAACCCCAGTGACCTTTCCTCAGACAGATTTTCCCTGCTCAGTCAAGGTAAAATGGCAGCCCCATCCCTCCCCCTCGAACTTGCCCCTCCCATTGATTGTTCATCTTTATCACTTGCTGGTTGTTTTTCAGTCTTTATCACTTGCTGACATGATGGTATAGACTTACTTGCTATCTGGCTCCCGCACCAGGAGGTAGGATCCATGAAAGTCGAGGTTTTGTCCCTTTTATTCTCTGCTGTATCCCATAGCATCCTGCCAGCTATAGCGTAGATGCTGATAAAGAAGAACAAATGTATTGAATAAATGCAGGTGTCCAGAGGGGGATCATAATAATTAATAAGATCCACCCGTCATGGTTGTTGTGAGGATTAAACGACATCAAGCATGTAAAGAAACTAGAACAGGGTCTGGCACACAGCAAATAATAAATAATAACTATTAGTATTAGCATCATTATTGTTATGTCTTTTGGGTAGATTTTTGAGATCAAGACAACTTTAGCCACCAGCTTTGCCTTATCCCAGCTGGGGTACCCCGAGCAAGTCACTTTACCTCCTGCTCCTTCAGTTTCCTTGTCTGTGAATTGGGCTCGAATCCTCCACACCCAGCAGGCTAAAATTGAAGATCAGCAAAATGCTGATTGGCAAAATGGGATGACGGTGACTCTAAGCAGGATTGGTGGCATAGGGGATGGGGAGAAGTGATGAGATTCAGTAGATGACATCAATGGGAACTGGTATAGATTGGACCAGGGGTGAAGGAGCAGGAAGGGATCACCTGTAGCCGCCATTTCTCCACAAACTAGTTATGATGATGACTTTTTATGCTGTAGCTGTTTTTTCTGTTGTTTTGGGGTTTTTTGGGTTTTGTTTTTTGTTTTGTACACATTGGCAGGGGTCTCTCACTACGTTGCCCAGGCTGATCTCAAACTCCTGGGCTCAAGTGATCCACCTACCTTGGCCTCCCAAAGTGCTGGGATTACAGGCGTGAGTCACTGTACCCGACCATGAAGGTTTTTTGTTTTGTTTTTTGAGATGGGGTCTTGCTCTGTTGCCCAGGCTGGGGTGCAGTGGCAAGATCTCAGCTCACTGCAACCTCCACTTCCCGGCTTCTAACTGATTCTCCCATTTCAGTCTCACAAGTAGCTGGGATTACAGGGCTGCATCAACACACCTGGTTAATTTTTGTAGTTTTAGTACAGTTGGGGTTTCACCATGTTGGCGAGGCTGGTCTCCAACTCCTGACCTCAAGTGATCCGCCAGCCTCAGCCTCCCAAAGTGCTGGGATTACGGGCGTGAGCTACCACGCCTGGCCTTGGCCATGTAGATTTCTTTCACACCTTCCTTATTCCTTCTTCAGAAACTGAGGCCCCATGAGGGGAAGCTGGTAGCCGAGGGTCTTTTCAGGTACCTGTGGCCAAATTAGGCCCAGATGTTAATGCTCTTATCCACAGCTGAAAAGCCCAAGAAACTAAGAAGAGCTGTGGACGCAGACTGGCAGAGACACCAAGAGGGCACTGCAACCGCACTGCACAGATGAGCAAAGGGAGGCAACTTCAACATTCCCTCCTCCTAAGCACCTCCAAAAGGCCTGCTCAAGGAGCTCTGGCACCGTTCTCAGGCAACCGCGTGACGTTTTTACTGACACTGAGGGCTGGAGACGGTCCCCTTTCCAGGCAGCTATGTGTCCATTTCCTAGAGAGGGAAACTGAGTCCCAGAGAAGGTGGGTGTGGCTGGAGGCCATGGGTCAGGCACAGGCAGAACCGTGCCCTGAATAAACGTCTTGGGACTCTCTGACTTCTTTCCCTCGCATCACAACGGATCCCAGTGCCCATTTGTCACATAAGGAAACTGAGGCTGGGGTCTTCGATGACGCCTGGCAGGGGTCGGGGTCAAACACGGAGGGCAAGGCTGTCCAAGCCTTCAAGGTCATTCTGACTGATCTTTGAGCCCTCGCAATACAGGACATGGGCCCAAGACCATTTCCAGCACAAAATGGCGCCTCGTAGAAAAATGTAGCCGGAGTTTCAGCGCCCACCTCCACCACGGTTCAGAACAGGGGGCGCGGGCGGCAGCGCACACCTCATTTGCATGTATAAAAAATCAGCGGATTTCGTTGGCTGGGAGCGGTTTGACCTGCACGAAACTGGGTCTGTATTGGTCGCTATCCATTCCTGCCCGCCCTCTGACCGGTCTGTCAGCCATTGGCCCATGAGAGTCTCGTGACCCACCAGTCAGGAAGGTGTATCCCTATTGGCCCCAGGGCCTTCTATCACGCGTTTAAAACCCCGAGTCCCGCCTCTTCTCGCCACGCTCCAGCCTCCAGGAAGACCGTTAGTCGCGTGCGCGACTTCCTCGGCGTCAGGGCGCGCGCGCGCGCGCGTAGGCTGGGCCGTGGCGGCGTCTCATTCAAACGGCCCAATCAGCGGCCGCGTCGCCTTCCCCGTCCCCTGCCTCTCTACTTCCCCTTTTCAGCCTCTCCGTTCTTTGAGAACCCTCCCCGACCCCCGCGGGCCCCCATTGGCCGGCCCGCTACCCAGCCCTCTCCGCCACTTCCCTAGCTTCTGACCATAGTTTGCGGGGAAGGGAGCGAGCGCGTCGAACACCAAGGAACGTGCGCGCTGACGTCACGGTTGAGGCTCGGGGGCTGAGAGGCCGCGGAGGGCGTGGCCTGCGGGCGGCTTATAAAGAGGCCGTGGTGCGCGCGCGGTCGGCTCAGTGCTGCCGGGCACCGGGGCGGCGGATTGGTGAAGGCTCTTCGCGGCGGACGTCGGAGGCAGCGGGGAGCGGAGCGGGGCCGCCGGGGCCTCTCCAGGGCCGCAGCGGCAGCAGTTGGGCCCCCCGCCCCGGCCGGCGGACCGAAGAACGCAGGAAGGGGGCCGGGGGGACCCGCCCCCGGCCTGCCGCAGCCATGGTAAGCGCGGACGGTGAGGCCCAAGAGGGTGGTCGGGGTGTCCCTGAGGGAGGAGGTGGAGTCTCAGGGGCCTCACGATGGGCGGCCTTGAGGGATTTGAGGGCCAGCCTGGGGGTCCCTGACCCGGGATGGGCCCGAGGGCCTTCCTGCAGGCAGAGCAGGAGCTCGGGCGGCCCCCAGTCTCCCTGGCGGCGAGGGCTCCGGGCGCTTTGCGGCCCGCCCATGGGTGTTACCAGGAGCAAGGACGCCCCGCCGCCATCTCCAGACCTGAGCCGGGGTTTCAAGGATGCTCTAACCAAAAATTAGTGGATAAGGAGGAGAGAGTAGATCTCTGGCCTACATGGAACCACTGGGGCCCAAGCAGGGTTAGGAGCGGGCTTTGGGGGTTTCTGGGGTGGGTGGAGTTATGTGCAAGTCCCCCCGCGGGAACCCGCCCCCATTTCTGTTGGAAACTCTGCCTGGGCTGGTGGCCTGAAGCATTCTGGGTGAGGGTCTGGGAGTTCAAGGGTGATTGACAGCCGGGGGCCACTGAGTCAAGACTTGGGCAGTCTCTGCATCTTTAGGCCCTGAGGGAAGCCCAGCTCTTAACACCCGCTCACCCTGCTCTCCCATCCGTGCCCAGAACTCCAACGTGGAGAACCTGCCCCCGCACATCATCCGCCTGGTGTATAAGGAGGTGACGACACTGACCGCAGACCCACCCGATGGCATCAAGGTCTTTCCCAACGAGGAGGACCTCACCGACCTCCAGGTCACCATCGAGGGCCCTGGTGAGTTTGGAAGGAAAGAGGGAAGGGGCTGCTGCTTAGATCCTCCATCACCCCCACCGGGAAGTACCTGTTACAGGCTGGCCTTGTGTCAGGTGCTGGGGATGCAGTTGTGGACAGGGCAGGACGCCACAAATGACAATCAAGTACTTTTTTCCCGTAAGAGTTGAGAAATACCTGGTCTCTGAGTTAGTATATCATGGGACGGTACTCTAGATTTGAAGCAAGGCTTCCCTGGACCTGCGGGTGGGTAGGAATTAAGTAGGAATGGGAAGAGAGTTCCAGGTGGTGGGAATGGTGTCAGCAAGGGCCTGGGAGGGTGGGCCAAATGATCTCAAACTCCATCCTGCTGTGAGTGTCAGGGCTGAGGAAACAAGGAGATGCAGATCGTGGGGAGACAGGTCATAAATACCCACAGGCTTTGCAGAGTGATTTAGAATTCTGTTTCATGCAAGCTACATCTCTGTTATCACCAGAATGCCTACAAAGTCGGGATTTGAGCAGAGCCTGTGAAGTGTGAAGGAACAGTCTAGTCCGCTGTGGTGACGGTGGTAGGTGGTCAGGGCAGACCTGAAAGTGGTGACAGTTGAGGGCCCTTCATGCCTTGCTGCAGGGGGCACAGGATCATGAGAATGGGAAGGCTCCCAGGAAGGCCCTGGGGCAGGTGGAGCTGGGTGCGTGGTAAAAACACATGAAGAAAGTTGATGGTGAAGCTGCTGAGGTCTTTTAGGGCTTCTAGGCCCCTGCAAGGAGTTTGTAGAGGAAGCTGGTGGAAGGTTTAAAGCATGGGTGTGACAGATCCCTCCCAAGTTCCTATCTGACTATAGTGAGGAGAGCCGGCCTGGCAGGGGGAAGGACTCAGAGGCCAGCCAGGAAGCCAGCCTTGGAAATGGGATGAGATTCAGAGGAGGACCTAGTGGGCCATGCTGAGACTGCTGATGGGCTAGCAGAGGGACAGTATTTTGACCCATGCAAGTGGGTGAGCGGGAGAAGTGTTGACTGAGGTGGGAGACTGGAGTTGACACAGTTGGATCCTTGATCTGAAAGGCATATAAGTGGGCATCTTATAGGAAGATAAGTGTGTACTCGGGTCCCTGCCACCTGGGAAGGGCCTGTGACTGGAGTGGTCACTTGGGCTGAGAAAGGGTATCCAGGGGAGTGTAGACAGAGCTTGATAGTGACACAGGTGGGGGCTGCAAGATGAGCATCATCTCTGAGGTTCTGGGGGAGGTCCTGTGGCCCCCTAGGAACCCAGCCTTTCTTGTTTTTTTTTTGTTTTGTTTTGTTTTGTTTTCCTCGAAACGGCGTCTTGCTCTGTCACCCAGGCTGGAGTGCCATGCGCAATCTCTGCTCATTGCAACCTCCACGTCCTGGGTTCAAGCAATTCTCCTGCCTCAGCCTCCCGAGTAGCTGGGATCACAGGTGTGCACCACCACGCCCAGCTAATTGTGGTTTTAGTAGAGACGGGATTTCACCATGGTGGCCAGGCTGGTCTCGAACTCCTGACCTTGTGATCTGCCCGCCTCAGCCTCCCAAAGTGCTAGGATTACAGGCGTGAGCCACCGCGCTTGGCTTTTTTTCTTTTAGACAGAGTTTCACTCTTGTTGCCCAGGCTGGAGTGCAATGGTGCAATCTCGGCTCATTGCAACCTCCGCCTCCCGGTTTCAAGGGATTCTTCTGCCTCAGCCTTCCGAGTAGCTGGGATTACAGGCATGCACCACCATGCCTGACTAATTTTCTATTTTTAGTAGAGACAGGGTTTCTCCATGTTGGTCAGGCTGGTCTTGATCTCCCGACCTCAGTTGATCTGCCCGCCTCAGCCTCCCAAAGTGCTGGGATTACAGGCATGAGCCACCACGCCCAGCCTCTTGCTCTTAAGAATTCTGCAGCCTGACTGAGTGTAGTGGTTCCCGCCTGCAATCCCAGCACTTTGGGAGGCTGAGGGGAACAAATTGCTTGAGCCTAGGAGTGCAAGACCAGCTTGGGCAACATAGTGAGACCCTCCAGGCCTGGTGGCACGCCTGTAGTCCCAGCTACTTGGCAGGCTGAGATGGGAGGAACACCTGAGCCCAGGAATTGCAGGCAGCAATGAACTGAGATTGTGCCACTGCAGTCCAGCCTGGGTGACACAAGAGACCCTATTTCAAAAAAAAGAAAAAAAGAATTCTCCCGTCTGATGACAGAGCTGGCAGGGCATCCACCTGCGTCACAGCCGGACCGTGGAGACTGGACTTTGGGGTGTTGAGGTGCCTTGGGAGTCCTGAGTGCCCTGACCCTGTGCCCCTCCCTCCACTCCAGAGGGGACCCCATATGCTGGAGGTCTGTTCCGCATGAAACTCCTGCTGGGGAAGGACTTCCCTGCCTCCCCACCCAAGGGCTACTTCCTGACCAAGATCTTCCACCCGAATGTGGGCGCCAATGGCGAGATCTGCGTCAACGTGCTCAAGAGGGACTGGACGGCTGAGCTGGGCATCCGACACGTACTGCTGGTGAGTTCTGGGCTGGGGCTGGGGCTGGGCCTCCTGCCTCCTGACTCTGGAGGTCCACTGGTGTCTCAGCCATAGCACTTTGTTTAGTTTTGCTGAATCAACTCTGAAGTGGTTGAAGGTTTCCACATAAAAATCCAGGTTGCTAGCTTTCTGGAAAGATGGACAGTGCCAGACCCAGGACACCAAGTGCTGTTGAGAAGTGCCCAAGGGCACCTTGCTATACAACGAGTGGTCAGTTTGTATTGTAGGATGGTTTTTCTCTTCTCTCTCTTTCTTTTTAAAAACAAGGATAGGGTAGGCCAGGTGCAGTGGATCACCTGAGGTCAGGAGTTCAAGACCAGCCTGGCCAACATGGTGAAACCCCCGTCTCTACTAAAAATACAAAATTTAGCCGGGCGTGATGGCGTGCGCCTGTAGTCCCAGCTACTCAGGAGGCTGAGGCAGGAGAATTGCTTGAGCCTGGGAGGTGGAGATTGCAGTGAGCCAAGATCGCGCCACCGTACTCCAGCCTGAGCGACAGAGTGAGACTCTGTCTCAAAAAATAAATAAAATAAAATAAAAGATAAAACAGGGATGGGGTCTCTTTTGTTACCCAGGCTGGTGTCGAACCCCTGAACTCAAGTGATCCTCCCACCTCAGCCTCCCAAAGTGCTGGGCTTACAGGAGCCAGCCACTGCGCCTAGCCTGTAGGACAGTTTTCTGAAAGGTGGAAGTCAAGGGTCTAGTTAGAAGCTTTTCTTTCCTTCTTCCTTCCTTCCTTTTTTTTTTTTAAAGATACAGGCTGTTTGTTGCCCAGGCTGGAGTGCAGTGGCGCAATCATAGCTCACTGTAGCCTTGAATTCCTGGGCTCAGGTGATCTTCCTGCCTCAGCTTCCTGAATGGCTGGTATTACAGGCATGTACCACCATACTTAGTTTTTATATTTTATATTTGTATGGTTTGCAGAGATGGGGTCTCATTAGAGGCTAAAGCTGAGTTTACATGTCGTACAACTCACTGTTCCAAAGTATCAGTTCAGTGGTTTTTTAATAGCGATAGGGCCCATAAACCAGTGTTTCTCAGCCAGAGGTGATTGTGCCCCCGAAGGGGTATTATGCAGTCAGGAGACCAAAAAGGTTGTCACAACTCGGGGGTGCCACTGGCATCTAGTGGGTGGAGGCCAAGGGTGCTGCCCAAATCCTGCAGTGCATGAGATGGCTCCATAACACGGAATGACCTGGCTGCGGTGTTGCCGAGGTGGAGGCATCCTGGTCTAGGCTGGTGCTCCAAGGTCTCCACAGGCTGCTTACAGCCTGCTGCCTCCCCACCCTTCCCACAAGCTGAAAAAAATTAACCACATTTCTAATGAGTCCCTGGGGCACCTGGCAGAGACGGTGGGGAATTGGGGTTTCCTGCCATGCACAGGGAGAGGGTTGAGCTCCAAGGTAAACAGACCCCAAACCTTTCCCTCCCACGTGCATCGCCTCCCTTCCCCTGGGGCGTCATTGGAGGCTGCTGGGAACATTGGCACTGAGCTCCAGGCCTACTTGCTGCTAGGTCGACATCTGGGCCTGTCAGGGGCTCAGCCAGCAAGAGAGCCGCAAGAAGGGCAGCTAGACCTGCAGTTTGGGTGCAGTGATGAGAATTAGGGTGGGAACCTGCGTCCTGGTCACCATCGGTGATATCCGCTGAGCATCTGCTGAGGCAGGTACTGTGTGTGTGTCATAGTGGCCACAGAGAACAAACTGCTGTGGCCAGTTTGCCCAGACCCACTTCAGAGGATCCAGCAGGGGCTGCCGGTCACACCTCTGCACTCCAATGTACCCCTCAGGACGGGCTGATGAAGGGTGTTAAGAGGAATCTCTGGACCACCCTTGAAATGCACCTCAGGCCACCAGTCCTCGTGTCTTGCCCTCTTGTGTATGGTCCAACCCATCTAGAGTCTTAGGCTGTGAACTTGGGATTTCTGATTAAAGACAGTGAGAGGTCAGGATTTATGCTGGATCTGGAAAGATGGGGAGCTTTAGAGTCCAACACGCAGGTGTGAGTTCCTCACATCCTGAGGCCCTGGAAAGTCTCTTCCCTCTGTCCAGGCTCCAGGCCTCATTGAACCAGAGGGCCTCTGAGGTCATGCTGAACTGCACGGAGGCAAATTCAAAACCGTGATAGGACTCAAGTCTGGGGCTCAGACAAGTAGTGGACTCCTGAGAGGGGGCCTTGGCCTTTCCCCCATCACCCCGCAAGTTCCACAGAGGACTAGGGACATTTCAAACCACTGGGCCTATAGTATCGTGTCCTTTTGGGAACATGTACTGTAGGCAGGTCACAGGAAAGTGGGCTCTGAGGGAGACAGGGAGCAAAGATGAGGGAGGATGCAGCATAGCATAGGTGGGGCCTGGATCTGCAGCTGAGTTGGGAGCAGAAGGAACAGCCAGAGCGGAGGCCACCCTCTTGTGGGGGCCTGGGGGTCCCTGTAGGTTGCCCGACCCTCCATGACCCTGGGCCTCTTCCCACAGACCATCAAGTGCCTGCTGATCCACCCTAACCCCGAGTCTGCACTCAACGAGGAGGCGGGCCGCCTGCTCTTGGAGAACTACGAGGAGTATGCGGCTCGGGCCCGGCTGCTCACAGAGATCCACGGGGGCGCCGGCGGGCCTAGCGGCAGGGCCGAAGCCGGTCGGGCCCTGGCCAGTGGCACTGCAGCCTCCTCTACCGACCCTGGGGCCCCAGGGGGCCCTGGAGGGGCTGAGGGTCCCATGGCCAAGAAGCATGCTGGCGAGCGCGATAAGAAGCTAGCGGCCAAGAAAAAGACGGACAAGAAGCGGGCGCTGCGGCGGCTGTAGTGGGCTCTCTTCCTCCTTCCGCCGTGACCCCAACCTCTCCTGTCCCCTCCCTCCAACTCTGTCTCTAAGTTATTTAAATTATGGCTGGGGTCGGGGAGGGTACGGGGGCACTGGGACCTGGATTTGTTTTTCTAAATAAAGTTGGAAAAGCAGCTTGTGTGTCTCACAAATGCCCCAGGACCGCTGCATTTGCCACGTGTCTCTGGGAGGTTGGCTCCCCTGCACAGGCCCTGGGTACTTATAAAGCCTCACGGACTGCAGCAGTAGGTCCATCTAGCTCACCAGCCCTCCTGTGTGAGGATTGGGTCCCCCTCTTTGTTCTGTGGGGGTAGAGCAGTCACAACCCCTCTTTGGAGTCAGATTTCCAATCTAAAGTGGGGTGGGGACCTGGAGGCTGCTCCTGGTGGCCTGAGTGGCACTGCCCTATGTTTCTCCCTCTAGAATAATGGACACGTTGGTATGGCAGTGGTATTCCTGCTCAGGATGGCCAGGTGCGAGCAGTCTGGCATGAGGCTCGCCTCGTCTGTCTGGTTCTGGACTGGGTCAAGGTTCAGTCCCCTTGAATCATCTGATCCTGCTTTGCGCTAAAGGTTTTGCGCTAAAGATTGGTTTTTCCCTTGTGGGCAGCAAAGCCTGTTCCCACGTGTATTTCTGCACAACAGATCACAAAGCCAGTGGCTTAAAACAACACCCACTTCAGACTTCCTGTTGGAAGTATGCACACGGGTGAGCTAGGCCCTGCTCAGTGCTTTGCAGGCTAAAATCGAGGTACTGGTTGTTCGTGTTCTTTAGTCTGGGTCCTCTTCCATCCAAGCTCATGGCTGTTGGCTGATTTCAGTTCTTGTAGAGCTAGGGTCTTGGCTCCCAGAAGCTGCCCCTCCTTGGCCCTGGCAGGCCTGATTTAAGGGCCCCATTCCCTTTGAGGTGCTCACCGATTAGGTCAGGCCCATCCATACTTAAGTGATAATGACTAAATCGCAGGGGTAAGATCCCAGCTTAGCCTTAGTTTCTGCCCTCAAGGGGAAGGGATTGTCCTGGGTGTGCACATCAGAGAGTGGGGAAACTTCCCATTCTATTGATGGATTTAGGTTATTTAGACCAATGTCTCATTAATTTAAAGGAAAAAAAAAAAGGCCAGGCACAGTGGCTCACACCTGTAATCCCAACTTTAGGAGGTGAAAAGATCACTTGAGGCCAGGAGTTAAAGAACAGCTTGGGCAACACAGTGAGATCCCATCTCTACAAAAAGTAAAATACATTTACGATAAAAATTACAAGTTCTGACCCATAGGAGGGTGGAAAACTCAAGGGCTGCTTTTGTCCTGAAGGAATTTGCCTATTCTAATAAAACAGGTTGAAACCTAGAACTAAACCTCTGAAACGGGTCTGACCCTTCCTCGAGCCCTTGCCTCCAGTGAAGGTTCTCCAAGCTAAGGGAGAAAAGGAACCAAAAGTCTGCCCTCCTCCCTACCTCTAGCGGCGCCGGGAGCAACGGAAAGACAAGGGAAGAAAACTTTTCAGATTTTCAGACCAAATTCACATCACTGGCCGTCCAAGAAATCTTAAGCTCTGCATTTATCGTCAAGCATTTCTGCATGAGAGAAGCAAACAGTCCTTGCTGAAGGCAGGTGCCTGCATCCTAGGCCTCAGGGAACCCACTGAAATAATTTAACGAAGTACATAATAAAAATAATATTTGCTCTTATCCCCTGACAGAGTTCCTAAATCCCTTGGAATCTCCTGGGTATTAATAGGAGCAGTCTTTGTTCTAATGAAGTCATCTGTGATGGGGCCCTGTGTAGCTTCAGGAGGGGGTTGGTCGTTAGAGATACCAAGACAGGGCTGGGCGTGGTGGCTCATGCCTGTAATCCCAGCACTTTGGGAGGCTGAGGTGGCCGGATCATGAGGTTAGGAGATCGAGACCTTCCTGGCTAACACGGTGAAATCCTGTCTCTACTAAAAATACAAAAAATTAGCCGGACGTGGTGGTGGGCGCCTGTGGTCCCAGCTACTTGGGAGGCTGAGGCAGGAGAATGGCATGAACCCAGGAGGCGGAGCTTGCAGTGAGCTGAGATGGCGCCACTGCACTCTAGCTTGGGCGACAGAGCGAGACTCCGTCTCAAAAAAAAAAAAAGAAAAAAGGCTGGGCATGGTGGCTCATGCCTGTAATCCCAGCACTTTGGGAGGCCAAGGCAGGTGGATCACAAGGTCAGGAGATCGAGACCACGGTGAACCGTCTCTACTAAAAGTATAAAAAAATTAGCCAAGCGCAGTGGCGGACGCCTGTAGTCCCAGCTACTCAGGAGGCTGAGTCAGGAGAATGGCGTGAACCCGGGAGGCGGAGCTTGCAGTAAGCCGAGATTGCACCACTGCACTCCAGCCTGGGCAACAGAGCGAGACTCCGTCTCAAAAAAAAAATTTTTTAAATACCAAGACAGAATTAGATAGTTGGGAATTTCAGCCCCACCCACCCCTACCAACCTCTGGGAAGAGAGGAGCTGAAGGTTGAGGTCAATGACCAATAATCAATGATTTGTCTAATATGCCCATGTAATGAAACCTCCATTAAAACACTAAATGAGGCTGGACACAGTGGCTCATGCCTGTAATCCCAGCACTTTGGGAGGCCAAGGCAGGCAGGTCACCTGAGGTCAGGAGTTCAAGACCAGCCTGGACAACATGGTGAAACCCCATCTCTACTAAAAATACAAAAATTAGCTGGACATGGTGGTGCATGTCTAATCTCAGCTACTCGGAAGGCTGAGGCAGGAGAATCACTTGAACCTGGGACGCGGAGGTTTCAGTGAGCCGTGATTGCACCACTGCACTCCAGCCTGGGTGACAGAGCAAGACTCCGTTGAAAAGAAAGGAAAGGAAAGGAAAAAGGAAAGGAAAGAATTGGCCAGGCATGGTAGTGTGCGCCTGTAATCTCAGCTCTTCGGGGGGCAGAGATGTGAGGGTCACTTGAGATGGGCATGTTGACGCTGCAGTGAGCTATGATCATGCCACTGCACTCCAGCCTAGGTGACAGAGGGAAACCCTTCCTCAAAACAAACCAGGCACGGTGGTTCACCTGTAATCCCACCATTTTGGGAGGCCGAGGCTGGTAGACCACTTCACGTCGGGAGTTCAAGAGCAGCCTGCCCAACGTGGTGAAACCTCGTCTCAACTAAAAATACAAAAATCAGCCAGGCATTGTGTGCATGCCCAAAGCCTCAGCTATTCAGGACGTTTAGGCAGGAGAATTACTTGAACCCAGGAAGCAGAGATTGCAGTGAGCCGAGATTGCACCACTGCACTCCAGTCTGGGCAAAAGAGTGAAACTCTGTCTTAACACCCCTGCCACTCCCCCCAACACACAACAAAATGTATAACGAGTTCGTACAAATGAATAAGAAAAAAACACAAAAAATGAAAGAAAAATTGGCAAAACCACGTAAGCACATCACAACACAGGAAATCCAAATGGTCACTCAACACATGTAAAGGTATTCAACATCATTAGTAATTGGAAAAATGCAAATGTAAACCAAGATTGAGGCCATCACACTCCTAAATGAACAACAATTAAATCTGAGAATACCAAGTGTTGACAAGGTGGCAGAGCACTGGAAACTCCTACAGACTCCAGTTGGAAGAGTGAGATGGTAAAGCCTGTTTTGAAACTTTGTAGTAAAGTCAAAATAACTCAGCTTATTACTCAACAATCTTTTTTGTTTTGGTTTGGTTTTCATTTACGTCGAGGTTCCCTTTGTTTCTATTTCTTCACAACCATCCATGTGGGGGTAACTCCCTCCTGTGTCTCAAGCCCAAATCCCACTCTAGAAATTCACATTCCCATTTCTTTCTTTTTGTTTCTTTGAGACAGATTTTCACTACATCACCCAGCCTGGGGTGCAATGGCGCAATCTCAGCTCATTGCAACCTCTGCCTCACGGGTCTCAAGTGATTTCATGCCTCAGACTCCCGAGTAGCTGGGATTACAGGCATGCGCCAACAAGCTGGGCTAATTTTTGTATTTTTAGTACAGACAGGGTTTCACCATGTTGACCAGGCTGGTCTTGAACTCCTGGCCTCAAGTGACCGGCCTGCCTCAGCCTCCCAAAGTGCTGGGATTACAGGTGTGAGCCACCATGCCCAGCCTCACATTCCCATTTCTGACTCTACAGGACACAGGTTGTTTTCTGTAAAAAGATGGGGTATCACTATGCTGTCCAAGGTGGCCTCAAACTCACGGGCTCAACTGATCCTCCCACCTCCCACCTCAGCCTCCCTAGTAGCTGGGACTATAGGCACGCACCACCATGCCCAGCTCTCATATACTTGAAAATACACAACAGATTTAAAACATTTGTCCCGATTACAAACAGTATAAACATACTTGTATATTCTAGAAACAATACCATACAGCACAAACGTAATCAAAACTAAGCAAGTCACAAAAGATACTACAGTCTGAATGCCTTCATACACAATTCATAAATAGGCAAAAATAAATTCTCCTGCTGAACATACATATGTTGGTGGTAAACTATAAAACTGTAAGAGAAAACAAGGAGGTCGAGTGTAGTGGCTCCTGCCTGTAATCCTAACACTTTGAGAGGCTGAGGCAGGCAGATGGCTTGAGCTCACAGGTTCGAGACCAGCCTGGGCAACGTGGCGAAACCGTGTCTGTACAAAAAACACAAAAATTTTCTGGATGTGCACCTGTAGTCCCAGCTATTCAGGAGGCTGAGAGGTGGGAGGATGGCTTGAGCCTGGCAGGCAGAGGTTGCAGTGAGCCAAGATCATGCCACTGCACTGTAGCCTGGGCAATAGAGCCAGAGCTTGCTTCAGAAAAGAAACAGGAGGGGGACCGGGCACCGTGGCTCGCGCCTGTAATCCCAGCACTCTGGGAAGCCAAGGTGGGCAGATCACGAGGTCAGGAGATCCAGACCATCCTGGCTAACACGGTGAAACCCCGTGTCTACTAAAAATACAAAAACTTAGCCGGGCGAGGTGGCAGGCGTCTGTAGTCCCAGCTACTCGGGAGGCTGAGGCAGGAGAATGGTGTGAACCCGAGAGCGGAGCTTGAAGTGAGCCGAGATCGAGCCACTGCACTCCAGCCTGGGCGACAGAGCGAGACACCGAGATACCGTCTCAAAAAATTTAAAACAAAAAAAAAAGAAAAGAAAGGGGAGGGGAAGGGAGTGGAAGGGAGGGGAGGCGAGGGGAGGCGAGGGGAGGGCAGGGCAGGGCAGGACTTTCCTAAAAGTGAGAATACTGTTTACCTCCAGCCAGGGTTGAAAACTTCGGTGGTTTTGAGGGTTCCATTTCCTGACCTGGGTATTGGTTACATAGGTGTTTTATGATTTTTTTAAGTGTATAAATACATTTTACGCACTTTTCTGTGTGTATGCTGTATTTCAGAATTTCTAATTTTAAAGTTTTTTATTTTTGCAAGGTTACATTATTGTTGCTCAGGCTGGAGTGCAGTGGTGCCAACATAGCTCACTGCGACTTCAAACTCCCGGGCTCAAGTGATCCTCCAGTCTCAGCCTCCCAAGGAACTGGAACTACGTGTACACTACCACGTCCAGCTTATTGTTTTTGTACAGATAGAATCTCACTATGTTGGCCAGGCTGGTCTCAAACTCCTGGGTTCAAGGGATCCTCGCATCTCAGCCTCCCAAAGTGCAAGGATAACAGGCGTGTGCCACCACGCTCAGCCGAAGATTACCGTTGAGTCAAAACAGCAGGTGCAAAACGCCGTGCATGGGACACTACCAGCCATGTAAAGAAGTGGGGTCAAAAGAATACATATATATACATTTCCCCGCATTTGCATAGAGTTTCTCCAGAAAAATACACAAGAACCTGCTAACATTGGGTGTCCCTGATCAAGGGAACTGGTTGTCCCAGACACGAGAATGAGAGGGAGCCATTTCATTGTAGAAATTTTGATCTTTTTTTTTTTTCTGAGACGGAGTCTCGCTCTGTCGCCCAGGCTGGAGTGCAGTGGCTGGATCTCAGCTCACTGCAAGCTCCACTGCCTCCCAGGTTCACGCCATTCTCCTGCCTCAGCCTCCCTAGAAGCTGGGACTACAGGTGCACACCACCACGCCTGGCTAATTTTTTTGTATTTTTAGTAGAGACGGGATTTCACTGTGTTCGCCAGGATGGTCTCGATCTCCTGACCTCGTGATCCGCCCGCCTCGGCCTCCCAAAGTGCTGGGATTACAGGCGTGGGCCACTCGCTGAGACCGGGTCTCTTAAAAACAAAATAGATTTGTGGCTGGGCACGGTGGCTCACACCTGTAATCCCAGCACTTTGGGAGGCCGAGGCGGGCGGATCACTGGAGGTCAGGAGTTCGAGAACAGCCTGGCCAACAGAGTGAAACCCCATCTCTACTAAAAATACAAAAATTAGCTGGGTGTGGTGGCAGGTGCCTGTAATCCCAGCTACTTGAGGGGCTGAGGCAGGAGAATCGCTTGAACCCAGGAGGCAAAGGTTGCAGTGAGCTGAGATCACAGTGCACTGAGGTCATGCCATTGTACTCCAGCCTGGGCAACAGAGCAAAACCCTGTCTCAAAAAAAAAAAAAAAGGTTGGCGATTGCCAGGGGCTAGAGGGAACATGAGTAGGAGTGGCTGCTTTATGGATACTGGGTGTCCATTCGGGATGACGAAATGTTCTGGAATAAGATAGGGGTTGTGGTTGCAAAGCTTTGTGAAAACTAAAAAGCACTGAATTGTGCACTATAAAAGCATGGACTTTATGTTATGTGAATATCTTTTTTTTTTTTTTTTTGGAGACAGTCTTAGTCTGAGCCTAGGGACCAGCTAGGAGCTTCAGGGAGGAGAGAGGCCTTAGAGATGGCAGCCTGAGGAGGCTGGGGAGACTGGACAGGGCCAGATCCAAGGCCTTGCTGGCCCTAGAGAAGGGTTTGGGCTTCCATTCATCATGGAGGGGGGCGTCGGCCAAGGGGGATGACACGTCTGATTTATCATTTGTAAAGATCAATTTGCTTCTGTGTAGAGAACAGCCTGGAGGGACAGCAGGAGAGCGGGCGGGTGTGGGAGGCCGGTGGGAGCAGGGGCCGCTGGAGGTGTGATGCGGACATGTTAGGGATGGCTGGGCCTGGGGGAGGGCCAGGTGTTCAAGAGGAACAGAGGAGAGGGGTGCTGGGGAGCCTCTGGGGGATTAGCCATTGAGGGGTGTTTAAATAAATGGCTTCGTCAATGCAGCATATCCGCTGAGAGCCACCGAAAGGGGCCCGCAGCCTGTGTGCTGACGAGACAGCCCAGTGCGTGAGGGAAAAGGAGCAAGGTGGAGGTTCCTGTTGCCATGCTCCACGCTGTGTAGGACATTAAAAGACGAGGGTGCGGTGGCTCACGCTTATAATCCCAACACTTTGGGAGGCCGAGGCAGGAGGATTGCTTGCGCCCAGGACGTCAAGACCAGCCTGGGCAACAAAGTGAGACCCTGTCTCTACAAAATATCTTTATAAATTAGCCAGGCATGGTGCTGCACACCTTAGTCCAGCTACACAAGGGGCTGAGGCGGGACAATTGAGAGAGCCCAGGAGTTGGAGGCTGCAGTGAGCCGTGACTGCGCCACTGCACTCCAGCCCAGGCAACAGTGAGACACTGTCTCTTAAACAAAAAGATGAGATCTGCATGCATATGCGTGAAGTTTCCAAAAAGGAGAAGTGCAGGTGGCTGACTTAGGGGCTGGGATTCTGAGATTTTCTTCCCCTGCATACTCCTCTTTCATTTGCAGTTTTTCTTTTTTTCTTTTTTTTTTGAGACAGAGTCTCGCCCAGGCTGGAGTGCAGTGGCCGGATCTCAGCTCACTGCAAGCTCCGCCTCCCGGGTTTTTACGCCATTCTCCTGCCTCAGCCTCCTGAGTAGCTGGGACTACAGGCACCCGCCACCTCGCCCGGCCAGTTTTTTGTATTTTTTAGTAGAGACGGGGTTTCACCGTGTTAGCCAGGATGGTCTCGAACTCCTGACCTCGTGATCCGCCCATCTCGGCCTCCCAAAGTGCTGGGATTACAGGCTTGAGCCACCGCACCCGGCCACATTTGCAGTTTTTCAAGACCACATGCATATTTCACAATGAAAGATTTTAAAGTAGATGATTTTATTCCAGTAACTGGCTACAAGAAAAACAAAGGGGAATCAATACAATTCCCAGGCAGAGCCAAACAGCCTGGACTGGAAATGCAGCCAAGGACAGAAACAAACACAGGCAGGAGGCTGGGAAAGCTCACGGCCCCCCAGGACGGCGGGGCAGACCTGGAGCCACCAGGCATTACTGCACATGGATCTGGTGTCTTCCAGGTGCTCGGGAAACACGAGCATTAGTTTGTGTGCAAATGTGTCATAGGCATGTGAAGACATTTGTGATCATCTGAGTCCATCTGATAAAAATATTTATAAAAAGTCATTAATTTATTCCTACAATCAAGATTTGTGGGCACAGTGAAGCAGGTTCTGCACATTTCATCTTCTCATCAACCCTGAGTAGTAAGGTCGATTGACATGTTACAGATGAGGGTACGAAGACACAGAGAGGTTGAGGAACTTGCACAAGGTTGCACAGCCACAGCAACGCAGCCCTGACAAGTAGATGCCAGCATGTCCTGTGAACAGAGCACACCTCAGTCCCGAGTCTCTGCTGCTGTGGGGAGTCTGGAGTCCCCAGCGCTCTGCACACAACTGGGCTTGGCAGTCTTCCAGGGTGCGCCCTGGGTTCACTCACCATGCAGTTACCAGACTAAGAGCTGGAGACAGCGGTGAACAGAGTCACCTGCCTCATGTAGGTCTGTGAAAGGCACTCGAAACGGCCTTTTACTTATGGGAAACTGAGGCACGGAACTACTAAATGAGCTGCCCAAGTCCCCACAGCTGGGCACAACTGTCAGAGCTGGGACTGGAACCCAGGCAGTTTGATTCCTGGCTTCTGTGAACCATTAGCCCCGAGCTGGGAATGCTGGCGGCATCACTCTTGGGGACAGGATGACCTGGAGGTCCTTTCAGCACTTTGGGTACGTCCCCACTGCCTGGGCCTGTTGTTTCTGATGAGGGCAGCTACTAACTTTATCGGGGACCTTCCATACGTGACAAGACGCTTTCCTTCTGTTCTCCAAATTGTGTCTTTGGCTTTCGGCATTTTTACTATGGTGAGCCTGCCTGCTTATTTTAATATCACATTTTTGCTTTAACCTGTTTTCCAATTTCCAGGCCAACAGACGTGATTTGTGTGAACAAAGCTTCAATAGATGGCCCCATCCAACACCTCCCTCTCCAAGATGAGGTCTGGAGGAAGGAAACGGTGCATCTATGTTTGCTCTGCACACTGGGGACTCCAAACTCCCTGGGGCTGAGACCAACTCTCCCCCTCCAGCCCTCTCCTGGTTCCTCCACCCCAACCCACCAGTAGCACTCAGGGACCAGATATAGCCTCCCCAGCCCAGCCACACAGACAGACTGGCCACCCGCAGAACAGAGGTCCACTAAGCTGGGCTGTGTTACGGATGAGACCAGGGGAGGCCACACAGCAGGGAGGATTCAGACAGGGATGGAAACAGCCAGCAGGACTCCACAGGGGGCTGGGCCTAGAGGGGCAAGGCTCCAGGGCAGGCAAGGAGGCAGTTAAAGGACAAGACCACCTGAGCAGCAGCAGCCACATCAGAAACCCTCAGGCGCCTGTAATCCCAGCACTTTGGGAGGCCGAGGCAGGTGGGTCATTTGAAGTCAGGAGTTCCAAAGCAGCCCGGGCAAAATGGTGAAATCGTCTCTACTAAAAATACAATACTGAACTGGGTGTGGTGATACCCACCTGTAGTCCCAGCTACTCAGGAGGCTGAGGCAGGAGAATCGCTTGAACCCAGGAGGTGGAGGTTGTAGCGAGCCGAGATCGTGCCACTGCGCTCCAGCCTCGCCAACACAGTGAGACTCCATCTCCAAAACAAAGTCTCCGGCGAGCAAACTCTCAGGCCTGGTGGGCCTCAGGCCTTAATACATTCAATATCCTCCATTCATTCAGCATCTATTGTATGCTGGTGTGCTAGACAAACCCCTTGCCCGCCAACATAGGAAAAACATGACAAACCTGCCAGCTTGTTGGCTAGAAATCAGTGCTGTGGACGACAACTGAAGCAGGTGCGAGGGGCAGGCCTCACGAGAAGCTGCCATCTACTAAGGTGAGCAGTGAGCTCTCCTTATGAAGGTGGAGTCCCAGTGGAGTGAGGCAAGCCATAGGTGGGCCTGAGTGGGACTGGGACAGCGAGGGTCCTGAGCAGATACCAAGTCACCCAACTCAGTTCTACAGCAACCCCTCAATCCGAGTTAACAGACCCAACTAAGGGAAGGACAGAGGACATGGTAATCCACAGCAGATGGGCTGGCAAGAAGTGGTCAGATTTGCTCTCCTTCAAGCTGGGCAAGGCTGGAGCAGACAGGGCTGAGGTCGGAAGGGCAGTTGTCTGCCCCAAAAGGCAGGGCTCCCAGCCCTCTATGACGCCAACCAATGGCAAGTCAAGACCGACAGTCCCTTTACTCTCAGTCACAAGGCCATGGGTAGTCTCAGACACGGAGTAGAGTCCTTCTCTGAATCGGGTACCCCACGATGGCCAGAACCAGGGGTGTCCTGGATGCTGGATCCTCGGTCCCTGGCAGTGGTTTACAGGTGACTCTTTCCCCATCCAAGCCTCTCTCTCGAGTGTCACGCTGTCTTCCAGGCTGGACTGCAGTAGTGGGCTCATGGGCTCACTGCAGCCTCAAACTCTTGGCTCAAGTGCCGCGCCCACCTCAGCCTCTACTCAACCTCTGAGGAGCTGGGACCACAGGGAGCACACCAGCGCACCCAGGTAGTTTTATTTTACAGACTGTGTCTCACTATGTTGCCTAGGATGGTCTCAAACTCCTGGCCTCACAACCTGTCATAAATGGTAGGGAGCAAACAGGCCAAAGGAAACAGGAGGACTGGGCAATCAGGAGAGCTTGGGTGACAGGGCGGCCCAGGAGTGGCCACTGAGCTGATACCTGAGACAAGAGCCAGCTCAGAGAGACTGGGGAGGGATGGGGACAGCTGGAGGGCTGGAGCAGGGGGACGATGCTAAGGCTGTTCAACATCCACTGGCTGTACCCTGGGGTTGCCACCTCCCTTACGGGTATGAGTCACTACCCAGCAAGCTGCCCATCTCAGAGACGAGGCTGCATCAACCAAAGCTCATCCCCTCCACACGTGGCTGTGCCCACTCTCTGCATATGAGTCACCTTCCTCAGGTGCTGCCTGTCGTCCCCCAGGTCTTGGGAACACCCCAAGCCCCCAAACCCTGCTGCAGCACCAGGGCCCAGCCCTCAGCCCACACCCTTCTGGGTTAGAAAACGCCTTTCTTCTTCTCAATGGAAGCCACTGCCCCAGCTGGGATTCTTCAGGCCACCTCACAATGGGACAGTAGGTCTCGGTAACAAGTCAGCAAGCTTTTTCCATGAAGACAATGACCCTTGCCCCAACCAGAGCCAAGGCAGCTACCCCACCTCTCCTCCATGGCCAGCCGTCACCTCCAGATGGACAAGGTGACATGCAGAGTTTTGATGACATGGCCTGAATGACAACACACAGGGTCAGAGCTCCCCAGAGCGCTTCACAAAGGGAGGCCCAGGCCAGGCAGGTGAGAAAGCCAGCTGACTCTTTATTGCTTTGGGGGCAGGGGGCTCAGGAGCTCTTGGTGGGGCGGGTCCGCTTCCTCTTCACCATCACAGGCTTCTGGCTGCGCAGGATGGCGCTGGCCCTGCGGATGGCTGCCTGGAGGGGGTTGGGGCGGGGGCAGAGCAAGGCTCAGCTCACACACTCCACAAGCTGTCCCCTAGGACATGCCGGGGGTGGGGAGTAGGTTGAAAGCAAGAATCCATTCCTCTCCAGCACATATGCAACCAGTAGTGGGAGGCCCTTCCCCATAGCACGGGCCACCCCCCCCGCCTGACCCCCAAACCCCAGCTCACCATGCGCAGGTCGGGGCGGTACTTGTTCTTGCGGATCATGTGTCTGATGCTGCTGAGCGTGGCGCGAGCATTCTTGTTGATGGTGGTCCGCACGTAGGAGGTGGCAGGCTTCCGCTGGCCTGGTTGGGGGTCAGGGAGGTCCTGGGGTCAGTCCACCTAACCTGCACCTTTAGCACAACACGCAGGTGCGGACAGTCTCACACTGAGAAGCTGAGCACCCCGGGCCCATGGCAGGCGCCCGGGCAGGCCAGCAGGTAGCTGTTTCCCCACCTGTCCATTTAACAGAGGCTCACTCATCACAGAGTACTGAGGACACAGCTTGTCACACTCATAGCCCAATTCTGTCCACCACGAAAATACTCCTTTCTCATGCCAGGAAGCTGCTGCTTCAGTTAGGAGCTGATCCAGGTCTGGCCAGAGCCCACGCTCCTGGCAATGGGTTATGAACAACTTCCCAGGAACCCCAGGCCCATCCCCACAGCAGTGGTTAAACATCAGCTTGGCTGAGGGGCCCAGCCTCACTCAATCCAGTCCCTTCGTCTAGGAAAGGCCACCCATGTATTCGGCAATCCAAGAGGGGAAAGCTTTCAGGACACCCCAAAACGGGGTCCCCAGGTGCCAAGCAATTGCCTGCTCCCTGGACTACGTGTCCCTCAGGCAGGAGGATCACTAGCCAAGACTGCGTTTGCTGCTGCCATTGAATCAATGGACCCTTGGCTCTGAAGCAGTTCCAATCAAGGACCTGAGAAAAACTCACTCTAAAAAAAGAAAACACAGCCCTGGCAAGAACACATGTGAAGCTGGACTCCTCGTCAGTCGCCCCCCGACTCCCATGAACACTCAGGGAATCCTTCAAAACGGCCTGCACCTGACAGCAGAACGTATGGAGTGGGGTCCTCAAAACCTCTTCTCTAACCTACACAGGCGGAATGGGGGTCAAATGGCTGCGACCAACCCAGCCTGTCCCCTTCCAAGTGTGGCAGCAAGGGCCCCTCCCCTATTGTGCCTCAATTTTCCCACCTGTGGGATGAAGCCATCCATCGCCACCCTGACTCGCTTTGAGGATTTCATCTGAAAACATCAACCCCGTGCCTTCACTCTCAACCACCACCGGGGAAGTTCAGGTCCTTTTTTGTTTCTCCACTTTACAGGTGAGGACACAGGCTCAGACGCGCGCGGCTCACAGAGAGTCGGCCGAGAGCGAAACCGGTTCCCAGACCAACACCCTGGCGCCAGGGATGCCCGCCGCAATGGCAGTTATCACTCCTCCTGCCTGACAGTTAAAAAATCACAGCTCCCTGCCCCGGGAAACGGGCCGCTCTCTGGCCCAAACCAGACAAAACTCACCGGATCTCCGCTTAATGACCACCACGACGCCTTTGCCGTCGGCTGCCGGCTCCACGCCCACGGTCTTGCGGTGAATCAGCCCGTTGTAGCGGAAGGAATTGCGGGCCTTCAAGTTATTGGGCTCCTGGGAAGGAGGCGGCACAAGGAATCGTGAAGATGGGACCCGGAGACATGCGAAGGTCCCGCCCGCTGACCCAGAGACAGGGACCCAGGACCCTCCTCCCGCAGGAGCCACGCATCCGGGCCCCACTTACAGTACTGTAGGTCTGCTTATTCCTCTTGATCAGGAAACTGGAGCAGTTCCGCACGACCATCCATTGCAGATGCGCAGACATGGCGGCGGCTGCGGGGAAACGGGCACGTGGAAAGCGTCAGACCCTGAGAACTAAACCGGCGTTGGGCCGGGGGCCCCGCTAGGACAGCAGAGGAAGTCGGCGACTGGGAACGTGGGTGAATGGGAGACCCCTGAGGGCAGACAGCGACCTAGAACTCCGTCGGGCGGGACTAAGTGACCTAAGGCGGCGGGACCGCACTCAGGCAGCCGAGACTAACTTCCGGGAGAGTGAGGGGAAAAGAACTTGAGAATTCACAACGACTTCAGGGGGTGGGGCTGGGGTCCGCCAAGGACCCTTGAGGCGCAAGGGGAGAAGGCAGGCACAGGGCTGCGAGGGTGCGGGCGGCGGGCGCGAGATGGCGGCCACACCAAGAAGACGGACCCTCACCTCGTCTCGCAGCGGCGACCTGAGACGGAAAGAGGTTGGGAGGGGGCGGGACGACACCTTTAATACCGCACACGCATTTCCGCTTCCTCTCTGGGCGGGCGCAACGGGAGTTGTCGGTCCCCACCTCCGAGGCGGCTCGATGATATTCGGCTACTTCCGCCTACCAATCGCTCAACGCTCGGGAATATTCGGAACTCTTCGGTTAGAGAGCCGAGAGCGTGTTCCGAGGACCGTTCGGAAGTTTTCGGAACTCCACCGCTGGATTTCTGAGTGGCTCCAATTCGAGAGGTCCTGGTACCCACGCCTCATCGTTGTCTCTCCGGTATTGCTCACCCAGCGCTTGTCACTGTGATTGGCATATGATGGGCGCTCAACGAACGTTTGTTTTATGAACGAACTGGTGAATGCGTGAACTATTTAAGCCTAGCCCCGGCACCTTTGGATATTTCCGGTCTTCGTAAGCCCTCGCGGTGATGGCCAATGAAGGCGCCGAGGCCCGCTCGGGCATTTTCGGAACCCTCCGGAAACGCTCTTCGGAGAGGTGTGTCTGTTCGGAAACATTCCGTCTTCATTCGGGATCCCTCGGCTAATCTCGGCAGCCCCCTTGCAGTTCGCCCTCCCCAGAGTTTTCTTGAAATAAAACTTTTGAACTGTTTAAGCCTGGGGAGAACCTACACGGAAACTTCTCGTAGACTGCCACCCCATGGGAGCACGGATGCCCTCTACGGGAGAGTTGTTTGGAGAGAGGGAGATTTGCATGTGGCTGCTGTTGGCTCCCCTTAGGATTCTGTAGATTTGCCAGTCCTCTTCTCTGCCCTCCACCTGTGCCTCCAGCCTGCAGTGTGCCTGTCACGCCCCATCAGCTCCCTGGGAGGTTATGATCCGTTGTCAGGGCCACCCTAAAGGGGCAGGAGCCTTGCCTGATATCCCTCTGTGTCCTCGACCTCACCCACGCAGCATGGTGCTGGGGAGGCCTCAGAGACTCCTGCTGAACAAAAGTAACGAGGGTGCCTGTGTCACCTCCCCAGGGCTCCTTAATTTGTGGTTACAGCTGGGAACTCCTTGGGGCAGGGGCCTCGTCTGGTCCATAGGACTATCCATAGGACAGTCGGGGTTCGCCCAGCCTCCTCCACGGGTGCGCTCTGGACCTGATGGGTCTCGTCCGGCTTTGTTCCCTTGGCTTTCATTCGCTGGGCACACAGGAGACTCCAGAAGACACGCTCTGAGTAAAGGAAACTCAGCTTCCGCTGAGCCCTGAGATTCCCCCTCTTAGACCATCCCGACTGCTGGTTCTCGCGTCCCAGAGCTCCTTGGCGTCTAAGGGCCTTGTCTGATCTGCACTGTCTAATCTGCACTGGCTTCGGGAGGCGGACACTGAGCAGAAACAACGCCACGCCCGGCTCCGAGTGTCCCACGCTGCCACCACTGAAATGCCCTGATTTTTGGCCATGTGTGACCTCCCTGGGTGGCACGGCCCCTGAGGCACCCGTGGCTGTGCGCCTGGCTACCACCGGCGCAGGCCTCTGAGCAATAATAGCCCCTGCACGGAAACCACGGCCGGGGTCGGTTTGAGCCCAGCCGGGCTCAGGTGACCAGGCGGGAGCTTGGCACACCTGGCGCCGTCCCCTGACCCCGCCCCGGGCCGGGCCGCACCCCGGAACGCTCTCTCTGGACGCCAGCGGCGGCGGTGCAAGGCCATGGCGGCGGTGCCAGCGGTGTACGCCTCGCAGGGGACCCCGCCGGGTGCACCGTCCGCGCCGGCCGTCGCGCCCGCACCCGCGGCTGGCCTGGGCCGCTGCCGGATGGCGCTGCTGCTGGCCGTGGCGCTGGACGTGGCAGGCATGGCGGCGCTGTTGACTGGCGTGTTCGCGCAGCTGCAGGTGCGCGGCCGCGACTTCGGGGACCTGCTCATCTACTCGGGCGCGCTGCTGGTGTTCCTGAGCCTGCTGGGCTGGATCCTCTGGTACACCGGCAACATCGAGATCTCGCGCCAGGAGCTGGAGCGCGACTACGGCCTGCGGCCCTCGGCGCTCGCCCGCCTGGCGCGCAAGCTCTCCCGCCGCTGGTCGGCGCCCGCCGCCGCGGGCCAGCGCCCCGCGCCCGGCTCCCGGAGAGCGAGCCGAGCCGCCCGCGCGCCCCCGCCGCCCGCAGGCTCCCGCCGCGTGCGCCTGCAGCTCGCCACGCTCGAGGCCGGGCCCGGGGCGGCGGGCGCGGGCAGCGAGTGAGGCCCAGGTGAGGGGCGGGCGGGGCAGTGCGGGGAGACGGAGGGACCGAGGGAGGGACGGGAATGGAGACAGACGGGGGAGCGATGGACAGACGGAGACACAGAGCGGCCATGGGGAAGTAGAGTCCCAGGGAGGGGTGGAGACCGGGACGGGCAGACTCTGGCAGAGAACCGCAGAGACAGCAGGCACCGGTGCAGACGTGGGGAAGGCTGTGAGACCCTGCCGCTGGAGATGGGAAGTGTGGGGTCCGAGTCACACAGGCCCCCCGCCCGGGGAGAGCCACACTTGCCCCAGCCTCCAGGTGCACCAGGCCCCATTTTTTTGTTTTGTTTTGTTTTGTTTTGTTGTTGTCGTTTGGGGTTGTTTTGAGACAGGATCTCTCACTGTCACCCAGGCTGGAGTGCAGTGGTGTGATCTCATCTCACGGCAGCCTCGACCTCCTAGCCTCAAGCAATCCTCCCACCTCAGCCTCCCAAATAGCTGGGAGTACAGGCGTGCACCACCTTGCCGGCCTAATTTTTGTATTTTTAGAAGAGACAGGGTTTTACCATGTGGGCCAGGCTGGTCTCGAACTCCTGAACTCATGCGATCTGTTCTCCTCAGCCTCCCAAAGTGCTGGGATTACAGACCTGAGCCACCGAGCCCAGCCCAGGCCCCATTTAATCCTCTCGATGTAACTGAGTCTCCGAGGTCACTACTATTACCATCCGCATTCTACAGTGGAGGAAACTGAAGCTCAGAAAGGCGCCACTTTTGCCGGGCGCGGTGGCTCACGCCTGTAATCCCAGCACTTTGGGAGGCCGAGGCTGGCGGATCACGAGGTCAGGAGATCAAGACTATCCTGGTGAAACCCTATCTCTACTAAAAATACAAAAAAAACTGGCCGGGCGTGTGAATGGCGTGAACCCAGGAGGCAGAGCTTGCAGTGAGCTGAGATAGCGCCACCGCACTCCAGCCTGGGCGACAGAGCGAGACTCCATCTCAAAAAAAAAAAAAAAAAAAAAAAAAAGAAAGGCGCCAATTTTGCCCAAGGCCGCACAACACTTAGGTGGAGGAGCTGGGATTCTCCTGACCTGTAGTCCTGGGAAAGGAGGAGTAAGAAAGACCAACTGAGGCAGGAGAAGGGAAGCCACACTTTCACTCCCCTTTCCCCTCTACCTTCTATCTCTTTCCTAATCACACCTTTCCAGCTAGCTGCCTCTGCTCAAAGACCTACTGTGGCTCCCTCTTCACTTTCAGTTAAACCGAAGCACTCACTGGCCTGTGGACCCCCCCATATTTTGGCCCTGTTTCTCCTGCCTCTCTGCACTAATGATGTCTCTCAGTCCACAGATGGCCAGTTGGTCCCTGTTCCTGCTCTTCTCTATACCAGGGGTGCCCTTGGCTGTCTCCACACCGCCCAGAAAACTTCTCACATGTTTAAGATTTAACTCAATTTCTCTGGCCTTCTCTGGGTCTTCATATTGTCTGAGCGACCTCTCTTGCTGCTTGTATGACCATGTGCTGTGTCTACGTTGTTACTGTCTCTCCCACCTGACAGGGAGTGCCTTGAGGGTAAGACCTAGGTCCCTAGTGTCCTTGGTCCTAATGTTACCCAGCAAAAAGTGTGAAATCAGGAAAGGTTGATGGTTGGGTAGGGAGGTGGAAGGATGGATACATGGATGGAAGAATGGATGGCTGGATGGCTGGATGGGTGGATGGACGGGTGGATGGATGGATGGATGAGTTGGTTGATGGATGGATGGGTGAACGGATAGATGGGTGGGTGGATGGATGGGTGAATGGATAGATGGGTGGATGGGTGGATGGATGAGTTGTTTGATGGATGGATGGGTGAACGGATAGATGGGTGAGTGGATGGATGGGTGAATGGATAGATGGGTGGGCGGTGGATGGGTGAATGCATGGGTTGGTTGATGCTGAGCTGTGGTTGGATCGATGACTGGATGGGTTGTTTAATGGGTAGATGTGGTTAGGTGGTGGATTGGTGAATGGACCATGAATGGATATGGTTGGGGAGGGAGCCTTGCCTGATAAAGGGACAAGAGCCTTTCCTGATATTTCTCTGTGTCCTCGGCCTCACCCATGCAGCATGGTACTGGGGAGGTCTCAGAGACTCCTACTGAACAAAAGGAATGAGGGTGCCTGTGTCACTTCCCCGGGGCACCTTAACTTGTGGTTACACTTGGGAACTTCTTGGGGCAGGGGCGTCAGCTGGTTCATAGGACTCTCCGTAGGACAGTCGGGGTTCGCCTAGCTTGTGCGTGCTCTCTGGATAGATAGGTAGATGATGATGAATGGGTGGTTGGACAGATGTTTGGTACACAGATGAGTGGATGAATGCATTTATTGGCACATGGATGGATGGGTGACTGAATCCATCTCTCAAATAGGGGTTTGGTAAAAGAATTAAACTCTTCTATCTTAGGACATTTTATGTAGGTAAATAATTAACTTTTTTTTTTGAGACGGAGTTTTACTCTGTTGCCTAGGCTGGAGTGCAATGGCACAATCTCGGCTCACTGCAACCTCTGCCTCCCGAGTTCAAGCAATTCTCTTGCCTCAGCCTCCCAAGTAGCTGGGATTACAGGCATGCGCCACCACACTCGGCTAATTTTGTATTTTTAGTAGAGACGGGGTTTCTCCATGTTGATCAGGCTGGTCTCGAACTCCCAACCTCAGGTGATCCGCCAACTTCAGCCACCCAAAGTGCTGGGATTACAGGCATGAACCACCACACCCAGCTAGAATTAACTTTTCTCCTATGCATCCAGAATGCTTCCAGTTGTATATTATTCTTTGTGAGATTTGAAGAAGTAGTCACCCCAATCATACGCTACATGTTGTGGTTCAGTGGAAGAACTGGTGTAAGAAAGCATGAACATCTGTTTGCACGGGTGAAGCATAAGCTAACATGAAGCTTGGCATAAAATGTGAAAATAAGCACCTGTAGTTACTGTTACCTTTGGAAATCCTGGCTGAGCACAGTGGCTCATTCCTGTAATCCTAGCACTTAGGGAGGCCGAGGTGGGAGAATTGCTTGAACCTGGGAGGCAGAGGCTGCAGGGAGCCAAGATCAAGCCACTGCACTCCAGCCTGAGCAGCAGAGCGAGACCCCATCTCAAAAAAAAAAAAAAAAAAAAAAAAAAGAAAAGAAAATCCCTTATGAGGTCGGGCATGGTGGCTCACACCTGTAATTCCAGCACTTTAGGAGGTCGAGGCAGGTGGATCACCTGAGGTCAGAAGTTCGAGACCAACCTGGCAACCATGGCGAAACCCCCTCTCTACTAAAAATACAAAAATTAGCCAGGCGTGGTGGCGGACACCTGTAATCCCAGCTACTAGGGAGGCTGAGGCAGGAGTATCACTTGAACCTGGGAGGCAGAGGTTGCAGTGAACCAAGATCGTGCCACTGCACTCCAGCTTGGGCAACGGAGCGAGTCTCCATCTCAAAAAAAAAGAAACGAAAATCCTTTACGTAGCTTAAACATCTAGCACAGCTGCACAGGCCTCCACTCTTGGAGCCTCCACCAAAGACTCAGACCACACTGACTCGAACGTAGGCCCCACTTACAAGGAAAATGGGCCTATTGAAAACCAAAACTCTTGCTTACTGGGGAGAGCGAGCAGCTTCCAGCACATGAAAGACAGAGAATCTGAATTTGAGCAGAGGGACCCACAGGTTCTAGCTCTGGTAGCCCCCACAGCCTCTGAGACCACCGTGAGTAGCCAGGCAGAGCCACCCCCATCGCTCTGTTGTCCAGGCTGGAGTGCAGTGGTACAATCACAGCTCACTGCAGCCTCGACCTCCTGGGCTCAAGCGATCCTCCCACCTCAGCCTCCCAAGGAGCTGGGACTACAGGTACCAGAGATGGGGTCCTTCCTATGTTACCCAGGCTGGTGTCAAACTCCTGGGCTCAAGTGATCCTCCGGGCTGCAGCCAGAATGCTGGGGTGAGGGTCTGAGATGAGGGCCACCATGCCTGTCTCCCTCTCTCTCTGTCTGTCTCTGTGTCTGTGTCTCCCAGGTCTCTTTGTCCCTGTGCTTCTGTCCCTCCCCTTCTGCCTGTGCGTCTTCCTCTCTCTTTTGCATCTCCCCGTTTCTGCCTCTCCCTGGCTTGCATTCCCGGTCTGCTACCCATGGATTCCAGTGCGTTAACGGCACACACGCATGCACACACTTAGCAAATGGGGGCATGCAGGGACGAAGGAACAAGTGTGTGGGTCCATGTGAGGGGCAAGGGTGGGTGGACAGGGCTCCCTGCCTCTGCCCCCCAGGCAGAGAGCCCGGAACACAGGGATGCGGGGGGTTCCTGAGCCGTCACTCACTCCACCCTCCCTCCTGCAGACAACCCCTCGGCTCCAGCTGTCAGGACCGGACTGCAGTGTGCAGCTGCCTCTACATCCGTGGCCAGCAGGACGCTCCCTGTCCCCCCTCCCTCCTCACTTGGATAAAAAGCAGATTTGCCTCAGCGCTGCATGTTTGTCTGGGAGAGGGACCCTGCTGGGGTGGGAACGGAGACAAGATGGCTTGCTTCCTTCTAGCACCCAGGTGGGGCCTGGCCACACCTGAGGTGAGGCTGCCCCTGCCCTGGGGAGACCGGGAGCCCTGGGGATATAGGAGCCCAGCCTTATACTGGCCCCTTCTCAGAGGGGACCAGGGAGGGGCCCGGGGGATAAGGATCTCAGCCCAGACCCCTCCACTCTACCCCGACATCGCTGTGTGAGTTTGGGTTCTCTGAGAAGCAGACACGGAGACAAATTGGACTTGCAAGATATTTATTGGGGAAACACTTTTGAAGGGTAGCTTGGTGCAGGGAGAGGGAGGGAGGGACGGGTAGGACGAGTGTTAGACTGCAGCGAACCTCCAGGAAAATTGCCACTGGCCACTGGGGAGTTGGGAGTTGAAGTCATCGTCCATGAGAGAGGCCCTTGCCCTTTGAGGAGGCGCCTGTGCCCGGAACCCCCACCCCTTGCCTCGCCATGCTGTTACTGGTGGAGAGCAGCCCATGGTAATCTAGGTGTATCTGGGGTGGCGGCGGGGGGGTACTGTCGGTCACTGGCACTCCATGGAGGAGACTCAGGGGCACGTTTCCATGGCTGTGGCATGCTTCTGCCCCCGCCCAGTCCAGGCACCCCTCAGACCCCGCCACCCCCACATATCCCCAACTCCCTCGTTTCAGACCCGCACTCCAGCACTCGTACACCTCTACCCCCTCAGTCCACGGCTCCCATGATCACAGCCCAGGACACCCCCATGAGCACAGATCCCCCTCAGCTCAGAAGCTCCCCACTTACCTCCCAGATCTCTCTCATTCCAGGGTCCCCCTCAGCTCACACCCCCATGGCCACAGCCTGGGGCCCCCTGAGCTTCCATCCCCAAACCCCCTCCAGCCCCCACCTGTTACCCTCGCCTCTGTGTGCGCCATGCCCCCTGCTCCCCACAGCTCTCAGAGACGAGAACACGTATCCGTCCACCGTATCTGTATTGAGCAGTCCCCCGGGGACGCCCCTAATCCTCGTCTTCCTCGCCCTCTGTCTCCTCACCCTCTTCTGTCCCTTCCCCCTCGGTGGCCCCTTCCGCATCCTTGGACTCTTTGGACAGGGCGACCGGCGCGCTGCCCGCAGACGGCGTCTTCTTGGTCCCTCGGTGCTTGGAGAGCAGCGAGACTGACTTGGACAAGTCGCACTGACCCGCCAGGAAACCAGGCATGTGCAGCACGTCCCGGCGCTTGGCCCACCTGCAGGGAGCGGACGGCTCAGCCCCTGCCCGCGGCCGGACCCTCCCCTTGGGGGTGCAGGCGCCCGCCCCATCCCAGGCCCACTCGCCAGAACAAGCAGATGCTGCAGCTCAGGAGGAGGAGGCCGCCGCACGCCCAGCCCAGCGCCCACATGTGCTTCCTCCGCATGTTTTCTGGACAAGGGAGGCAGGGTTCAGACCCGGGGCTCCCGGCCACCACACCCACGCCCCGAGGACCTGGGACCAGGAGCCCTCACCGTCTGGGCGCTGGTGGTAGCAGACCCCATCACGGTAGCAGCACCGGAGGCGCAGGCAGAGGTTGGGGCTCTCGATGGCCGCCTGGCCCCCGCAGCTCTCCCGGTCCCATATGTCACCCTCACAGCCTGGGGACCAACCGCCAGTGGCTTCATCACCAGCTCCTCCTCCTTCAGACGCAGGGGTCCAGGCCCCCAGCCTCTCCTCCCTCAGACCCAGGAGTCCAGACCCCCAGCCCCTCCTCCCTCAGACCCAGGGGTCCAGGCCCCCAGCCCCTCCTCCCTCAGACCCAGGAGTCCAGGCCCAGCCCCTCCTCCCTCAGACCCAGGAGTCCAGGCCCAGCCCCTCCTCCCTCAGACCCAGGAGTCCAGACCCCCAGCCCCTCCTCCCTCAGACCCAGGAGTCCAGGCCCCCAGGCCCTCCTCCTTCAGACCCAGGAGTCCAGGCCCAGGCCCTCCTCCCTCAGACCCAGGAGTCCAGGCCCCCAGCCCCTCCTTCCTCAGACCCAGGAATCCAGGCCCCCAGTCCCTCCTCCCTCAGACCCAGGAGTCCAGGCCCCCAGCCCCTCCTCCCTCAGACCCAGGAGTCCAGACTCCCAGCCCCTCCTCCCTCAGACCCAGGAGTCCAGGCCCAGCCCCTCCTCCCTCAGACCCAGGAGTCCAGGCCTCCAGTCCCTCCTCCCTCAGACCCAGGAGTCCAGACCCCCAGGCGCTCCTCCCTCAGACCCAGGAGTCCAGACCCCCAGGCCCTCCTCCCTCAGACCCAGGAGTCCAGGTCCCCAAACCCTCCTCCCTCAGACCCAGGAGTCCAGGCCCCCAGCCCCTCCTCCCTCAGACCCAGGAGTCCAGGCCCCCAGCCCCTCCTCCCTCAGATCCAGGAGTCCAGGCCCCCAGCCCCTCCTCCCTCAGACCCAGGAGTCCAGGCCCCCAGCCCCTCCTCCCTCAGACCCAGGAGTCCAGGCCCCCAGCCCCTCCTCCCTCAGACCCAGGAGTCCAGGCCCCCAGCCCCTCCTCCCTCAGATTCAGGGCTCTGATCTGGGCTCCCCTCTCCGGGCGACCCAGTATTTCAGCCGCTGCTCACTCCATGGATAGAAGAATCCCTGGATTCCATTTCCGTCTGCGAGAGAAAGGGCAGTGTTAGGGCTGTGCAGGTCCGGGCGCCCCTCCTCAGCTCCCCGGCCTCGCCAGCCCCTCACCTGCCGAGCCCTGCAGGAGCAGAAGCAGGCCCAGCGCTGGGATCCCAGAGCCCAACATGTCGCCTCCCCAGACCCCTGGGGCCGCTGTGGGAAGAGGCCTTACGGGACATCACCCCAGTAACCGGCCGCGCCCGCCTGCCCGCCAGGCCCCAGGATTCTGAGTTCTGTTGCTAGGGAGTCCCCGCGGCAACGGGAATGAAGGGGGGTGGGGGGGCTTCACACCAGCCTGGCCCTGCCTGCTCTAGGGTGTTGATTCTTTAGGTACCTGGTGGGAGGGGGGGCGTCTCAGGTTTAGAAGAACCTCCTTGGCAACTTACGGCAGGGACCAGAAGTCTGGGAGGGCGCGGGGGTCTGGGGTGTGTCTCCACATCACCCAGGGTGCCCTGAGGGGTGGGGAACTGGGAGGTCTTCCGAGGGAATTCCTTTCCTTAGGAAAGTGATACCTGAGAAGGTGGATTCGGGTGGCCCGAAGGCTCAGGAAACCCTGTTGCTAGGGAGTCTTTCGCCTTAGCAACCAGGGGAAGGGGGGCTGGGAGACGCAGAGGCCTCACTGAGCCCCATTGTTGGGGAAGGTCCCCCCCCACCACCCCGGCAACAAGGAGACCTTGGAAGGAGATGAGACAATGGGGGCCAGAGCCTAAGTCCAGGGGACCCCGAGAGGCTTTTCGTCTCAGGCACGCCAGGCCTGCTGTCTAGGGAATGTTTAGCAGGGAAGGCCATAGGGCTGGGCGCGGTGGCTCATGCCTATAACCCCAGCATTTTGGGAGGCCGAGGCAGGAGGATCACCTGAGGTCAGGAGTTCGAGACCAGCCTGGCCAACATGGGGAAACCCTGTCCCTACTAAAAATACAAAAATTAGCTGGGCATGGTAGTTACTTGCCTATAATCCCAGCTGCTTGGGTGACTGAGGCAGGAGAATTGCTTGAACCCAGGAGGTGGAGGTTGCAGTGAGTCGAGATCGTGCTACTGCACTCAGCCTGGGTGAAGGAGTGAGACTCTGTATCCAAAAAAAACAACAACAACAAAATCAAAACACACACACACACAAACAAAAACAGGGAAGGGGACAGGCCATGTGGCCCCTGCTGAGATTTGAGGGCCTGGTGGGCTGGAGCTGCTCGGAGACTATGATGGTGGCTCCTGGGCAGGGAACCTCCATATCCCTCCTAGATCTGTTTCCCCATCTGTGAACAGAGGTTAGAGAGTGGAGGGAGGGAGTCAGCCAAATGGAGATCCTGAAGCTTCCACATTGATTCCCACCCTCCGCTCCCCAGTGACTGGGAGGAAACTTGGCTTCCAAGAGGAGGAAGCTGGACTGAGGGACTGGGTTGGGACCATAACCCCTAGTGTACCCCAAATCATCCAGTCAGCTTTGCAGCACAGTGAGAAGGGAGTCTCAGCTCCCCTGGGACAGTCTCTGGGCTGGAACTGCTGCATCTGAGGGAAAAGGGGGTTGGAAACTCAGACACCTGCATTAAAGGGAGAAGGGACTGGGGCCTGGACTCCTGGGTCTGAGGGAGGAGGGGCTGGGGGTCCCAGACTTCTGGGTCTGAGGGAGGAGGGGTTGGGGGCCTGGACTCCTGGGTCTGAGGGAAGAGGGGCTGGAGGTCCCAGACTTCTGGGTCTGAAGTAGGAGGAGCTGAGTGCTGGACTGCCAGGTATGAAGGATGGGGCTGGGAGCCAGAATTGGGTCTGAGGGAAGAAGGCCTGGGGACCTGGACTCCTGGGTCTGAGGGAGGAGGGGCTGGGGGCCTGAACTTGTGGGTCTGTGTGGATGGTCCAGGAGCCAGACCCATTTCTCAGGAAGCCCCATGGGGTGACTCCCTGTGTTGCCCATCTCTCCTGTAAACATCCTGGTGGGTACTGAGTGGGCCCCGGGCTGCCTTCGTCAGAGATGACACAGGTTAGAGGGGTCTCTGCAGGGGGCCGGGGGTGGGGGTCAGAGGGGTTGTGGGGCTGAGGCCTGGCAGCTGCTGACAGTTTCCTGTGTCAACATCATCTGGACCCACTTCCCAATTCCCGGGATTCCTCAGGGATCAAGGAGGGGGTGGGGGGTGGGGCCGCCTGGCCTTGGACCGCGGCTTGGGACTGGGGGGGCCCCCGCCGTCACGGCCCTCACCGCTAATGACAGGTTTGGGCTGCCTCTGTGGCCAGCCTGCCCCGTCACCCCCCAGAGGCCAGACAGGACCCCCCAGGGACTGACAGACGGACACACACACAGCCTGGGACCTGCTGACCTCACACCCTGCCGGCTCAGCTTCCCCCGGGGGCCGCGCGGGAGCCAGGACTCCCTGGTCATCCCCCACGTCCCCGTGGCTTCTCCCCAGTGTCTCTGACCACCCCAGGCTTTGTGCCCCAGCTGCCCAGTCTGTTTCCGAGCCCCCAAGCTGGTCTCTAGCTTCCCCTGGGTTCCACAGCCCTGGCTGCTTCCTGGGGTCGCCCCTGTCTCTCCAGCTCTGTTTGTCTCTGTCATCTGTCACTTTCTTGGGATTCCCTAGTCCTGCCTCTGGGTCTCTTTTCCAATCTTCATCTCTTTCTCTCTCTCTTTCTCTTGTTTTCACAGAAGTAGCCCAATGTGTCCCACCCTGATCTGGGCAGACCCAGGAGTTGCCAATAACTCCCAGCCCTGCCACTCTGCACCCGCCCCATCTACCTGCACCTCCTGCAGCCTCGCTGTGGGGATGGAGTCTGAGCCCACAACCCAGGGCTGGGGACCCAGACGAGACAGGAAACTGGCAGCAGCTGGGACCCCGGATTCGTCCCAGACCCATGACCTTCCCCATACATGCTCCCCAAAGTGTAGAAGGGCCACAAGATTCTCCTCTACCTTTCTTGAACTAGAATTTAGGGCCCGGACTCCTGGGTCTGAGGGAGGAGGAGCTGGGGGCCCGGACTCCTGGGTCTGAGGGAGGAGGGACTGGGGCCTGGACTCCTGGGTCTGAGGGAGGAGGGTCTGGGGCCTGGACTCCTGGGTCTGAGGGAGGAGGGGCTGGGGGTCTGGACTCCTGGGTCTGAGGGAGGAGGGGCTGGGGGCCTGGACTCCTGGGTCTGAGGGAGGAGGGCGTGGGGGCCTGGACTCCTGGGTCTGAGGGAGGAGGGGCTGGGCCTGGACTCCTGGGTCTGAGGGAGGAGGGGCTGGGGGCCTGGACTCCTGGGTCTGAGGGAGGAGGGGCTGGGGACCTGGACTCCTGGGTCTGAGGGAGGAGGGGCTTGGGGCCTGGACTCCTGGGTCTGAGGGAGGAGGGCGTGGGGGCCTGGACTCCTGGGTCTGAGGGAGGAGGGGCTGGGCCTGGACTCCTGGGTCTGAGGGAGGAGGGCCTGGGGACCTGGACTCCTGGGTCTGAGGGAGGAGGGTTTGGGGACCTGGACTCCTGGGTCTGAGGGAGGAGGGCCTGGGGGCCTGGACTCCTGGGTCTGAGGGAGGAGGGTTTGGGGGCCTGGACTCCTGGGTCTGAGGGAGGAGGGCCTGGGGGCCTGGACTCTGGGGTCTGAGGGAGGAGGGGCTGGGGATTGGGCTCTGGTCCCTGTAGGGGGACGGGGCTGGCATTACCAGAGCCCTGTTCTTGCTCCCCAGCTGGCCCCAAGCCAGTCCCCTATCCCCTCAGGCTAGTCCATCCCCCAAGCTGGTGGCCTGAGTCACCTTGGCTGGCCCCGCCGGTCTGGGGGGGGTCTACGTCAGCTCTCCCCTCACTGACGCAGCCTTGGGCCCCCCATCTGACTCAGCCGGAAGCAGGCCCCCTGAGGGGCGGAGACCCAGTGGTCAGAGGCCTGGGTCCCAGCAGGAGCCGGTGCTGGGGAGGGCCCCTGGGGGGCCCTGGAAGGGGTGGCTGTGACGGGCCAGAGAAAGGGAAAGAGCTCTTACCTGAGGCGATGAGGTCATGCCTCCACCGTGGTGGCATTGCTGCCTCCACCCTGGCCTGCGGGTCCCCTCCCCCCTGCACACCTCTCCCGCCTCCACCTCTGTGCAGAAACCACCAGGGCTCTGGCCCCTGGCCCCAGTTCTGGCCACTGTCTCAGTGTCCCCACTGCCCCGTCTTCACCCCACCTTGCTCCTGCGTCTCCCTCATCCTCCCCGTCTCTCTCAAAGGCAACATCTTTTTCTCCGTGTCCCTGATGTGTTCATAAGAACTAACGAGGGGAATAAGGATGGTTAGCACCGACTTTGTGCTTCACGCGAACGAGCTCACTTTATCCTCATCGTGGCGTTTAGAGGGCTGGGGGTGCTCATTAACCCCCCCTTCACAGATGAGGAAACTAAGGCACAGAGTGGGAGAGTTGCACATGGAGGTCTCGCCTCTGTGGAGTGTTTCAGCGCCTCTTTCTCTTGGTCCTCTGTCTCCGTCTCTCTTCCTCCTTCCTGTCTCCACCTGCCTCTTCAAGAAAGGCTTTTCTGGCCGGTCGTGGTGGTTCACACCGGTAATCCCAGCACTTTGGGAGGCTGAGGTGGGCGGATGACCTGAGCTCAGGAGTTTGAGACCAGCGTGGGCAACATGGCAAAACCCTATCTCTATTAAAAACACAAAAATTAGCCAGGAGTGGTGGCAGGTGCCTGTAATCCCAGCTACTCAGGAGGCTGAGGCATGAGAATCACTTGAACCTGGGAGGCAGAGGTTACAGTGAGCTGAGATCACACCATTGCACCCCAGCCTGGGCAACAGAGCGAGACTCTTGTCTCATAAAAAACAAAAATGAGGCCGGGCACCGTGGCTCACACCTGTAATCCCAGCACTTTGGGAGGCCGAGGCAGGCGGATCATGAGGTCAGGAGATCGAGACCAGCCTGGCCAACATGGTGAAACCCCATCTCTACTAAAAATACAAAATTAGCCGGGTGTGGTGGCGCACACCTGTAATCCCAGCTACTCGGGAGGCTGAGGCAAGAGAATCGCTTGAACCCGGGAGGCAGAGGTTACAGTGAGCTGAGATTACGCCATTGATCACGCCATTGCACTCCAGCCTGGGCGACAGAGCGAGATTCAGTCCCAAAAAACAAAGAAAAAAATGAGAAAGGCTTTTACTCTCTGGCCCCATTGCTGAGTCCCCAACATCTCAGTGTCTCTGTCTTTCTAATATCTGTCTCCCCATCTCTGTTAATGGGGCCTCTCCATCCCTGTCACTCTGCCCCGTGTCTCTTTGCTGGTGCCTTCAGCTGCTGCGTCCTCTCTCTCAGAGTCTTGGTGTCTCTGTTCCTTTTCCCTTGGGGTTTCCCGGTCTCCCCAAGTCCCTCCTGCTGTCTTCCTCCTGCTGTCTGATCTCGGACTCCCAGAACCTCTCCTCTGTCTCCAGGACTGGCCCTCTGATCCTCTCTGCTTCTCTGGTGCGTCTCTCTGGCTGCCTCCATCTCTGTGGATCTGGGTCTCCCTGTCTCTGTCTCAGTCTCTCCTTCACTCTGTGTGTGTGTCTCTCTCTCTCCGTCCCTTCGACTCCCTGTTCCTCCTGCCTCCACCTCTCCAGGCCCCTGTCCTATCCCTCCGTTCGGCCTCTCTCTGCCTTTCCGTCCTCCTGCCTCCCCATCTCTCTCTGCCAGTCCTGGTCCAGCCGGACCCCCACCCACAGTCGGGCCCCAGCGCTTGAGCCTGAGTGTCTGCTCTGGCCCGTGGAGGTGGAGGGAGGGGACGCCAATGACCTCACCAGCCCCTCTCCGACCACCCCCCCCTTTCCCTTTTCAACTTTTCCAACTTTTCCTTCCGTGCCCTCCTCCGAGCGCGGCGGCGTGAGCCCTGCAAGGCAGCCGCTCCGTGTGAATGGAAAAGGCAGGCAGGGAGGGTGAGTCAGGATGTGTCAGGCCGCCCTCCCCTGCCGCCTGCCCCCCGCCCGCCCGCCCCAGCCCCCTATATAACCCCCCAGGCGTCCACACTCCCTCACTGCCTCGGCCCTGCTGCTGACGGGCACATGCCTCCCCTCCCCAGGCCGCGGCCCAGCTGACCCCCGGGGCTCCCCCGGCAGCGGACAGGGAAGGGTTAAAGGCCCCCGGCTCCCTGCCCCCTGCCCTGGGGAACCCCTGGCCCTGCGGGGACATGAACTGTAAGTTGGTTCGTGGGGTGGGTGGAGGGGACAGGGAGGCAGGGAGGAGAGGGACCCACGGCGGGGGTGGGGGCAGACCCCGCTGAGTCGCACAGAGAGGGACCCGGAGAGAGGCAGCCGGGGAGTCAGAGACGAGGAGGAGAGCAGCTTCCGAGACAGGAGGAGGCCGAGAGGAGATGGGCAGAGAGAGACACAGACAGGCGCGGATGGAGGCAGCCAATCAGAGGCGCCGCAGGAGGGACGGGCCAGACAGGGCCCCGAGAGGGAGCGAGACGCGGAGACCGAGCAGGGGCAGGGACGGAGGGACTGGTGCCGGGAGGGAGGGGACCCCCATCGGCCCAGGCCCCAGGGAGCCCGCGGGGACCGGGAGACGCAGACTCCCTGGGATCCCGGCAGAGAGGCTCCGGAGGGAAACTGAGGCAGGGTCCGCGGAGACCGGAGCAAGCCAGGGAGCAGCGACCCCAGGCAGGGGGAGGAGAGAGACTGGGCGCGGGCGGAGAGCGAGGGGAGCCGGGCAGATGCGGCCGACGGACGCACCGACAGACCGACGGCTGGCAGGGCCAGGGGGCGGGCAGGGGGTGTGCGAGGCGCGGGCGGCCGGGGAGCGCTGATTGGCTGGCGAGTGGCCGGGTGGGCGGGGCGGCCGGGGTGGGCTGCGGGGAGCCAGTCCCGGACCCCCGAGCCCCCCGCCGCCAGGTCTCCCACTCCCGCGGCCCGGCCGGGCCCGTGGCTGTGCCCGTCTCCGCCCAGGTGCGCTGCGGCCCGGATTCCTGCGGCCCACCCGGCGGGGCTCCTGGGAGGGCGTCTAAGGGGTCTCCCGTGGGAGAGGTCCGTGTCTCCGGGGCTCCGTCCTGGCCTCTGGCTCCTTCCCCTGCTCCCAGCCAGCTCGGGCTCCCGCGGCCCGGGGAGGGGGCAGGTTCTGGCCTGTGCCTCCCCCCCCATGCCCCGCCCCGGGGCCCAGATTCCGGCGTCCGGGGGCGGACGGGAGACGCCCGGCCCGTCTACCCGCCCGGGGCCGCGTCTGCTCCGACGGGCGGGGCCGCCAGAGCCAGGGAGGGAGAGGGAAGCCCGCCCGGCCCTGCGACCTGCCCGCGGGCGTTCCACCCTGGGACTTAAGACCTCCAGTTCCCTCCTCCTTAAGGCCGGGAGTCCAGGCCCCAGCCCCTCCTCCCTTAGTCCCAGGAGTCCAGGCCCAGCCTCTCCTCCCTCAGACCCAGGAGTCCAGGTCCCCAGCCCCTCCTCCCTCAGACCCAGGAGTCCAGGCCCAGCCTCTCCTCCCTCAGACCCAGGAGTCCAGGTCCCCAGCCCCTCCTCCCTCAGACCCAGGAGTCCAGGTCCCCAGCCCCTCCTCCCTCAGACCCAGGAGTCCAGGTCCCCAGCCCCTCCTCCCTCAGACCCAGGAGTCCAGGCCCTCAGTCCCTCCTCCCTCAGACCCAGGAGTCCCAGGTCCCCAGCCCCTCCTCCCTCAGACCCAGGAGTCCAGGCCCAGCCTCTCCTCCCTCAGACCCAGGAGTCCAGGCCCCCAGCCCCTCCTCCCTCAGACCCAGGAGTCCAGGCCCTCAGTCCCTCCTCCCTCAGACCCAGGAGTCCAGGCCCCCAGCTCCTCCTCCCTCAGACCCAGGAGTCCAGGCCCTCAGTCCCTCCTCCCTCAGACCCGGAGTTCAGGCCCAGCCCCTCCTCCCTCAGACCCGGAGTCCAGCCTGAGCTCTCTGTCTTATCCTGCCCTCAGGTGTTTGCCGCCTGGTCCTGGTCGTGCTGAGCCTGTGGCCAGATATAGCTGTTGCCCCTGGGCCACCACCTGGCTCCCCTCGAGCTTCCCCAGACCCTCGGGCCGAGCTGGACAGCACCGTGCTCCTGACCCGCTCTCTCCTGGAGGACACGCGGCAGCTGACTATACAGCTGGTAGGAGAGACTGGGCTGGGGCCAGCACAGGAGTGAGAGGCAGAGAGGAACGGAGAGATGTCTGTGGGCAGGGCCACTTGAAGGGGTCCTGGGCTCTCGGGTGGCAGAGTGAGGGAGAGGAAGAGTTGGGGGCCTGGCATGGGGGATGGAGGGAGCCCCTAGGCTGGGCAGGGGCCCCCTCACAGCCTTTTTTCCCTGCCAGAAGGACAAATTCCCAGCTGACGGGGACCACAACCTGGATTCCCTGCCCACCCTGGCTATGAGCGCGGGGGCACTGGGAGCTCTACAGGTAAGGGCAGGGGAGTGGGCTGGGGACAAGGCGGGAGGCAGGGAGTAAAGGGGGTGGGGAGGATGAGGGGCACAGCGGGCACTGGCTGGGTGTTCTCTGATGTCCTGGCTCTGTCCCCAGCTCCCGAGTGTGCTGACAAGGCTGCGAGCGGACCTACTGTCCTACCTGCGGCATGTGCAGTGGCTGCGTCGGGCAATGGGCTCTTCCCTGAAGACCCTGGAGCCCGAGCTGGGCACCCTGCAGACCCGGCTGGACCGGCTGCTGCGCCGGCTGCAGCTCCTGGTATGTCCTGTTCCCAAGACCTGACACCCCAGACCCCCACCCCGGCCCCAAGATCCTGTGGCCTGAGTCCTTGAAGCCTGAGACCCCAGACCTAAGTGCAACAGCCCTGCTCTGAGACCCTGCCTCTACAGCCCCAAGATCCTGTGGCCCTGAGACCTTGAGGCCCTAGACCCCCAAATCCCACCTAGAAACTCCAAATCCTCACCCCGAGACCCTGAGACTCCATCATCCATGACCTCAAAGTCCCCATATCCCAGCCCCTAAGACCCAAAACCCCACCCTGAAGCCCAAAGACTTGGGAATTCAAATCCTCAACTCAAGACTTGGAGACCCTGGCCCCATGGCGTTGAAAACCACAGACCTGGCCGGGCGCGGTGGCTCACGCCTGTAATCCCAGCACTTTGGGGGAGGCCGAGGCGGGCGGATCACCCTAGGTCGGGAGTTCGAGACCAGCCAGACCAACATGGCGAAACCCCGTCTCTACTAAAAATACAAAATTGGCCAGGTGTGGTGATGTATGCCTGTAGTCCCTGCTACTTGGGAGGCTGAGGCAGGAGAATTGCTTGAACCTGGGAGGCAGAGGTTGCAGTGAGCTGAGATCACGCCATTGCACTCCAGCCTGGGCAACAAGAGTGAAACTCCCCCTCTCAAAAAAACAAAGGCCGGGCGCGGTGGCTCAAGCCTGTAATCCCAGCACTTTGGGAGGCCGAGACGGGCGGATCACAAGGTCAGGAGATCGAGACCATCCTGGCTAACACGGTGAAACCCCATCTCTACTAAAAAATACAAAAATCTAGCCGGGCGAAGTGGCGGGCGCCTGTGGTCCCAGCTACTCGGGAGGCTGAGGCAGGAGAATGGCATAAACCCGGGAGGCAGAGCTTGCAGTGAGCTGAGATCCGGCCACTGCACTCCAGCCTGGGCGACAGAGCCAGACTCAGTCTCAAAAAAAAAAAAAAAAAAAAAAAAAAAAAAAAAACAAACAAAAAAAAAAGAAGAGAGAGAGAGAGAAAGAAAGAAAAGAAAACCATGGACCTCCAGACCCTGAGACCCCAGGCCCTGGCCCTGAGATCCTGATACCTTAAAGATCCCAGACCCTAAGATACAAGACCCTGACCCAAAGCCAGCCTTGGGGCCCTGGCTCTACAAACCCAAGACCTCAAGGCCCTAGACCCTGAGCCCTGAGGCCCTAGGTCTCACTCCCCACATCTAAAACCCCGAGACCTCAGACCCTGAGCCTGTGCCTGTACAGCCCCAAGACCCTCACTTCCAAAGCCAGCCCCAAAGCCCTGAACCCAGAAACCTTCAAACCCTGGTTCCTGGGCCTAGCTCCAAACAGCTCCAAAGACCCTGGATCTCAAATTCCAACTTCTAGCTCTGAGACTCCAGCCCTCACCCATGAGTTCCTGAACTGGAACCCAGAGACCCCACCTCTAGGACTTCAGCCCTGAGATCCAGGGCCTGACCCTACACTCGAGCCCACAGACCCCAGACACTCTCTAAAACCCCAGCCCTGGCTGGGCGCCGTGGCTCACTCCTGTAATCCCAAGGCATGGGAGGCCAAGGCAGAAGGACCTCTTGAGGCCATGAGTTTGAGACAGCCTGGGCAACATAGCAAGACTCTGTCTCTTAATTATTATTATTATTATTATTTTTTTTTTTTTTTTTTTTTTTGAGACGGAGTCTCGCTGTGTCTCCCAGGCTGGAGTGCAGTGGCGTGATCTCAGCTCACTGCAAGCTCCGCCTCCCGGGTTCACGCCATTCTCCCGCCTCAGCCTCCCAAGTAGCTGAGACTACAGGCGCCCGCCACCACGCCCGGCTAGTTTTTTGTATTTTTTAGTAGAGACGGGGTTTCACCATGTTAGCCAGGATAGTCTCGATCTCCTGACCTCGTGATCCACCCGCCTCGGCCTCCCAAAGTGCTGGGATTACAGGCTTGAGCCACCGCGCCCGGCCTATTTTTTTTTTTTTTGAATTTTTTTTTTTTTTTTTTTTTGGAGACAGAGTCTCGCGCTCTGTTGCTTAGGCTGGAGTGCAATGGCACCATTTCGGCTCACTGCAACCTCCACCTCCCGGGCTCAAGCGATTCTCCTGCCTCAGCCTCCTGAGTAGCTGGGACTACAGGCCCATGCTGCCATGCCCGGCTAATTTTTTTCTATTTTAGTAGAGACCGGATTGCCTGAGCTCAGGCAATCCACCCGCCTCGGCCTCCCAAAGTACTAGGATTACAGGCGTGAGGGTTAATTTTTTTTAAAACAATAACAACAAAAACCCAGCGCTGAGATTCTAGCCCTGGCAACCCTCACAACCCCCAGGCCTGATCCCTCACCTGCAACTAAGATGCCAGCCCTGACTCCACAGACTTCACCCCCAACCCCCACACTTAGCTCTGGAAGCCCATCCTGACCCCAGCCTCAATTTTCTGAACCCCACACCCTGAAGAGCTCCCAGCCTAAACACTTCACCCCACACACCACAGTCCCCCTGTGAATAAGCAGCCTGGAGGTCCCCCAGCCCCGATTCAGCTGCAGCTCTACGTCGCCCCTGCCCTGCACCCCCGCTGCACCGTCTACCTGTGGCTCACCTTCTCTCCTCTCCCCACAGATGTCCCGCCTGGCCCTGCCCCAGCTGCCCCCAGACCCGCCGGCGCCCCCGCTGGCGCCCCCCTCCTCAACCTGGGGGGGCATCAGGGCCGCCCACGCCATCCTGGGGGGGCTGCACCTGACACTTGACTGGGCCGTGAGGGGGCTACTGCTGCTGAAGACTCGGCTGTGACCCGAGGCCCAGAGCCACCACCGTCCTTCCAAAGCCACATCTTATTTATTTATTTATTTCGGTACTGGGGGCGAAACAGCCAGGTGATCCCCCTGCCTTTATCTCCCCCTAGTTAGAGACAGTCCTTCCGTGAGGCTGGGGGGCATCTGTGCCTTATTTATACTTATTTATTTCAGGAGCGGGGGTGGGCTCCTGGGTCCCCGAGGAGGAGGGAGCTGGGGTCCCGGATTCTTGTGTCCACAGACTTCTGCCCTGGCTCCTCCCCCTCGAGGCCTGGGCAGGAATACATACTATTTATTTAAGCAATTACTTTTCATGTTGGGGTGGGGAGGGAGGGGAAAGGGAAGCCTGGGTTTTTGTACAAAAATGTGAGAAACCTTTGTGAGACGGAGAACAAGGAATTAAATGTGTCATACATATCCACTTGAGGGCGACTTGTCTGAGAGCTGGGGCTGGATGCTCCGGTAACTGGGGCAGGGCAGGTGGAGGTCCCGAGTGGGCGGGGCAGGGACTGGGAGACGGGTCAGTCACCCAGACAGCTCTGGGGAGGCAGAGTTTGAGCCTCGCCTGCGGCCCCACACTGCACAGGGCTCTTTGTTTTTTGAGGTGGAGACTGGCTCTGTTGCCTAGGTTGGAGTGCAGTGGCGCAATCTAAGCTCACTGCAACCTCCACCTCCCGGGTTTAATCAATTCTCCTGCCTCAGCCTCCCGATTAGCTGGGATCACAGGCGTGCACCACCACGCCCGGCTAATTATTTATTTCTTTTGTATTTTCAGTAGAGACAAGGTTTCACCATGTTGACCAGGCTGGTTTCGAACTCCTGACCTCAGGTGATCCTCCTGCCTTGGCCTCCCAAAGTGCTGGGATTACAGGTGTGAGCCACCGCACCTGACCTATATAGGTCTTCAATAAATATTTAATGGAAGGTTCCAGAAGTCACCCTGCGATTAACGGTACTCGTATGTGACAAAGCTGCAAGGTCAAGATGGTTCATTATGGCTGTGTTGACCGTAGCAAATTGGAAACAATCCAGATATCCAACAGGTGAGGGTTAAGCAACATGGTGCATCGGTGGATGGAATGCCACCCGGCCACCCAGAGCAGGGACTAGCATTCAGGGAGGCTAAGGAGAGAGGCCTGCTTCGGATATAGAAAGATAGCCTGACATTGGCCAGGCATGGTGGTCACGCCTGTAATCCTAGCACTCTGGGAGGACGAAGCAAGTGGATCACTGAAGTCCAATAGTTCGAGACCAGCCTGGGAGACGTGGCGAAACCCTGTCTCAAAAGAGAAAAAACGATGTCCTGACATGAAACAGCTACAAAACCACTGCATGATGCGATTCAAATTTTTGTGTTTTTCTTTCTATATATGGATTAAAAAAAAAAAAAAAACCCTAAAGGGAAATAAGCCAAATGTTGACAAGGACTGTCTCCAGGTCAAAGGAGAGAGGTGGGATTGTGGGTGACTTTTGATGTTTATGATTGTCTGTATTTTACAGAATTTCTGCCATGACTGTGTATTTTGCATGACACATTTTAAAAATAATAAACACTATTTTTAGAAGAACAGAATAGCAGCCTCCTCCCCTCCAAAAATAAGCCCTCAGGAGGGGACAAAGTTGACCGCTGAGTGGGCCTCTCAGGGCTGTGCACTAAGTGTGGGCTTTTTACTTACACAAATCCCCCGGACCCTTGAATACGTCCTGTTTTACAGGCGAGGGAAACTGAGTCTCAGACAAGGAGTAGGGACTCTGTTGCACAAAGTCACACAGCTAGGGAGAGGTGGAAGTGGGATTCTGTGCCATGTCTGGCTCTTTCCCAAAGCTCTCTTTGCAACTTGGTGTTGAGGAACCCTTGCAACAGGCACACACATGAGATACGGAAAAACAGGTTCAGTAGGGATTTGGGTCTTACCCAGGGCCTGGAGAAGGGTCAATGGCAGAGTAGGGACGATAATTCAAACCCTTTACCTAATTTTCCCTTTACAATAACCCAGACAGACTTCCAGGGGCCCCGTGTTGTCACTAGTTTGGGTCTGCAGTTGGGGGTGCCCATCCTGGGCCCGGAGTTTTGATTCACCCATCTCAGCCCTCAAGACTCCAGGCTGGCCAGGTGCGGTGGCTCACGCCTGTAATCCCAGCACTTTGGGAGGCTGAGGCGGGTGGATCACTTAAGGTCGGGAGTTCAAGGCCAGCCTGACCAACATGGAGAAACCCTGTCTCTACTAAAAATACAATCCAGCTACTGGGAAGGCTGAGGCAGGAGAATCGCTTGAACCCAGGAGGCAGGGGCTGCGGTGAGCCGAGATCGCGCCATTGCACTCCGGCCTGGGCAACCAGAGTGAAACTCCCTCTCAAAAAACAAAAAAACAAACGCACAAAAAAACACCAGGCTATATCCCTGGAGGAGAAGAGAGCCCACGGTCCCCGGAGAGTTCCCGGAAGAGGCCCCTGTGTGTCCGATGAGGTCACAAAGCCCCTCCACCAGAGGCTCCTCCCCCCGGCCCCTGCTGTCCACCCTGGCAGGGCCATGGCCGAGGGCCGAGTCTCCCAGCCTGGGGCATCTCCACGCTCTGTAACTCTGAGCTCCAGGCACCCGTGAAGCCCCAGGGGCCAAGGCTGGTGGGCCGGGGCTGGGAGGCCTGCACACCTGGGTTCTGGGTCCCTAAACCAGCACCCACCGCCACCATGATCTGGCTTCGAAACAGGAGGCGCACTGAGCCGCTCCAGGGCACCCCGAAGTGGGTCCCTGTTCTGGGGGAGCTGCAAAAGACCCTCCAGAAGGGCGAATACCTGCCCCTCCGTGCACTGCCCATGTTCGAGAGTAACTTTGTTCAGGTCTCCAGCTCCCAGTGCCCTGGGGCTGAGAGGGGCAGAGGGGAAGCGAGGCCACCCGGGCTGGGGGATTTTGAGAGGGAATGGGATTTAGCCGTCCCTGTGTAGGGGACGATCAGGAGGGAGGCTCAGGCCGCGGGTGCTGGAGGAAGGAGTGGTTCCAGCGCCTTTCCCTGACTGCCCCAGGTGACCCATCAAGGGGGCCCAGTGTTCGTGAATCACAGAACCAACCGGCTGGCCATGGGCGTGGCTGCCTCCCTGCCAGGCCTGGTGTTGCCTGACATCTTGCTGATTGGCCAGCCTGCCGAGGATGGGGACTGCTCGGGCCTCGTGCTGACCAGGTGCCGCGTCCCCCAACCCCTTGGCCGCCCCCTCTGCCCTTCCTGCTCTAGACGCTCCCTTCTCCCTCTCCCAGGATGATCCCCCTGGACCTCGTCCACCTCTGCGTCCATGACCTCTCTGCCTGGCGCCTGAAGCTGCGCCTGGTCTCGGGCCGCCAGTACTACCTGGCCCTGGACGCCCCTGACAACGAGGCGGGCTTCCTGTTCCACTGTTGGATCCGCCTCATCAACCTGCTTCAGGAGCCACCTCCCACCTGGGCCCCCAGGACCATGTGCACGGCCCCCCTGGATGTGCCCCTGGCCAAAGCACCTGCCTCCACCTGGCACCTGCAGGTGGGACCCCAGCTCCACAGCCCAGGGCATGGCAGGCCCTAGGAACTCCCCGGCCAGATCCACAGGGGACTGGGACCAAGAGCCCAAAGTCTAGGTCGGGGGCCTGGACCCCTGAGTCAAGGGAGGAGGGGCTGGGTCTGGACACTTGAGTCGAGGGAGGAGGGGCTGGGGGTCTGGACTCCTGGGTCTCAGGGAGGAGGGGCTGGGGTCCTGGACCCCTGAGTCGAGGGAGGAGGGGCTGGGGGTCTGGACTCCTGAGTCTGAGGGAGGAGGGGCTGGGGCCTGGATCCCTGAATCGAGGGAGGAGGGGCTGAGTCTGGATTCCTGGGTCTGAGGGAGGAGGGGCTGGGTCTGGACCCCTGGGTCTGAGGGAGGAGGGGCTGGGTCTGGACCCCTGGGTCTGAGGGAGGAGGGGCTGGGTCTGGACCCCTGGGTCTGAGGGAGGAGGGGCTGGGTCTGGACTCCTGGGTCTGAGGGAGGAGGAGCTGGATCGCAGGGTCCTGGGAGCAGGAGGGGGCCTAGACCTCTGGCTGGGTAGGTTATGGAGATGTGGAAGCCCAGGCCCCTCCTGCCTCCATCTGTCTCCGCAGGACCAGCCCGTCAGCAGACATACAGGTGAGCAGGCCCTGCTGTTCTTCAGGACCTCTGGGTGTCGGGTTCTCCCCCAGCAGGGACGGAGTTGCACCCTTTGGCTCTTCCCCCTCCCTCGGTCGGGGCCTGCACAAGCTCCTGGGGTAGGTCCTCGTGCCCTCCCCTGGGGTCCCTGATCCAGGATATTTTCTCTCTTCCCAGTCAGGGTTGCTGAGCACAACTTTCCTTATAAGAAGCCTCCGGTGGCCACTCGGAGACAGAGGAAGGCCAAGGTGAGCTGGCGGGGCGGTGCGCGCCCTAGGGGCTGCCCCTGTCTAACCTAGGGGCTGCCCCTGCCCATGTCCCTTCCTCACCCATGCCAGGCACTCAAGCGCAGTTTCAAGTCTCAGGCCGTGGGCGACTCTGTGCCCCTCATCTGGTCGCAGCTGGAGCATGCTGACGTCAGGAAGAAACCTGCAGAAAAGAAGTGGGCGTGGGGTCTTGTTGCCGGTGGGTGGGTGGGAGAAGGTGGGAGACCCCAGCCCAGATGCCACCAAAGTCCCACGGTATTGCTCCTGCAGGTCCCACCCAGACTTCCATCCCGACAGAACTCACACCCAAGTCCACTTTTCTGGTAAGATCAACCCGCCCCACCCCCTGCCACACTGCGTGGCTCTGGTTCCCGCCCCAAAGGGCTCAGACTGCTCCCCCATCCAGAGAAGACCAGCATCACCATCTGGACCATCTTCAGCATCATTTCCAGCACGGCCAAGCAGACACAGTCCTCTCCAAAGGCCAGCCTTATACCTGGGGCGGGGCCCAGGCCCCAGAGCTGAGGGAGGAGGGGCTGGGGGCCCGGACTCCTGGGTCTGAGGGAGGAGGGGCTGGGGGTCTGGGCTCCTGGGTCTGAGGGAGGAGGGGTGGGGGCTGGACTCCTGGGTCTGAGGGAGGAGGGGCCGGGGGGCTGGACTCCTGGGTCTGAGGGAGGAGGGGCCGGGGGTCTGGACTCCTGGGTCTGAGGGAGGAGGGGCTGGGGGTCTGGACTCCTGGGTCTGAGGGAGGAGGGACTGGGGGTCTGGACTCCTGGGTCTGAGGGAGGAGGGGCCGGGGGGCTGGACTCCTGGGTCTGAGGGAGGAGGGGCTGGGGGTCTGGACTCCTGGGTCTGAGGGAGGAGGGGCTGGGGTCTGCCCTCCCAGGTCTGGGGTCTCCATGCATCCTGACCATGCATCCTCTCCCCTCTGTCCATCTACAGGCCTGCACATCTGCATCTGAGGAGGCCACAGGCCAGGGACCTGTGGTTGAGAGCCCTTCGTACTGTGTCTCAGCTGACAGCCCTGATTGCTTCTTTCTGGGCTCCGGCAGCTCCCTGGACCCGTGCCTCTGGCATCAGGACATGGAAGACCTCATGGATTCTGAGAGCAGCACTTTGTCATCTGCTGCCTCCGGCCTGGCTCCCTATCCCCCGGCTGCCCGCCTCTCCACACCCTACTCTTCCATCCCCAGGGGCAGGGAAAAGGCCAGGTCTATGGGCTCCCACCAGGGGCGGGGGCCACCACCCTGCCAGACGGGCCCTGTCACATCTCGCAAGGCACCATTCCTCGTTGACCAGTCCCAGAAGCTCCCAGCTGTACCTGCTTCCTCGTGGACGCCCCCACCTGGATTGGCTCCTCCCCAGAAGGTCTCAGCTGCATCAGCTCCTCCCTGGAAGGCCCCAGCTGTACCTGCCGCACCCCAGAAGGCCCCACCCCCATCTCAGAAGGCCCCATCTGTACCTACCATTCCCCAGAAGGCTGTGTCCCCCACTGCTCCAAAGAGGAAATCTCTGCTTCTCCCTGCCCCGTCCCAAAAGGCTCTGCAGACCTCACCTCCCCAGTACCAGATGGCACCGGGCTCGCCTGCCTCACGGGGGAGGCTCCCTGGCGACGTGCTGCCAACAGGAATCCCTGGAAGAGCTGCGCTGGAGAGAAGCCCGTCTGGAGGGAGACCGGAGCCAGCGGTGACGGTGCCAGCGGTGACGGTGGGCACCCAGGAGACAGACGTGGTGATGATGACTCAGGTCAAGTCCCTGGAGTCGCCCTTCACCGTGACCAAGAAGGAGTCCAAGGACATCCTGGTTAGCAAAACCCAGGAGGTGACCCTGGAGGCCTTCGGGGGCCAGGGGAAGTTGGAGGACCGGGCCCACTTGGCGAAGCTTGAAGAGAGGTCCCTGGACCCGCCTGGCGCGAGATCCAAGGAGCTGGAGCAGCGGAAGAGATGGGTCGAGACAAAGGAGCTGGCCGTCGAGGGCCCCTCCCAGGAGCTCAGCAGACCCTTCTCCGTGGAAACGCTCACCCTCGCCAAGCTCACGATCCTGGCCAACTCCAAAGAGCAGCGCGTGAAACCCTCTCTGGTCTCACTTCCCTCCTGGCTCTTGGCGACTTCTCAGGCGTCTGCCACGTCAATGATGGCTTCAATGCCCTTCCACCCAGGCCAGCTGTCCTCACCGGAGGGGAAGCCAGTGGTGGTCAGAGAACAGCCAGAGTCGCACACTTGGGTGAAGGAGGGCAAGCGGCAATGGGGCGAGAGTAAAGGGTCACCCTGGGACCCCGAGGGGCCGCCCAAGGTGCCCCTTCGCTCCAAGCCCACCTCTGCCAGTCCCAAGAGGGAAGGAATCTCCCAGGCGCCTATCCCCCTGCCCGCCTCACGGTGGGAGGGCTTACCGCCATCCCCCCTCTCGGAGACCCCCATCTCAAAGACGGAGGCCACAGCCAAGGCGTCCCAGCAGCCCAAGAGACTGTCGCAGGAGCCCGTGAAGATGCCAGCCCAGCACCCCCTGGCCACTGTGGGGTCGTCTTCAGAAATTCTTTTGCCCATGCTCTTAGAACTTGAAACTGTGAGGAACACGGCCACCAAGGCAGAGGAAATACAGGAGGAATCGGGTGTCTTTAACCTTCCACCCAGGTAGCGGGGGTTAGCAGCTAGCATTTACTGTGAGCTCTGCTGTTTATGAGATAGAGATGATCACTCCCTCCTTTCCTGTTTTTTTTTTTTTTTTTTTTTTGACAGGGTCTCACTCTGTCACCCAGGCTGGAGTGCAGTGGTATGATCTTGGCTCACTGCAACCTCCACCTCCTGGCATCCTGTGTAGCTGGGATTACAGGCGTGTGTCACCATGCCCGGCTAATTTTTGTATTTTTAGTAGAGACGGGGTTTCACCATGTTGGCCAGGCTGGTCTTGAACCTGACCTCAAGTGATCTGCCCGCCTTGGCCTCCCAAAGTGCTGGGATTACAGGCGTGAGCCACCACGCTCGGCCCCCTTTCACTCTGATACATAGTGAGTGCCGACTCTGTGCCAGGCATTGTTCTAGGCAGTGGGGATACAGCGTCTGACCATGGGGCTGGTGGTGGTGGGATGTGCTCCTGGCTTCTAGCAGGTAGAGACCAGGGATGCCGCTCAGCATCCTATAGTGCACAGGACAGCCCCCACCACAGCCCAGGTGGTCTAGGGAGGCCTCATTGAGCTGGAGTGGTTTGTGTGAAGACTTGGAGGAGAGGACGGAGGAAGCCATGAGGCCATCTGCAGGGAAAGCATGCCAGCAGAAGGAATGGCCACTGCAGAGTCCCTGGGGCAGGAGTGTTTGTAATGTGCTGGACCACGGGGATCCCAGGGTGGAAACTCGGTCAGAGGCGCAGCAGGGGGACGCCCATCACGGAGGACTTTGCAGACAATTTTAGGAACTTTGGCTTTGACTCTGAGCGAGCTGGAGGGTTTGGAGCAGAAGAATAATGGGGACTGATTTATGTGTGAAGAGGCTGCCTCTGGCTGGGGCGTGGAGGATGTAGAGGGGGCAAGAGTGGGCGCCTGGAGGACAGGGTGGAGGCGGCTGCAGGAACCCAGGTAGGAGATGATGGTGGCTTGCACAAGACGGGAGGTGATGGAGGTGTGGAGAAGCGGGGGACTCTGGAGATGCTTTGAAGAGTGAGCCAATAGATTGCTTCACGGATTGGGGTTTGTGATGTGAGAGAAAGGCTGACTTGAAGACGGCTGGGAGGATGTGGGTTCGAGATGCCCGGAGCGGGCGGCGGCAGTGCAGGCGAGTAGGTTCTGGGAGGCGCTCAGGAATGCCTCTCTTTCGGACACCTTGATTCTGAGGTGTCAGGGAAGATGCAGGGTAAGCAGTTGGACACGAGTCTGGAGCTCAGGGGAAGCAATTTGGGGAGTCACTGGTGCACAGACAGGTTAGCTCAGGCTGTGAGATTGGAGGAATTCACCGGCGAGTGAGTGGAGATGGAGAAAATTCTGAGGTGTTTGGGCAAAGAGGAGCCAGAGTCAGGGAGATCAGAGCAGCCAGAGACGGGGGCATCTCAGCACCATGTGGAGACAGCGACAAGGCGGGGAGGGAACGTCGGTGTCAAACGCTGTGGTCAGGTGAAGGAAGCGGGGCCTGGGGTCACACCTCTGGATTTACCAGTGTGGAAGTGATGTGGGGGTTGGGGTTGAAGTCCTGATGGGAGCAGTCAGGAGAGTGTGGAGAGAGGGGCGTCTCTAGGCTGCAACACCTCAGAAACACCATGCCAAATGAAAGGGGCCAGACACAAAAGGCCACAGAGACCCCATTTCCATGAAATCCCCAGAACAGGCCAACCCATAGAGACAGAAAGTGAATGGTTGGAGGCCAGGGGCCTGGTGTGGAGGAAAGGGAGTGGTTGGAGGTGAGCTCTATCGCCAAGCTAGAGTGCAGTCTCTAGAGACAGAGTCTCTTGCTCTCTCCCCCAGGCTAGAGTGCAGTGGTGTGATCATGGCTCACGGCAGCCTCAATCTTCCTGGGCTCAAGTGATCCTCCTGCCTCAGCCTCCAAAAGCCCAGCCAAGTTTTTGATTTTTTGTAGAAAAGAGGTCTCTGGGGCTGGACGTGGTGGCTCAAGCCTGTAATCCCAGCACTTTAGGAGGCCGAGGCGGGCGGATCACAAGGTCAGGAGATAGAGAGCATCCTGGCTAACACGGTGAAACCCCATCTCTACTAAAAATACAAAATATTCGCCGGGCGTGGTGGCGGACGCCTGTAGTCCCAGCTACTGGGGAGGCTGAGGTAGGAGAATGGCGTAAACCCGGGAGGCGGAGCTTGCAGTGAGCGGAGATGGTGCCACTGTACTCCAGACTGGGAGAGAGAGTGAGACTCAGTCTCAAACAAAACAAAACAAAACAAAACAAAACCGAGGTCTCACATGTTGCCCAGGCTGAAGTGCAGTGATGCCATCACAGCTCACTGCAGCCTCAACCTACCCAGGCTCAGGTGATTCTCCTGCCTCAGCCTCCTGAGTAGCTGGAACCACGGGCACGCGTCAACGCGCCTGGCTAACTTTGGTATTTTTTTGTAGAGATGGGGTTTCACCATGTTGTCCAGGCTAGTCTCAAACTCCTGGGCTCAAGCAATCCTCCCGCCTCCGCCCCCACATACTGCTAGGATTACAGGGATGAGCCACCGCACCTGGCCGGGATTCTTAATTCGTACATTTGGCTGCCAGTGTGACCAATCCTGAGTCAGGCCTGATATTAACCAGGCAGGAGGGAGAGAAGCTTAGCAGGGTTCTAGAGGTGAAACCACCTGCCCAGATTCCTAAGCCGGGTATCTGCAGCTCTTAAAGCCCTGGGTACCCCTCTCTCCCTACCCTGTCCCCCAAAGTTCTCTCTGCTTGCTTTCTCCCTGCAGCCTGCAGCACTCCCAGCACTTTGAGTAGCTGGATGCGGGGGGTGGGGCTCAACCCCAGTCGGAAACTGTCCGGAGGAGCCCAGCGCTGCCAGGTACCCTTTAAGACCCTGGAGGTGGGGGGGGAGAGGGGACCGAGAGGAGGAGGAGGGGGGAGGGCTGGGGGGAGGGCAGAGGGGAGGAACGGGGGGGGAAGGGGGGTCCCAGGAGCCCTGACCCCACCGCCACTCTTTCCTCTTAACTCCACAGGCCCCCAGGGTTCTGTGCGCACCGACTGTAAGAAGCGGAATGTTGAAAGGCCGCTTGGGGGGATTCACCCCGTCCGGTAGATACCAGAACTATCGATATGCCTTTATATATTGGGGGGCGGGGGCGGGGCGAGCCCGTGGAGCCGCCCAACTTCGCAGAGATTAAAGCTTGAGTCTGAGACTCAGCAGGTCGCACCTCAGTGCCTGCGCGCGCGGGTCCCCGAGGGGGCGTCAGGGAGCGAGGGGTGGGTGGGGGCGCCCCTACCAGGCCCGCGGCGCACGACTGCTCCCATTGGCTGGGGCTCGGGCGTCCGAGCCAATCTGGCCGCGGGTGCGTTTCTCCTGAGCCTGGGGGCACCGCACCCCGCGGACTCAGAAGCCAGCGGCACCCGGGGACCGTCCTACAGCAGATCCAGTGGCCGCCGACGTCAGGCTGGTGAGGGCACGACGGGTGGGGTTGAGGGGCGGGGGTCCGGATGGGGGGACGGGTCGGAGCGAGGGCGCCCCCTCGGCCCCACGGAGTCCCCGTCCCGTCCCGCAGAAGTTGCCTCCTTCTAGGATGTTGGATGTGGAAGCCCAGGAGCCCCCCAAGGGGAAATGGTCGACGCCGCCCTTCGACCCGCGCTTCCCCAACCAGAACCAGACCCGTAACTGCTACCAGAACTTCCTGGGTGAGACCTGCTCAGCCAGGTTATGGGGGGAGCAGGGTGTGACGAGGGAAGGCAGGGAGGGCCACTCCCACCCGAAGTCCCGTGGAGACCGTTAGGGTGGGAGGCAGGGCGGGCCTGGGTTGGTGGGGGCGGGGCTGAGCTGGGAGGGGCGGGGAGAGGTTGGTAGGGGCGGGGCCGGGCCGAAAAAAGGCGAAGCTGAGCCGGGAGGGGCGGGGCGAGGTTGATAGGGGCGGGGCAGGGCCGAGAAAAGGCGGGGCTGAGCCGGGAGGGGCGGGACGGAGCGAGGTTGATAGGGGCGGGGCCGGGCCGAGAAAAGGCGGGGCTGAGCCGGGAGGGGCGGGGCGGGGCGAGGTTGGTAGGCGCACGGCCTGATTTGGAAGGTGTGGGGCGAGGTAGGTAGGGGCAGGGTCTGGCTAGGAGGAGCAGTGTGAGGGAGGCAGGGGTTGGGGCATGGCTGGGAGGGGCGGGATGGAGGCCTCGGGGGTAGAGGGAGGCGGGGCGAAGCAGGGAAGAACTGGGAGGGACCGAGTAGTGGAAGGGCGGATCCTGTCCTGGAATGGGCGTGGCTTGTCGCGTGACCCCGCCCCCCACAGACTACCACCGCTGCCTCAAGATCAGGACCCGCCGTGGGAAGAGCACGCAGCCCTGCGAGTACTATTACCGCGTGTACCACTCGCTGTGCCCCACCAGCTGGGTGAGTCGGCAGAGGGGGCGCCGGGCCAGGCGTGGGGAGGGCTCGGCTGAGGCTGAGCCGGCGTCCCGCTCCCTGCCTTTCTGCTTCCCAGGTGGAGAGCTGGAAGGAGCAGATCAAGAACGGGACTTTCGCCGGCAAAATCTGACTGCCCCGGCGCGGCCTCCTCTGAAGATGCAGTGACCCTGCATCTTTTTGTCTTGCGGAGGCCCGGCCTCGGTTATCCACCCCTACCTCCCAGTGTCTAAGCCACGAATAATGTTATGCTGTTGCTGATGTTCCTTCTTCATGCCCAGCCAGCGGTGCGTCGTGGTGGTGGTGGGGGTCCTCCTTGTGCCTGTGTCCGGGCTAACACTGCTTTTTCTAATAAGGGGCAGGTGAAGGGCTGCTGCTCCATCAGGCAGAGACGGCAGTCAGGGCCCTAAGATAGGAAGCCGAGTGCCTCCCGTCCTTCTCCCTCTCCATTCCAGCAGGTAGATGCCTCATGTTGACAGCTGTGAGCCAGCTCAGGGTCCCCAGTTCTCAACACTGTCCCACCTAGATGGCTCCAAGGTGTTCCTGCCTCTCAATCACCACACCTACCTCTCACCTCAGTCTTTCCCCTACTCCCTTCCTGCCTGCACCATCTCCCCAGGCTCCTTCCCCATCCCACCCCGATCCATCCCATCTGGGGTCCTGAGGGGTCTTCTTTGTACCACCCAAAGCTGACTCCATCCCTCCCTCCCCCACTCTCTCTGGACTCTCCACCACTCCCTTCCCACCTGGCTCATTCCCCTCCCAGAACATCGAGAGCCCCATCACGGGAGCCAGCTTATTCCCAACAGAGTCCCCTGGTGTCCACCCTTTTGGCACCCACACCCACAGCCAGGAGTAGCAGCCTGCTCGGTTCTCCAGTGCATCAGGCTCACCCCGCACCCCCACCCCGCAGAGGCCGCTGTCGGTCTCTCCTACCACACATATCGCCGCAATTTCTCCCGTGACCCCCGCCAGACTGCCAGCACCCAGAGGACGCTCAGAGCTCCCTCGGAATCATTCTCTACTCCTTCCCCATCCTGGCACAGATCCCTAGGGTTCTAGCCTGGTCCTGCGGAGGGAGCCGTGAGACCAGTCAGCCTGGGGTGCTGGTTTTCCCAACTGGTGCTCCCTGAACTATCAGCCTCCCAAAGGGGCTCTTAGGAGGGGGAAGTCCCAACCTCTGACTGAAGCGGTCCTCTGAGGCCCTGTTCAACCGCAGGGTTCAAAGGTGACTACAACTAATCATGACAACTTGCAGGGTGACCCTAGACAAGCTTCTTGACCTGTGTGAACCCAAGGTTCCCCAAGGCAAGCTAAGATGGCTCAGGGCCCCATTATCAGAGGAGGTGGAGCTGGGTGAGCTCAGAGGACTGACTCCATCCTGCTCCCTGCTCCATGATGACCTGTCCATCACCTGCCCTCCACGCTGCCCAGGACACACCCTAGACGGGCCATCTCCCAGGATGACGCCACCTCTGAGATCTTGGCCTCCTGACTCCATCTCTGACCACAACCCGAGAATGGGGTGAGGGTGCAGGGTGTGGACTCAGCTACAGGAGGGCCTCCTGTTCACGCAACGTCCCCAGAGCCTTGCCGCAGGCACAGAGGCGCTGGTAGAACCACGGGGGCAGGACCCCTCTCTGAGTCACAGAATGGAGCTAAGTGGGTGAGGTCACCCAGGTAACATCCCAAGCACAGGGCACCACACCTGTGCAGCCACAACTGCCTCGTGACCTCCCCAGAGCCGTGTCTAGAACCCATTTTTGCGCTGTTGGCCAGCCTTCCTTCTTCCTCCCCCTCCCATCTTCTCTTCACTGCTTCCAGACCTCATCTCAGCACATTCTCACACTCCCGACCCCTTCTGCAGCTGCCACTGCCCCACTGATGCCTGAGCCAGGGGCAGGGGCAGACCTGCCCGGCCTGGCCTACAGCCTGGTGGACCATCACATGTGCAAACTCCAAACACCTCCAACATGTGCTCCAGCTGGCTTTCTCTGGTGTCTAGCAGCCGCGTCCTGAGACCCCCAGTGCCAGCCTCACAGACTCGGCAACCTCCCAGGTCAGAGAAAACTGAGGCCACTCCACTTATTCCTGCCCCACCCAGAACACCTGCATCCTTGTTCGCTCAACCTCCTCCTCCCCACTTCTTTCTCCTCCTCCAGCCCCATCTCTTCAATCCTCCCATCATCCCCTCCCTCTGCAGTTCTTCCCTCAGAACCTGCTCTGTCCTCCCAGCCTCCAGATCATGGATCCTGAAGGCCACCTCCTCTGCCTCTCCTACTCACTGTCCCTTGGCTCCTAGGGGCGCAGCTTCGCCCCCTCTCTCTGGGTTTCCCTCTTCCCCATCCTGAAGGCGGCAGAGCCCAAATGGTTCTGAAAATGAGTTCGGTCCAGGACCTGAAGCTTACTAACCATGTTGCCTGGGACGAGTTCGCTAGCCCCTCCGCACTGTGGTCTTTTTATCTGAAATATGGTAACAATGACATAATAATGACACCTCCACTTCCTAGGGCTGTGGGGAGGACAGCGATGTGAAAACATACAAAGCAGAGCAGTGTCTGGCTCTTCTCAGTGTGTGGGGTCTCTAGCCAGAGAGACAATCTGAGTCACTCGAATCAGCATGTCGGCTCAATTCTGGTGCCCCATCTCCTACTGGACAGTGGGACTGATCGACCGGACAGACAGCCCAGGGATGGCCCCAGAAACCGGTCCTGGAGCTCTTGGAGGCATCTGGTTGACTAGCTTGCAGTCAAAGTGCGCCCGCACAGGGAGACACGGGGTCATGGTGGGGAGTCCTTGGCTAGGGCCCTGGCTGCCTGCCAGCCAAACGCTGAGAGCAGTTCTAGTGCCACACACCCAGGTCAGCCCTGGTCGTCAGGGTTTCCTGTTTCAATAAACTTCCTTCCACCTTCACCTACAGCCACCAGCCTCCGAGTTCCTTGTTTCCCTTGCTCTGGCCTCCAAGTGTATGACGGGGTTCTCAGGGCCCAGGCTTCGACCAGAGGACCCTCCGCCACCACCGTTTCTTCCCGTTCTTGAGCTACCTTGGTGAACTCATGACCCCAGGCCCCGGCTGCACCAGGATGCCCCCAGGTCCTGCCAGCTGGGAAGTGCCAGCATGAATTCCTCAAACTTCGTGGAAGCCAGGGTCCCCCGCAGCTGAGGGACCCCAAGCAAAACACCTACCCTCCCCAGGCCGGCTCCTGTCTGCGTGGGCGACATGACTCTGAGAGCGCCCAAGCCCCTAAGGCTGTCCCGACCATCATGCTGCAACAAGGATAGGGAATGATCACTATGGTCCTGGCGTCTCCCCTCCCCCACCACTCCCCAAGCACCACTTGAGCTGCTGCCCGGCTCAAGCCAGAAGCTGACTCTAGCCCCCATGGGGACATCAGGCAAGGTCTGGAGACATTTTTGGTTGGGACGGAGGTATGTTCCTGGCATCTAGTGGGTGAAGACTAGGGAAGCTGCCCAACATCCTGCAATGCATAGGAGAGGACACGCCCTGCCCAGAAACACCAGCTCGGCATGGCAGCAGCATGGAGGCCGGGAAACCCTGATCGCCAGTTTCTTAACGCCCTCCGCCTCCCGGGTTCAAATGATTCTCCTGCCTCAGCCTCCCGAGTAGCTGGGATTACAGGCATACGCCACCATGCCTGCCTAAGTTTGTATTTTTAGTGGAGATGAGGTTTCTCCATGTTGGTCAGGCTGGTCTCAAACTCCCAATCTCAGGCAATCCGCCCGCCTTGGCCTCCCAAAGTGCTGGGATTACAGGTGTGAGCCACCGCACCTGGCTTGCCCCTGGTTTTTAGCCCTTTTTGTTGGGGGTGGGGTGGGGCAGATATAGAAACTTGTGAGAATGTGATGAACGCTCTGAACTCCCTGTAAAAAACGTGCACTGAAGATTTCCGAACGTTCCTGGAAGTTCCGACGTCCACCCATGAGTCCTCAGCTAAGACTCCCTGCTCTGCTGCCCTCTTTTTCTAAGAGCTGTTGCAACAGCACCTGAATTTCAGAAACAAAAGGCCGGGCGTGGTGGCTCACACCTGTAATCCTAGCACTTTGGGAGGCGGAGGCAGAAGGATTGCTTGAGCTCAGGAGTTTGAGACCAGCCTGAGCAACACAGTGAGACACAATCGCTACAAAAAATTTTAAAAATCAGCTTGACGGGGTGGCGTGTGCCCGTGGTCCCAGCCACTCGGGAGGCTGAGGCAGGAGAATTGCTCGAATCCAGGAGACGAAGGTTGCGGTGAGCCGAGATGGCGCCACTGCATTCCAGCCTGGGCCACAGAGCGAGACCCTGTCTCAAAAAAAAAAAAAAAAAAAGAAAGAAACGAACGGCATGGCTTCAGTTCATTATTCAGAGACAAATCCCTGGGGACTGCTACTGGAGCCATCTCTCTGCCGTTTGACGGCCTGGAGCTCTCTCCATCCTTATTTTTAACATGAGAAAGAAAACAAACAGGGTTTAGCAGGATTTGCACTATAAGAAAGAGGAATTTTCTCCCTGCAAAAGAAATAGAACAGGCCATATTATCCAATGTATCTAAACGAGTTTTAAAGTAAACAAGGTTTGACCCGTTCTCAACTGCCCCCTTGTCCCCACCTCCCAGGGCCACTGCAGAGGTGCTCATATGGGTCTCGCTGTGGCCCCTCCTCCCCCGTTGCTCCCTCTCCACCAGGGCCGAGGAGAGTTCCCTGATACCTGCGGCCTGGCCTCGTCCGCCTCCACAGTAAGCTTGTTCAAGGCTGGCAGATGTGGAGGTGCGCAGGGGGGTCCTGGAGCCAGCAGGTGACCTGTAGCTGCCCAAGTAAGACGGGCTCGGTGGCCCCAATGAGAAAAGTGTCTGTGAGAAGCTGGAGGTACCTGGGATCAGGGAGTGCTCAGAGTCAGCCAGTTAGTCCTTTTGCAAAACGAGATTACAAGGAGAGTTAAGACGCCCCGGCAAAATCCAGATCCTGGATTGGACTTTAAGAAACAAGATTCATCATCCTGGTCTCAGACACCACAAAGTCCAAGATGCCACAGCTGAGGAAGGCCCCGTCAGCGCCGCCTCCTCCAGGCCTGGCTCTGGTGTCCTGGGCAGCCCCCACACCCCCACTCAGCCAGCCCCCACCAGTCTCTCTCTGTTTGGACTGAGATGTGGGAGGGGCCTCTCACTGAGAAGTGCCAGAAGGGAGAAGGGCCCTCAAAAGCCCTCAAGTCCCCATGTGGCCTTCGCAAGTCACTCTGCTTGCTAAACCTTGTTGGCCTCGCCTGGAAAATGGGAGGACCCGCTCCCAGGAGAGGATGGGTCTGAAGGCATTTTTATAAGCACAGCCCGAGTGGGGATGGGGCTCCAGCCTCAGTCCCCCTAGTCCGTCACCCTCCCAAATCCCTCTCCCGACAGCTCTCAGGGCCGCAGACCTGGGCTGCCTCTTCCCCTTCTCACCAGCACAGCTGACGGTCCCACCCTCCCCATATCCCTTGAAAACGTAAGCCAAAACAAAACACCGCCAAGGGTGCTGCTTATAACAAGGTTTTAATAAAATAAAAAGTTCAAGTGCTTCCAATCCCCCAACATACCCCTTTCTGGTGTGGGGGAGGGGAGGGAGCCCCCCACCCCGATAGCACCAGGATAGCACCATGAGAAAGATGAGGTCGCACCCGGCCTCCCTGAGACCCACAGGGGGTGGTGAGGGGAACATGCCCCCAGACACCCCCCAACCTTCCCCCCACTGTAGACAGCTGCAGAGCTGAGAGCGAACCCAGTCCCCTCGTGAGGACAGTCTCCGGGGAGTGCCACCCCCCGTCAGTTCCACCTCCTCCTAAGGCCTGTACTTCCGAGGAGATGCCCGAGGAGATGCCGTGGGGTGGCCCCTGCCCCTTATGGCTTTGCTCCCTGGGGAGGAAGGGGCTGAGGGAGGTGGACGGCTCCTGCAGTCCTGAGGCTGGGGCAGGGGTGGGAAGGGCAGCAAATGGCCAGGGCTCCCTGTGGGAGTGGGGGTGGCTCAGGGGTCAGCAGTCACAAAGGGTCAGGGGTCAGATCCCTGGGGGCATCCAAACCAACCCCGTTCCAGGGTCAGAGCTATGCTGAAGTCAAGGGTCAGCTCCCTCCCAGAGGTCCAAGGGCTCCTTCTGAAGGTCCTGGGGAGTAGCTAGGAGAGGGACCCTCTCTCCCTGCTGGGCCTCCCCGTCTGGCCTGTCACAGCTCTTCCCCGTCGACATCTAGGTCGATGGAACCGTGGCTGACCACCAGCCGTAGGCGCTTGGGTGGGGAGAAGGGGGCGAAGGCGAGGGCCTGCTTCGGGACCAGGATGGGGCCTGGGGTCCCAGCAGGGGCTGGGGTGGGTGGTGGGGCTGGGGCCAGGCGACGAAGGTCCACACGCACCACGTAAGGCAGCCCATAGCGCCGGGCCCAGTGCCAGTCCTGCTGGGGAACCCAGCGGGCACGGGGGGGCTGGCCCAGGGCCACCAGGGCCTCTCCTCGCAGGCGGCAGTGGGGGCCACAGCCTCCCCATCGGTGCAGGGAGATGCGGGCGGCGTGGTGGGTGGAGAGCACTGGGGCCCTCCGGGGCCGGGGGCGTCGGCGCTTCCGGGACCGCACTCGGGGCTGGGGCTGAGGCAGCCACTGGAGCCAGAGGGGTGAGGTGTCTGGGCGGGCGCTACAGGCTGGCAGGCGCAGGGGTTGGCAGGCGGCTGTGAAGGTCCAGGTAGCAGGGAGAGGAGGAATAAAGGAGAGGTGAAGTCAGTGCAAGCTGGGCCGGTCCTCCTCTGGACAAGGAGGCGGCTCTGCCCTGCACTCCCCAGAGGAACCATGTAGGCAGAACTACTCAACAGTGAGGCCTGCCAGGGGCTGAGGGTGGGAGGGAGGGTGCCAGGCTAGGCAGAGAGCTCAGAAGAAAGGAGACAGATGACCAGGAGCACATAGGGTAGGGGCTGCCGGGATGGCAGGGAGGGGTGCTCACCACAGAACGGGTCCCGGCGCAGTGGGGACGGGTGCAGGCAGACCCGGGGGCCCAGCAGGCCCTGTCGGCCGCCGCTGTCCAGGCCTTGCAGCCGCCGCTTGGTCTCACGTAGCTGGTACTTGTCCAGGGGCCGTGGTGGCAACGCAGGCTCCCTAGGTCTCGTTCGGAAAGCTCCTTCGCCTTTCCTGGGAGATCGGGTGGAGGGGAGATGAGAGGCTGGGGTTGAACACACTCAGGGATGGGCCCTGAGGATGCATTTCTGGGCTCAACAAGCCCAGATGCCTGGGGCAGCCAGCATGTCCTGAACCCACCCACCCCTTGCCTGGTCCCCACCTCTCACAGGTGTAGCATTCACAGTGCTCATTTTTCTCGCCAAAGAAGCCATCGCCGTAGAAGCACGTCACCTCGTCCCCAGGCTCGATGTCCCGGAGCACCTTCACACAGGCGGCGTTCCCATCTGCAGGCACAAACTGAGGGCAAAGCCCACTCAGCGCGCTGGCCCAGGGCACAGGGGAGGGCTCACCCATGCCCCACGCCTGGCCGGACACCCTGGCCCTGAGCATCCTCTTCTGGAATGGGGCAACAGCCGAGCCCCTAAAAGTGGCATTCGGAGGCGGCTGCCTTGCCCAGGGCCTGACCTTTGCCTGTAGCCCCTGGACAATCCACCCACTGGCTGGTTTCCACCCCTCCCTGCAGGACGATGATCTAACCTGACCTTCCGGCAGCATGCCGTGCCAGCGGTGCTGACCGCTCCCTCCAGCCTCTGTGGCCTGGTGCCAAGCCCCACCTCTTCTGCCACACACAAGCCCATCCCCTCCTGAGCTGCCTGCCCCCCACCAAACTGTTCCTTGGCAGCTGAGGTCTGAGCTCTGCCTGCCATGGGCTGCCCCCGCTTCTCTGAGGCCCGCCTCCACTCCACAGCCCAATCCGTGTGGGCTCTGGCCCTGCCTTTGGGATCATTCACCCAGGAGCTGCCCCGCAGGCTCCTCCTGGGCCCCACACAGCTGTGCCTCCCTCCCTGTTCCCTGTCTAGAAGGGGGCATGACCACTGTCCACCCAACTGTCCATTTATCCATCCACTCAAGACTGACATTTGCCTGGGAGTAGCCCTCGCCACCTGCCTGCCTGACGGCCCCCAGACCAACCGGCCACTACTTCCTAAGTGCGTCACCTCCCACATCCTCATTCTCCTTGCCTCCCTGAAACCCCTACTGGAGTCAGCCCCTCATCACCTCTCTGTGGCCACCCTGCCTCCAGCCTCTCCCCTTCCTGCCAAGCCTCTTGCACATGGGCCTCCAGGGTGACCTAAAACCCAAGCTTCCCATTAAACACCCTGGGGGGAGCTTCCGTGGCTCCCTGGCCCGGGCCACAAGGCCTTGCTGCCCGACCAAAGCCGTCATTGGGCACCCCCAGCCCTCTGGTGTGCCATGTCCTGCTAGACGCCCTCCTTTGCCCTTGATTTCCTTTAACACCTAGGGAAATTCTGCCTCTCTGTCGATGCCCAGCATGGCGTCGCTTCTGTGAAGCCAGATGGTTCTAGATCGCTGGCGAGCTGGCCGCCCTCTCCTGTGCTCAAGGTGGCTAGCGCACACTCGCCCTGCAGAGCCTCTCCAGGTACCGCCTTTTGTTTCCATCCCACCCAGCGTCTGTGTGTGGCACCAGATCAGGGCCGCGCATTCACTGTCCAAAACCCTCTGGCACACCTGACCAGCCTGCAGTGTTCCTGGGCAACCAACCCCAACCGAGATGAAAAACCAAAGGCCAGGGGTAGCATAGCCAGGACTCCAACTCAGTTCTGACTCTGGAGCTGAAGATCTGGACCCCTTTGTCATGCCTCCCGGGGCGCCCCACCGAGGTCTGCGCTCCAGAGGGTGCGCCCTCAATGCCTTCCTGGAGCCCACCCTCCTCGTTCCTTCCGCTTCCCGGCTATAGGACAACCAGCGGCCTCTCCTCAGTATGTCTGGACAGCATCCTGAGTTGTGACCCCTGACCCCTGGGGCTCTCTGGCCTCCCTGCTCCTGACACCACAGCTGCCTGTGTTGCTCCCTGCAAGGCTGGGAGCTCCCACCACAGGGCCCTGCCTCACTGCCACACTCCCTGCCCAAATTGGCACAGCTCCCAGCTCAGTTTTCAGAGAAGAAAGATGGCCAGCAGCTGGCAACCAGGGTTCCAGCGCAACTGCACAAACAGCCAGGCAACACTGGCCAAGCTGGAGCCCCTTTCTCCTTTTTGGTAGCCTTGTGACCAGATACCCACTCTGCTCCTTCCAGGACCCGTGGGAAGCCGTGGAGACAGGGGGCAGCATTTGGCTCTTTTTTTATTTTTATTTTTGAGACAGAGTCTCGCTCTGTGGCCCAGGCTGGAGTGCAAGGGCGCGATCTCGGCTCACTGCAAGCTCCGCCTCCCGGGTTCACGCCATTCTCCTGCCTCAGCCTCCCGAGTAGCTGGGACTACAGGTGCCCGCCACCATGCCCGGCTAATTTTTTGTATTTTTAGTAGAGATGGGGTTTCACCATGGTCTCGATTTCCTGACCTCATGATCTGCCTGCCTCGGCCTCCCAAAGTGCTGGGATTACAGGCGTGAGATACCACGCCCGGCCAGCATTTGGCTCTTTACTGACCAAAAACCCTTTCCCCAGGCCACAGGCACCCTTTCTTCCCACGTGGCCACTCCTCCCGAGTCCCAGGGCCTTACCTTGCAGTTGGGTTTGCAGTCTGGAGCCAGTCGGGGCAGGAGAGAGAAGAGAGGTGGGTGAGCTCAGAGCTTAGTCGCCAAACCCTCCCACCACATCCCTCCAGCTCCACCTAGTCCCATCCCATCCCGCCCACCCACCTGCCTGACCCTCACCATGGTTGATGAAGGCGGCTGGGCCCAGCCACAGCTGAGCACTTCGCTTGCGGGTTGAGTACATGATGCTGAAGTCATTCTCACCGGCCCTCAGCAGCCCCTCATCCGCCTCCCGCAGCTCTGCGATGCAGCCCACCAGCAGCTCCAGCTTCTCATTCTTTTTCCTGCCAAGAGGCCAGGGGGCGGGGCTGTGGGCAATGCCTGGCCTCCTGCAGGTGCTCAGGGGACTCGGGCCTCCGGCACAGAGGCACCCAGGGAGCAGGGACTCCTGTGCGCTGGTGCTGGCTACTGGCGATCCGTCTTCCAGATCTTCCTCTTCCCCTCCCGCCTGGGTGGGCTTCCCTGCTCCAACCTCACAGGACCCTTCTGCTGAAAGCCTTCAGGACAGCACACACACAGCAGATACAGCCCCCATTCTCTCCCCTCACTCTCATAGCACCTCCTGCTCCCAATTGCCTCCTGTCTGGACTCCCCGCTACTCGCCCCACCAGACCCTCAGGCTGGTGCTTCCCCTCTCAGTGTGAGCCTCGCCCTGGGAGCACTTGCTCATTCCTCGCAGCTCCCCTGCAGCGTGTACCAGCCGGGACCAGAGACTGCATGTTGACTTGTCTGCCACCCGCCTCCTCACCAGACTGTGAACCCCGCAGGGGCAGGGTCTCCTCACTGCACTCAGGGGTGTTTAACATGTGGTGGGGGCTCAGGTCACGATGAGGTAAGGACAACGCACCCCTAAGCAGAAGCCTAGTTCTTTCCTGGAAGCCCCAGGAACCCTGGGGTCACATCTGGGGTCTCCCGCTCCAGCAGCACCCTGGTAGCCACAAAGGGGTTCCAGGATTAGCTCCACTACCTTCCTAGGATGCCCGGAGGACCAGGCACCTCTCTTTTCCCCGGTTGGCCAGTCCATGAACAGAGGGTCTCTCATCCCCTCTGAGCCCTGTCTCTTCCAAGGAGGCCCGGAGGGAGTCCTGCCCTCTTACCAAGCACGAGTGGACACGATCTTGGCCCCGTTGGTCTCCATGGAGTAGCGCGTGCAGGGCAGGATGGTAAAGCCACTTTCCGGCAGGAAGGCACGGAGGTAGCGATAGACCTGGTGAGGGTGAGGGTGGGGGTGAGGAGGTGGGGCAGGCGCATCTTTGGCCCTCTCTCTCCAGGAATCTAGGCCTGCTCTGCCACTGACTCACTGTGTGGTCTCGGGGGCCTCGTGTTCCCTCTCGGGGCCTCAGTTTCCTCATCCGTCAAATGAAGAGGTTGGAGTACATCTCAGAGGGCCCCCCCCAACTCTCCTCTCCTAGGATTCTCTGAGCCTTGCCTCAGATGGTCCCAAGGGCTAGGAAGTCAGGGGGCCCCAGGGGCTGCGCTGAGGGACTCTAGAGCGTCTGCCAGGCAGGACCAAGCCCGGTGAGCAGGGAGGACACGCGGTGAGGACGGGGGAGGGGAGGGCGCCCTCACGTGGGTCTTGAGGGCAGCCTCCTGCCGCGGGCCCCGGCTCTGGAAGTAGTGGGCCGTCCAGCCTCCCAGCGTCAGGGCCCGGTACGCAGCCTCCAGGTCCCGCTGCCTCAGGAAAGTTTCCAGCGCTGAGCGCAGGTGCTGCTGTCGCCGCAGTGGGGGCACAGGGCTGGGGGAGAGGGCATGCCTGGGTCCCAGGGCCTTCCCGGGCCCCGGCCCCAACCCCCACTTGGAGCTGAGGGGAGGACCAGGCTGAGGAGAGGGCTGAGGGGCGGCAGTGGTGCAAGGGGAGGGGTCCTGACCGCTCGGGCCCGCCCTCGCCCCCAGGCCGCCTCACCTGACGTTCATCTTATGGGTGCGGAAACCGAGGTAGGGGTCCAGGACGAGGCTGGTGGCCAGGTCGTCGTTCTCGCACAGTTCTCGTGCTGTCACTCTGTCCGGCCCCATGGTGCCCTGCGGACCATGCTGCCTCTGTTAGAGAGCAGGAACAAGTGAGGGCAAGGCAGGCGCGGGGAGCCTGGCGTGGTGCTGACTCCACTCCTGAGCTACTCAGAAGCCGTGGGGGACGCTGGCGAGCCCCACAATCTCATCTGCAAAATGGGGAGAAAAGCAGTGCAGACTTCACCGGGCTGCTGGCGAAGATGGAACGCAACAAGTACTTCTGAGAGTAGGGAAACCCCAGAGCCATGTCAGCCATCACCTTAGCATCTCTATCCCCTCTTGCTCTGCAGGGCAACACACAACCCCACGTGCACACGCACACGGGCACCAGGCACACCCATGCACATTCAGACTGACACACGCAGATGCCCCTGCCCATGTGCAGAGACCCCCCCCAACACCCATCTCTGTGGGCCCAGGGAAGGCTGACTGACTGGCAGCCGGGATCACCCTAAAGGCTTAGCAAGGTGGGGAGCCGCTTCACCTCTAGCCCTCAAGGAGGAAAAGTCAAAGCTTCCCGCCAGCCCGAGGTCCCGCCCTCCACCCCCACCACGACCCAGCCTCGGTCTCCGCCCCCTGCCTCCCCGGCAGCCTTCGGGAGTGGTCAGGAGGCTCCGGGTGAAGCCCCAGGCAGCCTGGAGGCGGGTGAGGGGAGGGAGGGCAGGGGAGGGATCCCAGCACCTGCTCCCTCTCCAAGGATTCCAGGGGAGGGGGGCTCAGAGGACAAAAGCAGGGGTGGGGTGGGGAGCAAAGGAAGACTATGGGGAGGCAGCACAGGTCAACATCTACAAAAACATGTTTTTAAAGCGGAGCCAGGAGAGAATGGAGAGATGAAAGAAACCACCCAAACCCCTAACCCAGACGGAGGCCAGCCTCGTCCCCGCACCAGGGCACCCCAGGCTCATCTGCGCCCGGGAGTGGAGGAGAAGGAGCGGGAGCTGCAGAGACGGCTATAGAGGGGTCGGGGACAGACTGGGAGGCTGCAGAAGAGAAAGAGGGGGCGCTGCGGGAGGGCGCCAGGGACGGCGGGGAAGCTGGAGAGGGGACTGGGGGCAAGGACAGAAACGCACAGCGGTGGGCACGGCAGGAGGCCATGCGGGGCAGAAGGCTGCAGCCGGGCCTGGGGGCGCTCAGAGGGGTGTGAGGAAGGGAAGGGGGTGCCAGGGAGGGCAGAGTGCGGGGAAAGGCCTAGGGACCCAGGGAGGAGCCAGACGGGAGACCTGGGTGGGGGGGCGACCCAGGGACGGTGGAGAAGTTCCTTGGTGTCCAGTGAGTGAGGGGCCTGAGAGGGCCGACAGGGGCCTAGGGATCCAGACGGGGCTTGGTGGGGTCCTGGGGAATCCAGGAAAGGGAGACCCTAGGGAAGGGCCTGGGGGCCCAGGGAGGGGCCTGGGTGGGCGGTGAGAGCCCAGGGCAAGGGACCTGGAGGGTCAGAGGCCAACCTCAGGGTCCAGGGAGAGCCAGGAGAGGGGGAGAGGGGTTAGAGAGAGGTTCTAGGGCACAGAGAGACCTAGAGGGTCCAGGAGGAAGCCTGGAGGGTGAGAGGAGGTCAGGGATTGGCCCTGGGGGTGCAGGGAGGGCCCAGGGGTGAGAGAGGGGTCAGGGAGAGGCCCTGAGGGTGCAGGAAGAGGCCTAGGGGTGCAGGGAGAAGCCTGGAGGGTGAGGTCAGGGAAAGGCCCTGGGGGGTGCAGGAGGGGGCCTGGGGGTGCAGGGAGAGGCCTGGAGAGTGACAGGAGGTCAGGGAGAGGCCCTGAGGATGCAGGGAGGGCTGTGGACGTAAGAAGGGGGTCAGGGCCCGGGTGAGGAAGCACAGGAAGGAGGCTGCGGTGCCGCGAAGCCCGAGGCCCGGCGAGAGGCCGGGAGACGTGGGTGCCTGGACACGAGGAGGGGCCGGGCGGGGTGGGGGGCAGTCGGGGCAGGGGGCGACTGGGAGCCAAGGCGGCGCGGGGCTGGGGCCGTGAAGGGGCTCAGAGATCGGGCCCCGCGCCGCCCCTCACCCGCTTCTCCTCCTCCTCCTCCTCCTCCTCCTCAGGCGCCCGCGCCGCCGCCGCCAACACCTCCCACTGCCTCCTTCAGCTCTCGTCAAACACTGTCGCCGCACCTCCCATCTGTTCGCCGGGCCCGCCCCGCCAAGGCCACTGAAGTTTCTATTGGTCACGGCTACCGCCAGTCCTCCGTTGCTACGAAGCTCCGGCGCTCCCATTGGTCAAGCCCCACTCTTTCCCCGCCCGGTCCCCCTCAGTACCCAGATAAAATCCCGCCACGCCCCCGCCGCCGTCAAGCGCCGCGAACTGTTGTCAGTGGTTGACATCGCTGTCCCTCAGTCTCTCTCATAGCGACGTGTCCCGCCTCCTCTCCCACTGCGGCCTGAAATCGACGCACTCATTGGCCGAAAGCGCAGTCGCTCCGGGCGAAACTCGGGTTGGGTCGGGTTATTCAGGTCCAAGTGGAAAGAGGGCGGGCTCTGCCAGCACCAGCAGTCGTATATGACTGGCTGGCCTTGGGACAGCTCCTCTTTCCATTGGGTAAGGCATCCGTCCATCACCATAGAGTTGCGGCCTCCCTATTCTCTTTCTCCGAAGAGAGCTTCAGCCGCAGGAGGGAGAAAGCCGGAGCGGGCGGGAGGAAGGCGGTGACTGTGCGCGCACCGCCATCCCTCTCCCCTCCCGCGCCGCGAAGCCTGCGGTTACTAAGGCGACGAAACTTTATTGACAGCTCTGCCTGGCTACAAAGGGCTCTTCAGTCTCTCTCCCTCCCAGACCACTGTCTCTCTCCTTCCCTCCCCGTTTACACCGCTGCGTTTCGGGAGTATCCACAGCCACTCTGTGGGACCTTCCCGCGATATGAACGGGGTCGGATGGAGGGGAGGCTGAGGCAAGGCTTTTGAGACAAGCCCTGACTCCTGGGGCGCTCCCCTGGGGCACCCCCTAATTGGGATCACCCCCTACCTCAATCCTGCAGGCAAACGTAACTAACAATTCATCATAATTACGCCCAGAATAATAAGCTCCGCACTCAGAACAGGCGGTCTTTGTTTGCTTGTTTGTTTGTTTCGCCACAGCCATTCTTCGCTTAACGACACTGATACCATCTGGGCAGTGTGTGTTCAGGCGATGTCGTCATCCTGCCAACATCCTAGAGCAACATCACTCACACCTACGTGGCAGGGCTGCGGGCACCTGGGCTGTAAGGTGGCCGGCGGCTCCTGGGCCACACAGCTGTGCGGCAGGTTACTGTCCGGTAACACAATGTAGGCGCTTGTGTGTCTACTCATAGAAAAAGTACCGTAAAAATTCGATACTACAATTTTATAGGATCACCGTCAGACATGCGGTTCACCTGTATAGCTATAAATAGTGGGCCCTTAAAACAATGCATGGCACAGAGTAGGTGCTGTTTTTGGGGTGTGTGTGTGTGTTTGAGACAGAGTATTGCTCTCTTGCCCAGGCTGGAGTGCAGTGGAGTGATCTCGGCTCACTGCAGCCTCCGCTTCGGCATGCGCTACCACACCCGGCTGATTTTGTTTTAGACGGAGTTCCCGCTTGTTGCCCAGACTGGAGTGGAATGGTGCGATCTCGGCTCACTGCAACCTCCACCACCCAGGTTCAAGCGATTCTCCTGCCTCAGCCTCCCAAGTAGCTGAGATTACAGGCATGCACTACCACACTCGGCTTTTTTTTTTTTTTTTTTGGAGACGGGGTTTCACCATGTTGGTCAGGCTGCTCTCGAACTCCTGACCTCAGGTGATCCACCTGCCTCAGCCTCCCAAAGTGCTGGGATTACAGGCGTGAGCCACCGTGCCTGGCATGTATTGTGTTTTGAGACAGGGTCATCCTCTGTCGCCCAGGTTGGAGTGCAGTGGTGGAATGATGGCTCACTGCAGCCTCGACCTCCTGGGTTCAAGCAATCCTCTGCCTCAGCCTCCTGAGTAGCTGGGACCACAGACGCATGCCACCATGCCCAGTTAATTCTTTAATTTTTTGTAGAGACAGGGTCTCTCCGTGGGCTTATTCAGTGATGCTCCCTTCCCTCTCTCTCTCTTTCTCTTTTTTTTTTTTTTTTTTTTTTTTTGAGACAGGGTCTTGCTCTGTCATCCAGGCTGGAGTGCAGTGGTGTAATCTCGGCTCTCTGCCTCCCAGCTGCAATTGATTCTCCTGCCTCAGCCTCCTGAGTAGCTGGGATTACAGGTGCCCACCACGATGCCCGGCTAATTTTTGTATTTTTAGTATAGGTGTGGTTTCACCATGTTGACTAGGCTGGTCTTGAACTCCTGACCTCAGGTGATCCATCTGCCTCAGCCTCCCAAAGTGCTGGGATTACAGGTGTGAGCCACTGCGCCTGGCCTAGGCACTTTGTTAATATGTACCAAATGAATGTATGAATGACCAACCAATAAGGATGAAGCTGATAGTCTCTGCGTTGCTCTGTGACTTTGAGGAAGTGACTTGCCATCTCTGGGCTTCAGGTTCCCATCTATAAAACAGAGACCATACACTTGTTTGGCTTCCAGCTTCCCACCCTTTGTTCATGCTATTTCTTCTCCAACAAGGACTATCCCTTAGCCCCATGCTTTACCTCCCTAATCTCTTGTGAGCTCTGAAATACTCCCTAACTCAGGCAGGCACCACTACAGCTAAAGTCGACCACACCTTTCTCGGGACCATCACTTTGGCCAAGACCATGCTGGCAGAAGGGAACTGGGGCTGGGGACTTGCCATGGAGCAGCCAGAGGAGACAGAGGTGGACAGAGGTGGCCGTACAAGGGAAAGGTGATGCCTGCTGTAACTCTCTGTTCATCAGTGGGGAGAGACAGGTGACCAGCTCCAAAAGAGAAAAGCAGCCTTACCCAGGGAGGGGGAAATGGCAAGTATAAAGGACTCCATAAAAACCTCAGCTAACTGGAAAAGTCTTATCAGTGTGTATGAAGTGCAGTCCTTCTACTAGTGGGTGGGCGTACACTCTAGAGAAACTCTCCGACTTGGAATAAAGAGATAAACGCAAGAATGCTCGCTATCCTGTTTGTAACAGTGAGGAACTGGAAATGGTCTCCGTGTCCATCTCCTGAACAATGGATACATGGGTCCTGGTGTATTGATACAGGGGAACACCATAGGTCAGTGAAAGTAGATGCACCAGCATCCCATATATTACCAGAAGTCTACAATGGCATTGCAGAAGTCTACAATTGCATTGACACGAAGTTTTAAAACACATAAAATGGTCAGGCACGGCTGCTCATGCCTGTAATCCCAGCACTTTGGGAGGCCAAGGCAGGTAGATCACCTGAGGTCGGAAGTTCGACACCAGCCTGGCCAACATGGTGAAACCCCGTCTCTACTAAAAATACAAAACTTACCCAGGCATGGTGGTGGGCGCCTGTAATCCCAGCTACTTAGGAGGCTGAGGCAGGAGAATTGCTTGAACCTGGGAGGCAGAGGTTGAGGTGAGCTGGAGGTTGCAGTGAGCCAAGACTGCGCCACTATACTCCAGCCTGGACAACAAGAGCGAAATTCCATCTCAAAAAACAAAACAAAGCAAAACAAAACAATGGTTGCATGTGGATACATGTTGCAAAAGGATACACACATGAAGGGCGTGACTAACACAGGATGGGAGAGGGAAGCCGCGGCCCTTGAGGTGGAGAGGAAAGAATGCAGTTGGGAAAGCTACACAGGACATTGGAATTTGTAAATTTTGTTTAAGCCCTGCGGTGGAATCCATACGTTCATTATATTTTTCTTTTTTCTCTATTTTTTTAACCACACCTATAACAAAACTGCATTTCTTTCTTTTTCCCTTTCTTTCTTTCTTTTTTCTTTTTAAGGAGTCTTGCTCTGTCACCCAGGCTGGAGTGCAGTGGCACAATCTGGGCTCACTGCAAGCTCCGCCTCCCGGGTTCACGCCATTCTCCTGCCTCAGCCTCCCGAGTAGCTGGGACTACAGGCGCCCACCACCAGGCCCAGCTAATTTTCGTATTTTTAGTAGAGATGGGGTTTCACCACGTTGGCCAGATTGGTCTCGAACTCCTGACCTCAGGCGATCTACCTGCCTCGGCCTCCCAAAGTGCTGGGATTGCAGGTGTGAGCCACCTCGCCTGGCCTACTATCTGTTCTTTTCTGTTTTTGTTTGTTTGTTTTTGTTTTTTTAAGAGATGGAGTCTCACTCTGTCACCCAGGCTAGAGTGCAGTGGCATGATCTCAGCTCACTGCAACCTCTGCCTCCCGGCTTCAAGCAATTCTCTGCCTCAGCCTCCCAAGTAGCTGGGATTATAGTTGCCCACCACCACACCTGGCTCATTTTTTTTTGTATTTTTAATAGAGGTGGGGTTTCACCATCTTGGCCAGGCTGGTCTTGAACTCCTGACCTCATGATCCACCTGCCTTGGCTTCCCAAAGTGCTGGGATTACAGGCATGAGCCACTGCGCCTGGCTACTGTCTGTTCTTTTCTACAAGTCAGAAATATTTCATAATACAAATAAAATTTGACACATCAATTCCACCTCCAGGGTTTTATTCTTTTTTGTTTTATTGAGACGAAGTCTCATTCTGTTGTCCCGGTGAGCCAAGATGGTGCCATTGCATTCCAGCCTGGGTGACGACAAGAGCAAGACTCTGTCTCAAAATAAATGAATAAATAAATAAAATAAAATAAAATAAAACCTTCAGACCTCCTGAGAACTCACTCATTATGATGAGAACAGCATGGGGGTTCACCATGATTCAATTTCCTCCACGTGGTCCTGCCCTTGACACGTGGGGGTTATGGGGTTTCAAATTCAAGGTGAGATTTGGGTAGGGACACAGAGCCAAATAATCTCACTCAGCATTGTTTAAAAAACAGAAAAGTAGGTCGGGTGCGGTGGCTCACGCCTATAATCCCAACACTTCGGGAGGCTGAGGTGGGCAGATCACCTGAGGTCAGGAGTTTGAGACCAGCCTGGCCAACGTGGCGAAATGCTGTCGCTACTAAAAATACAAAAATTAGCCAGGCGTGGTGGCGGGTGCCTGTAACCCATCTACTCAGGAGGCTGAGGCAGGAGAATCATCTGAACCCGGGAGGCGGAGGTTGCAGTGAGGCGAGATCACGCCATTGCACTCCAGCCTGGGCAACAGAGCAAACTGTCTAAAAAACAACAACAACAAAAAAAAACCCAGAAAAGAATGTCCAACAATAGGAGATGGTTGAACCAATTCTAGCATATCTCACAACATGGAATAATATGAAAGCTATTACTGAACCCTTTTTTTTTTTTTTTTTTTTTTTTTGAGACGGAATCTCGCTCTGTTGCCCAGGCTCTGGGGTGCAGTGGCGCGATCTCGGCTCACTGCAAGCTCCGCCTCCCGGGTTCACACCATTCTCCTGCCTCGGCCTCCTGAGTAGCTGGGACTACAGGTGCCCGCCACCGCGCCCGGCTAATTTTTTTTGTATATTTAGTAGAGACGGGGTTTCACCGTGGTCTCGATCTCCTGACCTTGTGATCTGCCCGCCTCGGCCTCCCAAAGTGCTGGGATTACAGGCGTGAGCCACCGCGCCTGGCCAGTTTTTACTGAACTCTTACCACACAGCAGCCGCTTTGCAAATAGCCCTGTGAGGGAGGGGCTGTTGAATGCTCATTTTACCGATAAGCAAAGTAAGGCTTACAGAGATGATGTAAGTGGCCCAGAGTTAACATCCAAGTTACAGGACTCCAGAGTCTGGTGCACTTTGCACTCCTGATCTCCGGGCCGCACTGCCCAGAAAGAAACCAGCTGCTGATAGCTGGCGGGGTGGGTCTCAGACTTCAGGTGGCATAATAAAATAAGAAGGAATGACTCATGCTGGGACACGGATGGCCCCTGAGAACATCACGCTAGGCGAAGGGGGCCAGAGACAAAAGGCCACATTCGGTACGACGCCATTTCTATGAAATGTCCAGGATAGATAAATCCATAGAGACACAAAGCAAATTCATGGTTGCAGAGGCTGGGGCAAGTGACTGCTAACAGGTACGGGCTTTCCTTTTGGGATGATGAAGAAGTTCTGCAACTAGACAGTGGTGATGGTTGTACCTAATACCACTGAATTGTACACTTTAAAATAGTTAAAATGGGGCCGGGTGTGGTGGCTCATGCCTGTAATGCCAGCACTTTGGGAGGCTGAGGTGGTTGGATCACCTGGGATCAGGAGTTTGAGACCAGCCTGACCAACATGGCAAAACCCTGTCTCTACTAAAAATACAAAAAATTAGCCGGGCACGGTGGCAGGCACCTGTAATCTCAGCTACTCGGGAGGCTGAGGCAGGAGAATCACTTGAACCCAGGAGGCGGAGGTTACAGTGAGCCGAGATCACACCATTGCACTCCAGCCTGGGCAACAGAGAGAGACTCTGCCTCAAAAAAATAATAAAACAATAAGTAAAATAAAATAGTTAAAATGCCGGGCGTGGTGGCTCAAGCCTGTAATCCCAGCACTTCGGGAGGCTGAGACGGGTGGATCACGAGGTCAGGAGATCGAGACCATCCTGGCTAACACGGTGAAACCCCGTCTCTACTAAAAAATACAAAAAATTAGCCGGGCGAGGTGGCGGGCGCCTGTTGTCCCAGCTACTTGGGAGGCTGAGGCAGGAGAATGGCGTGAACCCGGGAGGCGGAACTTGCAGTGAGCTGAGATCCGGCCACTGCACTCCAGCCTGGGCGACAGAGCGAGACTCCGTCTCAATAAAAAAAAAAAAAAAAAAAAAGTTAAAATGGTGTGTGTGTGTGTGTGTGTGTGTGTGTGTGTATATTTAGAGACATATATAAGTGTTTCTCTGTTACCCAGGTGGAAGTGCAGTGGTGTGATCATAACTCACGGCACGGCCTCACGACATTGCTCGTGTACCTACCACTGAATTGTACAGTTTAAAATAATTAAAATGAACATTTTAATCCATTAATTAATTTTTGAGACAGGGTTTCACTGTGGAGTGACACAGTCATGGCTCACTGCAGCCTTGGCTCAAGCAGTTCTCCCACCTCAGCCTCCCAAGTAGCTGGGATTACCAGCACATGCCACCACACCCAGCTTATTTTTAAATTTTTTGTAGAGATGGGATTTCCCTATTCTGCCCAGGCCGGTCCGGAACTCCTGGCTTCAAGCAATCCTCCAGCTTCAGCCTCCCACACACTGGGATTATAGGTGTGAGCCACAGTGTCTGGCTGTAAAACGGTGAATTTGATGTTTTTTGTGTTGTACCACACACACAAAAAGAAAAAAAGGTGGGGTGTGGGGAGTCAAAGTCACCTTGAGAATGTGATTAAAATACAGATTCCAAGGCTCAGCCTCAGGGGATACCTGGTCAAATATTCAGTCATTTTTTTTTTTTTTTAAACAGGATCTCACTCTGTCGCCCAGGCTAGAGTGCAGTGGTGTGATCCTAGCTCACTGCAGCCTTGACCTCCTGAGCTCAAGCCATCCTCCTGCCTCAGCCTTCTGAGTAGCTGGGACCACAGACATGCACCACCACATCTGGCTAACTTTCTTATTTTTTGTACAGATTAGGTCTTTCCATGTTGCCCAGGCTGGTCTTGAACTCCTGTGCTCAAGCAATCCTACTGCCTCAGCCTCCCAAAGTGCTGGGATTACAGGCATGAGCTACTGTATCTGGCCCTATAAGTATACTTATTGTATACTATATATTAATTTATATACACACAAGGACCTATATAGCTATATCTATATACATATATGATTGCACAAACACACACACACACCCCTCATCGTTCTCCTGCTCAGATTTTGCAATGAATTGATATTTTGTGGTAGCCAGCTCCCAAAATTGTCCTCAATGACCCCCTAATCTCCACTTCTTCTTTTTTTTCTTGAGACAGAGTCTCGCTCTGTTGCCCAGGCTGGAGTGCAATGGTGCGATCTCTGCTCACTGCAACCTTTGCCTCCTGGGTTGAAGGGATTCTCCTCTCTCAGCCTCCTGAGTAGCTGGGATTACAGGCATGCGCCACCAAGCCTGGCTAATTCTAGAATTTTTAGTAGAGATGGGGTTTCACCATTTTGGTCAGGCTGGTCTCAAACTCTTGGCCTTGTGATCCACCCACCTCAGCCTCCTGAAGTGCTAGGATTACAGGCATAAGCCACCACGCCCAGTCCCCCATCCTCCACTTGTGGGATTCATATCCTTGTGTAGCTCTTTCCACCTCGAATAGTGCTGAGCTGTGTAACCAACAGGATATTGCAAAAATGATGGTGTGTCAAAAGTTAGATCCTAAAAAAAGTCTGTGACTTTCACTTTGCTCTCTCTGGGATGTCCACGTCAAGAGGACGTTGCAGGACTGGCACGGTGGCTCACACCTGTAATCTTAACACTTTGGGAGGCTGAGGTGGGTGGATCACCTGAGGTCAGGAGTTCGAGACCAGCCTGGCCGATATGGCAAAACCCTGTCTCTACTAAAAATACAAAAAATAAAATAGCTGGGCATGGTGGCGGGTGCCAGTAATCCCAGCTACTTGGGAGGCTGAGGCAGGAGAATCATTGAACCCGGGGGGTGGAGGTTGCAGTGAGCCAAGATTGCACCACTGCACTCCAGCCTGGGACGAACAGCGAAACCACATCTCAAAAAAAATATATATTAAAAAAGAGGACATTGGAGCTGCCCTGCAGAGAGGTCCATGTTTCGAGGAACTGAAGCCTCAAGCCAGCAGCCAGAGAGGAGCCGAGGCCTCCCACTAGCTCGTCAGCCATGTGCTCGGGCCACAACGGCAATAATCCCCCGGCGTCCATCAAGTCTTCAGGTGGCTGTGCAGCCTTGGCCCATGTCTTCTTTCTTTTTTTTTTTTTTTTTTTTTTTTTTTGAGACGGAGTCTTGCTCTCTCGCCCAGGCTGGAGTGCAGTGGCCGGATCTCAGCTCACAGCAAGCTCCGCCTCCCGGGTTCATGCCATTCTCCTGCCTCAGCCTGCCGAGTAGCTGGGACTACAGGCGCCCGCCACCTCGCCCGGCTAGTTTTTTTTTTTTTTTTTTTTTTTTTTTTTTGTATTTTTTAGTAGAGACGGGGTTTCACCGTGTTAGCCAGGATGGTCTCGATCTCCTGACCTCGTGATCCACCCGTCTCAGCCTCCCAAAGTGCTGGGATTACAGGCTTGAGCCACCGCGCCTGGCCGCCCTGGCCCATGTCTTGACTGCAACCTTCGAAGCACCCCAAAGCCAGAATCGCTCAGCTAAGCCGTTCCGAAATTTGCGACCCATAAAAACCAGATGAAGTAAACGTTTATTGTTTTCTGGAGTTGCTGTGGTTAATTAGTACACACCTAGATTAAAATCTAACTTTCTAGGCTGGGCGCAGTGGCTCACGCCTGTAATCCCCAGCACTTTGGGGGGCCAAGGCGGGCAAATCACAAGGTCAGGAGTTTGAAACCAGCGTGGCCAACATGGTGAAACCCCGTCTCTACCAAAAATACAAAAATTAGCCGAGTGTGGTGGTGGACGCCTGTAATCCCAGCTAGGTGGGAGGCTGAGGCAGGAAAATCGCTTGAACCCAGGAGGCAGAGGTTGCAGTGAGCCGAATGTACCACTGTACTCCAGCCTGGGCGACAAAGCGAGACTCTGTCTCAAAAAAAAAAAAAAAAAAAAATCTAACTTTCTTACAATGGCCCCCGGCCCCGCCCAGTTTCCCCCCTCATTACCTCTCTCACCTTATTGGAACTCTTTTTCCCACCACTCACCCTGGTAAGGTCCCATCCACCTCCTCGCTGAAAGCTGCACTTTCCACATTTCAAGGCCTCCCCCGTTCTCTCTGCATAGAAAGTGCTGCCCAAAGATATCTGCAGGGCTCACTCTCTCACCTCCCTTAGGTCTCTGCTGAAATGTCACCTCACCTGGGAGGTCTCACCTGACTGCTCTGACTAGAAGAGTCCACCCACCGCCAGCCAATGCAGAGCCCCTTGTTCAGCAATTATTAAGGGCCGGGCATGGTAGCTCACGCCTCTAATCCCAGCACTTTGGGAGGTTGAAGCAGGTAAATCACCTGAGGTCAGGAGTTCGAGACCAGACTGACCAACATAGTGAAACCCCGTGTCCACTAAAAATACGAAATTAGCCACGCATAGTGGCGCACGCCTGTAATCCCAGCTACTTGGGAGGCTGAGGCAGGAGAATCACTTGAACCCAGGAGGCGGAGGTTGCAGTGAGCTGAGATCATGCCAGTGCACTCCAGCCTGGGTGACAGAGCGAGACTCCGTCTCAAAACAAGCAAGCAAACAAACAACAAAAAAACAATTATTAAGAATTTCAAGCTGGGCACAGGGGCTCACGCTTGTAATCTCAGTACTTTGGGAGGCCGAGGTGGGTGCATCACAAGGTCAGGAGTTCAAGACCAGCCTGACCAACATGGTGAAAGCCCGTCTCTACTAAAGATACAAAAATTAGCCACGCGTGGTGGTGCATGCCTGTAACGCCAGCTACTTGGCAGGCTGAGGCAGGAGAATCGCTTGAATCCGGGAGGTGGAGGTTGCAGTGAGCTGAGATCGCACCACTGCACTCCAGCCTGGGTGACAGAGTGAGTCTCCGTCTCAAAAACAAACAAACAAACAAAAAAGAATGTCAGGGCTGGGCACAGTGGCACACTCCTGTAATCCCAGCACTTTGGGAAACTGAGGCAGGCGGCTCACTTTAGCTCAGGAGTTCTGAGACCAGTCTGGGCAGCTGACGAAACTCTGTCTCTACACACATTAGCTGGGTATGATGGCACGTTTGTAGTCCTAGCTACTGGGGAGACTGAAGTGTGAGAATGTCTTGTGCCCTGGAGGTTGAGGCTGCAGTGAGCCATGTTGATGCCACTGCACAGCAGCCTGGGTGACACAGTGAGGCCTTGTCTCTAAAAAAGAAAAAAAAAAGAAAGAAAGAAAGAAAAAGAATTTTAAGATGACGATAGTAGAGGTTTTTTTGTTTTTTTGGTGTTTTTTTTTTGAGACACAGTCTCACTTGATAGCAGAGCTTTATTTATTTACTTATTTATTTACTTATTTAGTTATTTATTTTGAGATGGAGTCTCGCTCTGTCGCCAGGCTGGAGTGCAGTGGCATGATCTCAGCTCATTTCAACCTCCGCCTCCCAGGTTCAAGCAATTCCCCTGCCTCAGCCTCCCGAGTAGCTGAGATTTCAGGCACCGCCACCACGCCCGGCTACTTTTTTGCATTTTAGTAGACATGGGGTTTCACCTTGTTGGCCAGGATGGTCTCAATCTCCTGACCTCGCGATCCGCCCGCCTCGGCCTCCCAAAGTGCTGGGATTACAGGCGTGAGCCACCGCGCCCGGCCAGCAGAGCTTTATTTATTTATTTATCTATTTACTTATTTAGTTATTTATTTTGAGATGGAGTCTTGCTCTGTCGCCAGGCTGGAGTGCAGTGGCACGATCTCAGCTCATTTCAACCTCCGCCTCCCAGGTTCAAGCAATTCCCCTGCCTCAGCCTCCCGAGTAGCTGAGATTTCAGGCACCGCCACCACGCCCGGCTACTTTTTTGCATTTTAGTAGACATGGGGTTTCACCTTGTTGGCCAGGATGGTCTCAATCTCCTGACCTCGCGATCCGCCCGCCTCGGCCTCCCAAAGTGCTGGGATTACAAGCGTGAGCCACCGCGCCCGGCCAGCAGAGCTTTATTTATTTATTTATCTATTTACTTATTTAGTTATTTATTTTGAGATGGAGTCTTGCTCTGTCGCCAGGCTGGAGTGCAGTGGCACGATCTCAGCTCATTTCAACCTCCGCCTCCCAGGTTCAAGCAATTCCCCTGCCTCAGCCTCCCGAGTAGCGAGATTTCAGGCACATGCCACCACGCCCGGCTACTTTTTTGCATTTTAGTAGACATGGGGTTTCACCTTGTTGGCCAGGATGGTCTCAATCTCCTGACCTCGTGATCCACCCGCCTCGGCCTGCCAAAGTGCTGGGATTACAGGTGGGAGCCGCCGCGCCCGGCCGATAGCAGCGCTTTAAATCGGAGCAAGTCGCTTCTGGGAATGGGACCCCTGGTGGCTACACAGGTTGCCAGCCCGCGAAGTTGGAGCTGTGTAGGACCTCCCCCTGGCTACCACTACCTATCTCTTTATTTATTCGTTTGTTGCTGGAACATAAATGCCAGGAGGGCAGGACCTTTGTCTTGTTCAGAGTCGAGTCTCAATATCAAAAAGCAGTGCCTGGCATATCATTGGCATTAGATAGAGATTTGATGAATGAGGCCGGGTGCGGTGGCTCACGCCTGTAATCCCAGCATTTTGGGAGGCCGAGGTGGGTGGATCACGAGGTCAGGAACTCAAGACCAGCCTGGCCAAGATGGTGAAACCCTGTCTCTACTAAGAATACAAAAAGTAGCCGGGTGTGATGGCAGGCGCCTGTAATCCCAGCTACTAGGGAGGCTGAGGCAGGAGAATTGCTTGAACCCAGGAGGCAGAGGTTGCAGTGAGCCAAGATTGAGCCACTGTACTCTAGCCTGGGTGACAGAGCAAGACTCAGTCTCAAAAAAAAAAACAAAACAAAAAAAGATTTGCTGAATGATTCAATGACGAACCCAATGCAAGTATTCAGATCCTGAATAAAAGAGGGAATATTAGGTCAAAAGAGGATTGCTATCCATTGAATGGGAGAAAATATTTGGAAATCATTATATCTGATAATGATCGCCTTATAATCCAGAATATATAAAGAATCCTTAAGCCAGGGACGGTGGCTCACACCTGTAATCCCAGCACTTTGGGAGGCTGAGGCAGGCAGATCACCTGGGGTCAGAAGTTTGAGACCAGCCTGGCCAACATGGTGAAACTCTGTTTCTATTAAACACACAAATACATACACACACACACACACACACACACACACACACACACACACAAGCCTGGTATGGTGGCAGGCACCTGTAATCCCGGCTACTCTGGAGGCTGAGGCAGGAGAATCATTTGAACCTGGGAGGTGGAGGTGGCAGTGAACTGAGATCGCGCCACTGCACTCCAGCCTGAGCGACAAAAGGAGACTCAGTTTCAAAAATATATATATATATACAAAAAAAATTAGCCAGGTATGGCGGCAGGGGCCTGTAATCCCAGCTACTCCGGAGGCTGAGGCAGGAGAATCATTTGAACCTGGGAGGTGGAGGTGGCAGTGAACCGAGATCGCGCCACTGCACTCCAGCCTGTGTGACAGAGTGAGACTCCACCTTAAAAAAAAAAAAAAATCTTATGACTCAATAATAAAAATACAGACAACCTAATTTCAAAAATGAACAAGGATCTGACATTTATCCAAAGAAATATGCAAATGGCCAATGAACGCATGGAAAAATGTTCAACATCGTAAGTCACTAGGGCTACATGCATTAAACCCACAAGGAGACGCCACTTCACACCCACCAGAGTGATCACCATCAAAAAGACACATCAAGTGGAGGACGGTGGCACAGGCCTGTAATTCCAGCTACCTGGGAGGCTGGAGGATCTTTTTTTTTTTTTTTTTTTTTGAGACAAAGTGTCGATCTGTCACCCCGGCTGGAGTGCAGTGGCACGGTCTCGGCTCACTGCAACTTCTGCCTCACGGGTTCAAGCCATTCCCCTGCCTCAGCCTCCCGAGTAGCTGGGACTACAGGCATGTGCCACCATGCCCAGCTAATTTTTGTTTTTGTTTTTGTTTTTGTACAGATGGGGTTTCGCCATGTTGGCCAGGCTAGTCTCCAACTCCTGACCTCAAGTGATACGCCTGCCTCAGCCTCCCACAGTGCTGGGGTTACAGGCGTGACTCCCAGCCAGGCAAAGGGATCTCTTGAGGCCAGGAGTTCAAGGCTGTAGTGTGCCATGATACTACCTGTGAATAGCCACTGAACTCCGGCCTCGGCAACAAAGCCAGATCCCGTCCCTGAAAAAGACTGTAATTTAGTTTTAAAGAGACAGATAATAGGCTGGGCGCGGTGGCTCACACCTGTAATCCCAGCACTTTGGGAGGCCGAGGCGGGCGGATCACAAGGTAAGGAGATTGAGACCATCCTGGCTAACACGGTGAAACCCCATCTGTACTAAAAATACAAAAAAAAAAAAAAAAAATTAGCCGGGCGTGGTGGCGGGCGCCTGTAGTTCCAGCTACTCGGGAGGCTGAGGCAGGACAATCGCTTGAACCCGGGAGGAGGAGCTTGCAGTGAGCCGAGATTGTGCCACTGCACTCCAGCCTGGGAGACAGGGCAAGACTCCGTCTCAAAAAAAAAAAAAAAAAAAAGATCATACCAGGCACTGTTGCCGATGTGGAGAGATTGAAACCCTCATGCATTGCTGGCGGGAATGCAAAATGGTGTAAATGGTGTAGACATTGTGGAAAGCAGTTTAGCGGGTCCTAAAAATGGTACTATATGACCCAGCAATTCTACCTCTAGGTGGAATGGTGGCAGGTGCCTGTAATCCCAGCTACTCAGGAGGCTGAGGCAGGAGAATCGCTAGAACCTGGGAGACGGAGGTTGCAGTGAACCGAGATGGCACCACTGCACTCCAGGCTGGGCAACAAGAGCAAAAGTCCATCTCAAATAAATAAATAAATAAATAAAAGAACATATGAGCAAATGGCTGGCTAGACAGGCAGGTGGATGGATGAGTGGAGAAATAACTAGTTGGAGGAATGCACAAAGGCATGAACATATGCACAGATAAATGGATGTTTCAGGAGAAGGTTGGATGGGTGAAGACAGGGATGGATATTCAAGGGCATTGCATGGCACGTAGGAAGGAAGCACTTTTTTTTTTTTTTTTTTTTTTTTTTTTTTTTTTGATACAGAGTCTTACTCTGTCACCCGGGCTGGAGTGCAGTGGCCGGATCTCAGCTCACTGCAAGCTCCGCCTCCCGGGTTTACGCCATTCTCCTGCCTCAGCCTCCCGAGTAGCTGGGACTACAGGCGCCCGCCAACTCACCCGGCTAGTTTTTTGTATTTTTTAGTAGAGACGGGGTTTCACCATGTTAGCCAGGATGGTCTCGATCTCCTGACCTTGTGATCCACCTGTCTCGGCCTCCCAAAGTGCTGGGATTACAGGCTTGAGCCACTGCGCCCGGCTTTTTCTTTTTTTTTTTTTTTTTTTTTTGAGATGGAGTCTCGCTCTGTCACCCAGGCTGGAGAGTGCAGTGGTGCGATCTCAGCTCACTGCAAACTCCGTCTCCCGGGTTCACGCCATTCTCCTGTCTCAGCCTCCCAAGTAGCTGGGACTACAGGCGCCCCCCACCACACCCAGCTAATTTTTTGTGTTTTTAGTAGAGACGGGGTTTCACTGTGTTAGCCAGGATGGTCTCGATCTCCTGACCTCATGATCCGCCCGCCTTGGCCTCCCAAAGTGCCGGGGTTACAGGCATGAGCCACTGCGCCCGGCCAAAGGAAGCAAATTTTACCGTCAGACAGACTCCAGCTGCTCCACTCAGTAGCTGAGTGACACTGGGCAAGTATGGTAGCCAGGGTGGCTCTCCCTTCCTGAAAGAACTTGATCAGCTGGGAGGACTTCCGCTGGTCTCCAGGCTCCAGCGGTAGCACCTTCAGCAGCGTTTGATTTGGATTGGTGTTACCTTCTTTTTATGCAGCCTTGACCAATGACTAAGTGTGGGGTAGGGACTAGAGCCTGGCCATTTCTGCCCAATGTGTACACCTCTAAAGTCAATGTGCTAAAGTGTTATTTGTTTATTCAATTTAATTTTTTGGCCAGGCGCAGTGACTCAAGCCTGTAATCCCAACGCTTTGGGAGGCTGAGGCAGGAGGATCATGAGGTCAGGAGATTGAGACCATCCTGACTAACACAGTGAAACCTCATCTCTACTAAAAATACAAAAAAAAAAAAAAAAAAAAATTAGCCGGGCGTGGTGGTGCACGCCTTTTGTCCCAGCTACTCTGGAGGCTGAGGCAGGAGAATCGTTTGAACTCGGGAGGCGGAGATTGCAGTGAGCTGAGATCGCACCACTGCGCAATCTCAGAGTGGGACTCTGTCTCAAAAAAAAAAAAAAGTAAATAAAAAAAATTTTTTTAAATTATTTATTTATTATTTATTTATTTATTTTGAGACCGAGTCTCACTGTGTTGCCCAGGCTGGAACACAGTGACACGATCTCAGCTCACTGCAAGCTCTGCCTCCCGGGTTCATGCCATTCTCCTGCCTCAGCCTCCCGAGTAGCTGGGACTACAGGCGCCTGCCACTATGTCCGGCTATTTTTTTGTATTTTTAGTACAGACGGGGTTTCACCGTGTTAGCCAGGATGGTCTCGATCTCCTGACCTCGTGATCTACCCACCTTGGCCTCCCAAAGTGCTGGGATGATAGGCGTGAGCCACCATGCCTGGCCCACTCTAAGCATTTTAAAGTACAATTCGGTGTAGTTTAGCACATTCACAATGTTGTGCAATCATCGCCTCTATTTAGTTCCAAAACAGTTTCATAACCCCATAAGGAAACTCCAATTAAGCAATCATTTCTTATCCTCCCCTCTTTCCATCCCTTGCAACCACTGACTTGCTTTCAGTCTCCATAGACTTGTGTATGGGTGATCTTTGCACCACATCTCCCAGCTGACCTGACTGGGGTTCTCAGAACTGCACATGGTCTGTGATTCTTCCACTCTGCCGTTCTCCAGTGTCAGACCCAGACCCACTCACGTCACAATCTGAAGTCTCTTCCAGCCACTCCTGGTCTTTCTCTTCCTTTTTTTTTTGTATTTTTAGTAGAGACGGGGTTTCACCATGTTGCCCAGGCTGGTCTTGAACTCCTGACCTAGCGATCCGCCCACCTCGGCCTCCCAAAGTGCTGGGATTACAGGCTTGAGCCACCGCGCCTGACCTTTCTCCTCCTTTATGCTTCACCAACCTTATCCCCAATCAATCTCTTGCATTTCTTTTCTCTCTCCTTCCTTCCTTCCTTCCTTCCTTCCCTCCCTCCCTCCCTCCCTCCCTTCCTTCCTTTCTTCCTTCCTTTCTCTCTCTCTCTCTTTTTCTTTTTTTTTTTTTTTTGACAGAGTTTCGCTCTTGTCGCCTGGGCTAGAGTGTAGTGGCATAATCTCAACTCATGCAATCTCCGCTTCCCGGATTCAAGCGATTCTCCAGCCTCAGCCTGTTGAGTAGCTGGGATTACAGGTGCCTGCCACCGCGCCCAGCTAATTTTTGTATTTTTAGTAGAAACGGGGTTTCACCATATTGGCCAGGCTGGTGTTGAACTCCTGACCTCAGGTGATCCACCGGCCTCAGCCTCCCAAAATGCTGGGATGATGGGTGTGAGCCACCGAGCCCAGCCAGACAGGCAGCCTTTTAGGGTCTCACGTGGATAACCCCAACAAACCCTCACAATTGCCTGAAGGCAGACCATCATGATCCTTGTTTTTCGGACAGGAAAACAGAGGTCCGAGACCCTCTATCCCTAGAGGTGTACATCCCCTCCCTGGGGAAGGTTCCGAGACCTCTGTGTTCCTAGACTTCTACATCCCCTCTCTGGGGAAACTTCCAGGCAGGGGACGTAGACATCTAGGGATACAAAAATAAAAATAAAAACCAGTCCCCACCACCAACCAGAAGCGGTTTCCTCAATATGAAAGTGCAATGTCATCTTTCTTAGAGGAAAAGCACAGCCTCTTCCCCTCGGCTGAGCCAGGCCAGCAGCCTAGCTTCCGGAAGGACCCTTAAGGCTCCAGATACCCAAACTACCCGTGGCCAGTGGTGACAGGGGCCTAATTCCCAACTTGAAAGTAGCCCGACAGGCTGGAGCCCTGTCCCCTAGCCTCCCCAGGAGGGCCCAAGCAGGTCACGTAAGCACCGTGGGGACACCAGTGAGCCACACCCATCTTTGTGCCAGGACACCGAGAGTTGGGTATGGAGACTCAGAGCAGGGACAAGTCTTCCTTAGGATCACCTGGGCTTTTTCTTTTTCTTTTTTTTTTTTTTTTTTGAGACGGAGTCTCGCTCTGTCGCCCAGGCTGGAGTACAGTGGCCGGATCTCAGCTCACTGCAAGCTCCGCCTCCCAGGTTCCCGCCATTCTCCTGCCTCAGCCTCCCGAGTAGCTGGGACTACAGGCGCCCGCCACCTCGCCCGGCTAGTTTTTTGTATTTTTTAGTAGAGACGGGGTTTCACCGTGTTCGCCAGGATGGTCTCGATCTCCTGACCTCGTGATCCTCCTGTCTCGGCCTCCCAAAGTGCTGGGATTACAGGCTTGAGCCACTGCGCCCGGCCCACCTGGGCTTTTTCATCTTTATTATTATTAATATTTTGGAGGAGGAGTGGGACTCAGCCAGGTGGCAAACACAGGGCAGGGCAGGAGAACGGTGTCCAGGGCTGACGGAGGAGCAGGTCATGGACGCCCCCCTCCCCTGGGCTCCCTCATAGCCTTGTGTGACTTCCTCTAGGGGAGTTGTCACCTGCTGATTATCTGTGTTGCCCACAGACAGGGACCCCACTGAGGGTCAGAATCATGTCTGGGCAAACGGAGACTTCCGGAAAAAGAAGCGAAAGGAGGATGACCAGACCCAGAGGAGAGGCGTTTGGGGGCAGAAGGGGTGAGGGGAACTGGGAGACCTTTGCTCTCTAGCAGCCCCACTGGGACAGGATTTATTTTTATTTTATTTTATTTTATATTTTATTTTATATTTATTTTACTTTACTTTATTTTATTTTATTAATTTTTGGAGATGGAGTCTCATTCTGTCGCCCAGGCTGGAGTATAGTGGCGCGATCTCGGCTCACTGCAAGCTCTGCCTCCCGGGTTCAAGCGATTCTCCTGCCTCAGCCTCCCGAGTAGCTGGGACGACAGACATGTGCCATCACACCTGGTGAATTTTTGTATTTTTAGTAGAGACGGGGTTTCACTGTGTTGGCCAGGCTGGTCTCAAACTCCTGATCTCATGATCCGCCCGCCTTGGTCTCCCAAAGTGCTGGGATTACAGGCGTGAGCCACCGTGCCCGGCCACCCAGCTAATTTTTTTGTATTTTTAGTAGAGACGGGTTTTCACCATGTTGGCCAGGCTGGTCTCGAACTCCTGACCTCAGGTGATCCGCCTGCCTCAGCCTCCCAAAGTGCTGGGACTACAGGCGTGAGCCACCTTGCCCAGCTGACCCTGGCTGTTTAAAAAATTAAAATAAAAAATAAAGGAATGAGGCCAGGCGCGGTGGCTCAAGCCTGTGATCCCAGCACTTGGAAGGCCAAGACGGGCGGATCACGAGGTCAGGAAATCGAGACCAGCCTTGCTAACCCAGTGAAACCCTGTCTCTACTAAAAAGTACAAAAACAAAAACAAAAAAACTAGCCGGGTGAGGTGGCGGGCACCTGTATGTAGTCCCAGCTACTCGGGAGGCTGAGGCAGGAGAATGGCGGGAACCCGGGAGGCAGAGCTTGCAGTGAGCTGAGATCCGGCCACTCCATCTCAAAAAAAAATAAAAATAAAAAAATAAAGGAATGAAACACTAATACTGCAACATGGGTGAATCTCAAAAACATTACACTGAGCATAAAAGACACCAGAGAGGGGCTGGGCACGATGGCTCCCGTCTGTAATTCCAGCACTTTGGGAGGCTGAGGCAGGTGGATCACTTGAGGTCAGCAGTTTGAGGGCAGTCTGGCCAACATGGTGAAACTCTGTGTTTATCAAAAAATGCAAAAATTAGCCAGGCATTGAGGCAGGCACCTGTAATCCCAGCTACTTGGGAGACTGAGGCATGAGAATCACTTGAACCCGGGAGGTGGAGGTCCCAGTGAGCCAAGATTGCACCACTGCACTCCAGCCTGGGCAATAGAGGGAAACTCTGTTTCAGGAAAAAAAAAAAAAAAAAGGCCAGGCACGGTGGCTCATGCCTGTAATCCCAGCACTTTGGGAGGCCAAGGCGGGCTGATCACCTGAGGTCGGGAGTTCAAGACCAGCCGGCCAACATGGTTAAACCCCATCTCTACTAAAAATACAAAAATTAGCCAGGTGTGGTGGTGCATGCTTGTAATCCCAGCTACTCAGGAGGCTGAGGCAGGAGAATCACTTGAACCCAGGAAGCAGAGGTTGCAGTGAGCTGAGATTGCGCCACTGCACTCCAGTCTGGGTGACAGACGGAGATTCCATCTCAAAAAAACAAAAAACAAAAAATACAGAAAAGAAAGAGGCGATGGTTGCATAACATTGGGAGTGCACTAATGTCGCTGAGTCGCACATTTTTTTTTTTTTCTTTTTTCTGAGACAGAGTTTTGTTCTTGTCGCCCAGGCTGGAGTGCAATGGCACGATCTGGGCTGACTGCGACTTCTGCTTCCCGGGTTCAAGGGATTCTCCTGCCTCAACCTCTGGAATAGCTGGGATTACAGGCGCCTGCCACCACACCCAGCTAATTTTTGCATTTTTAGTAGAGATGGGGTTTCACCATGTTGGCCAGGCTAGTCTCAAACTCCTGACCTCAGGTGATCCGCCCGCCTCGGTCTCCCAAACTGCTGGGATTACAGGCATAAGCCACAGCGCCCGTCCAAATCGTACACTTTAAAATGGCTAATGTTATGTGGATTTTACATCCATTAAAAGAAACGAGGTGGCATACTGAGGGAGGAGGTGGCTGGGACTTCTATGTCTAAGGGAAGAGTTCTGGGGGCCTGGACTCCTGCATCTTCGGGAAGGAGGAAGGAGTTGGAGCTTGGACTCCTGGGTCCCCAAGGGTGGAGGCTCAGATCTGAGTCCAGGGGAGGACAGGGCTGAGAGTTTGGATGTTGAATATACAAAGCTGGAGGAAGGAAGTTAGGGGCCCCCAAAGCTAAAGTGCTGCCTGTTAGGTTCTAAGGAGACAGGACACAGTGGTTTGGGGATAGACAGCCCTTAGGAAATGGCCGCCAGACCAAAGGACCCAGGCAGTCCTGCAGCCTGGACTTTGCCTCTGCAGGATGCCTGCCTGAGCCCCACCCCAAATGCCAGCCCTTCTTCCCCGAGCTCACCCAGCCCCACTCCCAGGACTGAGAGCCCCAGGAAGCTTGGAGAGGTGAGCATCCTGGGGAGGCCCTGGAGGCTGGCAGGTGCATGGAGGGGCTGGGAGAGCAGGGAGAAACTCCCCCAGCAGGAGAATGTGTGAGCTAAGACTGAACACTGAAACAGGTGGAGAAGTTGCCTGGAGTGGAGGAGAGCTGGCCGATTAGATCAGACCCCCTCCCGTGACTTCTGTTTGAGAGCCAATGAGGGCCCAGAGGCCACGGCCACAATCTCATGCACCTGGGCCCTCTTCAAAGGGCTGGTTCTTCAGGTGTGAAGGGGAGGAGAGAGAGAGGAAAGAGAGGGGCCCAGCTCCAGCCCCTCGTTCCCCTGCAGAGCCCAGCATGTGAGGCTTACCTGTCCCTGTCGGCTGGGCTATCTCGGGGTTTGGACCTCATGAATGTCAGAGGCAGGAGGGACTCCAGAGTCTAAAGAAGGAGGGCCTAGAGGTCTGACCCTGGGTTTGAGGGAGGAGGGACTGAGGGACTGGACTCCTGGGTCCTGGGAAGAAGGAGGAGGCCATGACCCCAAATCCCTAAGTACCAAGCCGGGAGGAGGTCAGAAGCTGAAGGTGGCTGTTGGGAGAGAGAAGGAAAAGGGTCAGGTGGCAGCAGCAGTCTTTGTCTGGCTGGAGGGATTTTCGGATGGAGATGTCATCGCTGAGAGCTCCCTTCCCACCCACACTCAGCCTGCCTGGGGAACTCCAGCAGGGAAAAGGGGAAGGGTGAGAGGAAGGAGAAGGAGAGCGGAGGGGAGGAGGCGGGGTCATCAGGGCTCCGTATCTCACAGACCAGAAACAGAAGCTGCACCCAGAGAGCAGGCGGACCTCAGGCCCTCACTCTTGGGTACCCGAGTAGGTAAGAGCTGGGAGGTTGGACCTCAGAAGCTGGAGAAGAATGTCTGTATTCTAGGAGGAACTGGGGCCCTGGAATTCTGGGTCTTCCAGGTTGGAGAGAGCTGGAGGCTCAGATTCCTGGTTCCTGGGGAGCGAAGGGCTGAGACTTTGGACGTTGAACCCACAAAGCTGGAGGAAGGAAGTTAGGGGCCCCTGAAGCTAAGGTGCTGCCTGCTAGGTTCTGAGGAGACAGGACATGGCGGTTTGGGGGTAGAGAGCCCCTCAGGAAGTGTGGGTCAGACCCAAAGCCCCAGGCAGCCCTCCAGCGCTCCAGCCCGGACTTTCCCTCTGCCTTGGCCTGCCTGAGCCCCATCCCGAATGCCAGCCCTTCTTCCCCAAGCTCACCCAGCCCCAGTCCCAGGACTGAGAGCCCCAGGGAGCTTGGAGAGGTGAGCATCTCAGGGAGGCCCTGGAGGCTGGGAGGTGCAAGGAGGGGCTGGGAGGACAGGGAGAAACTCCCCAAGAAGAAGAATGCGTGAGATAGGGTTGAACACTGCGGTATAGGTGGGGAAATTGCCTGGAGCGGAGAGCTGGCCAATTAGATCAGACCCCCACCCGTGACTTCTGCCTGAGAGCCAAGGGGGGGCCTAGTGGTTGGGGCCACAATCTCATGCACCTGGGCCCTCCTTGAGGGCTGGTTCTTCAGGTGTGAGAGAGACAGGTGTCCTGCCTCAGCCCCGCTCCTTCACCTGCAGAGCCCGGCATGTGGGGCTACCTGTCGCTGATGCCCATCTTCCTAGCTGTCTGGGCTATCTCTGGCGTCTGGATCGTGTGAGTGTCAGAGGCATGATGGACTCTTGGGTCTGAGGGTGGAGGGGGCTGGGGCCTGGATTTCTGGGTCTGAGGAAGGAAGGGGTTGGGGGCCTTGACCCCTGGATCTGAGGGAGGAGGGGCTGTGGGCCTGGACTCCTGGGTCTGAGGGAGGAGGGGCTGGGGGTCTGGACTCCTGGGTCTGAGGGAGGAGGGGCTGGGGGCCTGGACTCCTGGGTCTGAGGGAGGAGGGGCTGGGGGGTCTGGACTCCTGGGTCTGAGGGAGGAGGGGCTGGGGGTCTGGACTCCTGGTCTGAAGGAGGAGGGGCTGGGGGTTCTGAACTCCTGGCCTGAGGGCGGAGGGGGCTAGAAGTCCTTGTTTGTTTGGTCAACAGAAGGAAAAGTTGTTGGTGGGAGTTGCCCACTCACTCTGATTTCCCCCGTAGTTTTGCCATTGCAGTAACCAACAGGACGGTGGACCTCAGCAAAGGCTTTCCCTACATCAGGTAGTCCTGCCCGAGGGTAGGGATTTGGGGGTACTGCCGCTGCAGGAAAGTGAGGGCCCTGGCTTGGACTGCCCAGGATGACCCTTTTGTCTTCCCCAGCATCTGCGGATCCTTTCCCCCTCAGAGCTGCATCTTCAGCCAGGTGCTCAATATGGGAGCTGCTCTGGGTAAATATTGCTTAGCCCTTTGGTTTAGTGCTCCCCAGCCCAGCCAAGCGAGCTCGGAGACGGCTCCTTTCTCAAACCCAGGAGTCCATGCCCCAGGCCCCTCCTTCCTCAAAATCCGGGAGTTTGCCGCCTTCTCCCTCACTTTGCTCCCCTCCCTTCCCTCGCTGGGTCCCAGGAGTCCCGGGTGGGTCTCCCTCCTACTTCCTTCTCCCCTCTCCTCCCAGCCGCGTGGATCTGCATTGTCCGTTACCACCAGCTCCGGGACTGGGGCGTCGGAAGGTGGCCTAACCAGCTGATCCTATGGACGGGTCTTCTCTGTGCCCTGGGCACCTCCGTGGTAGGCAATTTCCAGGTGAGACCCAGTCGGTGCCCAGGGTCTGCCCTCTCCGGCATCTGGAACTACAACTCCCAGCATGCCCCGCGGCCATAGGCTTATTGTCTCGCGGCTGGTTCCCGCGCGGCCTCCTGGGACTTGTATTTTTCTTTGGCCAGTTGCCTTGGACCGGCTGGATTCCTTTGCTTTCTGAATGGGGCACTCCGAGCGAGGCTGTTTGTATGTAGGACTTCTTTGACTTCGAGGAGGTTGGGATAATTTTCTGCCAGCCCCTCTCCCCAGCTCATTTAATGATGAAATTACTGGGCCAGGCGCAGTGGCTCACGCCTGTAATCTCAGCACTTTGGAAGGCCGAGGCGGGCAGATCATTTGAGATGAGGAGTTCGAGATCAGCCTGGCCAACATGGTGAAACCTCCTCTCTACTAAAATATATAAAAAGTAGCCGGGTGTGGTGGCAGGCGACTTAGTCCCAGCTACTTGGGAGGCACAGGCAGGAGAATCATTTGAACCCGGGAGGTGGAGGTTGCAGTGAGCCAAGATCGAGCCATTGCACTCAAATCTGGGGGATAAGAGTGAGACTTCTCTTAAAAAAAAAAAAAAAAAAGATGAAATTACTGGCCGGGCTCTGTGGCTCATGGCTGTAATCCCAGCACTTTGGGAGGCCAAGGCGGGTGGATCACCTGAGATCAGGAGTTGGAGACCAGACTGGCGAACATGGTGAAACCCTGTCTCTACTAAAAATACAAAAAATTAGCCAGGGGTGGTGGCAGGTGCCTGTAATCCCAGCTACTCAGGAGGCTGAGGCAGGAGAATCGCTTGAACCCGGGAGGCGGAAGTTGTAGTGAGCCAAGACCATGCCATTACACTCTAGCCTGGGCCACAAGAGTGAGACTGAGTTTCAAAAAAAGAAAAGAAAAAAGAAAAAAAAAAAAAAGAAAGAAAGAAAAGAAATTACTGAGGCTGGGCACAGTGGTTCATACCTGTAATCCCAGGACTTTGGCAGGCGGAGGCTTGAACCCAGGAGTTCAAGACCAGCCTGGACAACATAGCAAGACTCTGTCTCTACAAAAAATAATTAGCCAGGTGTGGTGGCGTGGCCTGTAGTCCCAGCTATGCAGGAGGCTGAGGTGGGAAGATAGAGGATTGCTTGAGCCCAGGAGGTCGAGGCTGCAGTGAGCTGTGATTGTGTCACTGCCCTCCAGCCTGGGGAACAGAGTGAGACCCTGTCTCAAAAAAGAAATGACTGAGATTTACTCATTCTTCATGTTAGGCAATTGACTGAACATTTGGCAGCCACTGGCAGCAGGCTTTCCATTTTGTACATGACTTCATTCCATCTCCATAAAGACTCTAGCTAGGTCTGTCCTTATTGCCCATGGACCACAGAGAATATATATATGTGTGTGTGTGTGTGTGTATGTATATATATGTGTGTATATATGTACATATATATATACACACACATATGAGATGGAGTCTTGCTCTATCACCCAGACTGGAGTGCAGTAGCATGATCTTGGCTCACTGCAACCTCCACCTGCCGGGTTCAAGTGATTCTCCTGCCTCAACCTACCAAGTATCTGGGACTATAGGCACCCACCACCACACCCAGCTAAATTTTTTTTTTGTTTTTTTTTTTTTTTTTTTTTTTTTTTTTTTTTTTTTTTTTTTTTTGAGACGGAGTCTCGCTCTGTCGCCCAGGCTGGAGTGCAGTGGCCGGATCTCAGCTCACTGCAAACTCCGCCTCCCGGGTTTATGCCATTCTCCTGCCTCAGCCTCCCGAGTAGCTGGGACTACAGGCACCTGCCACCTCGCCCGGCTAGTTTTTGTATTTTTTTTAGTAGAGACGGAGTTTCACCGTGTTAGCCAGGATGGTCTCGATCTCCTGACCTCGTGATCTGCCTGTCTCGGCCTCCCAAAGTGCTGGGATTACAGGCTTGAGCCACCGCGCCCGGCCTTTTTTTGTATTTTTAGTAGAGACGGGATTTCACCATGTTGGCCAGGCTGGTCTTGAACTCCTGACCTCAAATGATCCACCTGCCTCAGCCTCCCAATGTGCTCTGCAACTATTTATTTATTTATGTATTTGAGACAGAGTCTTGCTCTGTGGCCCAGGCTGGAGTGCAATGGTACGATCTTGGCTCGCTGCAGCCTCTGCCTCCCGGGTTCAAGCGATTCTCCTGCCTCAGCCTCCTGAGTAGCTGGGATTAAAGGTGCCTGCCACCACGCCTGGCTAATTTTTTGTATTTTTAGTAGAGATGGGGTTTCACCATGTTGGCCAGGTTGGTCTCGAACTCCTGACCTCAAGTAATCTACCCGCCTTGGCCTCCCAAAGTGCTGAGATTACAGGCGTGAGCCACCGTGCCCGGCAATATTTGTATTTTTTGTAGAGACCAGATTTTGCCATGTTGCCCAGGCGGGTCTCAAACTCCTGAGCTCTAAGTGACCCGCCTGCTTCACGTTCCAAAGAGCTGGGAATACAGAGGTGAGCCATCATACCTGGCCGAAATTTTAAGTATTTTAAAATTTTAATGGAATATTATGCTGTGTATCTGTGAGTCACATACAACTGTTAATATTTGAGAATTTTTCACCTGCAAGACCAATTTTTTGGGGAAATATCTGTCCTCTGCTTTGAGAATGCAAGATTTATTCCACTCATATTTACAGAGCATCTGCTATGTGCCAATCACTGTCCTAGGAATTGAGGCTATAGCATGAACAACAGATTTAAACGCCCGCCCTTGTGGAGCTGACAGTAGCCGACGTGCTTAACAAGCCCATCACTGGGTATGGAAAGTTGGCGATCACTGTCTACTACGTTGGTGAAAGGCCCTGGCCCTCTGGTGCCCCTTACCCTCCTTCCCAGAGTCTCCCTCCCAACTCCTCCCTTCTCCTCCCAGGAAAAGAACCAGCGGCCTACGCACTTAGCAGGGGCCTTCCTTGCCTTCATCTTGGGTAACGTCTACTTCTGGCTGCAGCTCCTCCTGCGGAGGCTGAAGAACCTGCCCCAGCCCGGGGCTCCCTGGATTGGGCCACTCCGTCTGGGCCTCTGCAGCTTCTGCACCATCCTCATTGTGGCCAGTATCCTCCTTGTATCCGGGGTAGGGGTTGGGGGTGGCTCTTCACCGGAATCGGTCTTCCTGTCTGGCTGTGTGTCACTGGGGACGTCTCTTCCTTTCTCTGGGCTTCAACATTTGCACAGGATTATGGCTTTGTCGTCGAGAATGCCGACTTTGGGGTCACGTTGCCCAGGTTGGAATGCCCTGTCCTCCACACACTAGCTGGGGGAATCTTCCGCGGGCTGTTACTTCTTGGTGTCAATGGTTTCCTCGTCCCTCAAATGTGGATAACGACAGGCTGACCTCAGGGTTGTGAGTGGATAGGATAATATGCACACGGTGCTTAGATCTGTGCCTGGCATATAGTGAGTGACCAGTAAATACTGGAAGAATGATATACCAAGAACAGTCCCAGGCCGGGCACGGTGGCTCACGCCTGTAATCCCAGCACTTTGGGAGGCTGAGGTGGGTGGATCACAAGGTCAGGAGTTCGAGACCATCCTGGCTAACACGGTGAAACCCCGTCTCTACTAAAAATACAAAAAAATTAGCCAGGCGAGGTGGCGGACGCCTGTAATCTCAGCTACTCGGGAGGCTGAGGCAGGAGAATGGCGTGAACCCGGGAGGCGGAGCTTGCAGTGAACCGAGATCACGCCACTGCACTCCAGCCTGGGGGACAGAGCGAGACTCCCTCTCAGGAAAAAAAAAAAGAGACCAGGTCTTGCTCTGTTGCCCAGACTGGTCTTGAACTCCTAGCCTCAGGCAATCCTCCCACCTTGGCCTCTCACCTTGGCTGGGATTGTAGGCATGAGCCACCACTTCTCAGCCCCCTTAGAAATCCCTGAATGAATGGAATACACTGTCTGGGAGGGCTGAGGTGATGAGTGGCTCCAGTGAGAGAAGTTCCAGAAAGCAAGAGCTGTCTCTGCTAGGCTGGAGCCTGGAGCCTGCAGGAGCTGGCAGAGCAGGAAAAGGTCTTAAGAAGCTGGTGGAAGGCGAGAGCCAGAGAAGGGATGGGGCAGACCAGGAGAGAAAGGTGCAAGACAGGAGGAGAGGGCTGGAGAGAGGCAGGTAAGGCAGATAGGACAAGACTTGGGGTGACCAGCTGGCCAAGAGGGATGAAGAGGGGGCCGGGAGTGTCTGCTGGGGCACATGAGTGGATGGTGGAGTTGTCATGGAGGAAGGGACACTCGGAAAGAGAAATAGATTTTACAGGGAAGAGGGAAGAGATTAGACTCTGGGAGTGAGCAGGAGGTGCCTGTGGGCCTTGGGTAGCGGGGAGGATGTTCAGGAGAAAGTTGCAAAACACAGTCTGAGGCTGGCGGTGGGGAGGGAGGCGTATTTAGGAAACCCTGCGTGTTTGGAGGGAGGAGCAATGGCAGCTGGGTGTCCTGGACAAGTAGGGAGGCAACCAGGCCCTTCCCTGGGTCAGGGAAGGGAGACAGAAACTTTCTGGGATATTGGGAATGCAATAGTAACACGGGGGTGCATGCAAAGGAAAGTGTGTGCAAGCAGCTTGAGATAGAGACGGGCTGGAGAGCATCGGAGTTATGGAGGAAGGTGAGAGCTGAGGATGGGGACACCCAGAGATGGCCTCCACCCAGCGCGAGGGGGCACAGAGACCAGGCCAGGCTCCCTGTCTGTCACGGTAGCAGTGTGGCCCTTGACCCTGGGCAGTGATTGTCCTCCACGCCTGCTCGCTGCGCAGCGTCTCTGCGGCCTGCGAGTGGGCCGTGGCCATGCTGCTGTTCGCCCTCTTCGGTCTCTTCGCCGTTGACTTCTCCGTCCTGGAGAGCTGCACCCTGTGTGTTCAACCGTGGCCCAGCCTCAGCCCCCCGCCGGCCTCCCCCATCTCCCTGCCGGTCCAGCTGTAGCAGCCACCCTGACCTGGGCCTCGCCCTCACCAGTGAAGCAGGAAAGATGGGGCCAATCTCAGTGCCCCGCACGCAGCAAGATGAGCCACTGGGGATCTCTCCAACCGGCTGGGGCTGCCGCTGACTGACCTGGAGCCGGAGGACCTGTGTGCCAGCGCGGAGGGCCTCTGAACGGCTGGTGGCAGCCAGCATCCCCGTCCCCGCCTTCGGGCCCTGCCCCTGCAATTGGGCACCCAGGAAGCGAGAGGCCAAGGCCAGCCAGCTGTCCCTGATCAAGGCTATTTATTATTATTATTATCTTTTTTTTTTTTTTTTTTGCCGCCGGCGGAATCAGAGACACGGACGCAGGCAGGATCACGCGAAACCAGAATTCCTTCCGGAGAGCAAATCCGTACAGAAGGTCGTGAAGGGGAGGACCAGGGGAGGAGGGGCCCAGGAAGAGGGGGTTGGGGACGACACAGGGACAAAGGCCCTGTCCGGATCTGCTAAGCCACCCCAACCAGCTCCCGTCCCTCCCCCACCCCACCCCGCAGAGAGATTGATCCATAAATAAAATAATAAATTAATCAATAAATAAAATAGAAACAGCTCCCCCGCCCCCTGTTCCCCTAGAACCACCCCCAGTTGGGCACGGCCCGCGGAGCCCCATCCCTGCAGGGCAAGGCCGGTTTTTGTGTCCACCCCCCTCCCGACATGTTCCTTGGGCCTTATTTACAGATTCACAGTTGGGGGGCAGGGAAGGGGGGTGGGGGGGTCCCCTCCCTCCCCGGCCCCCTGGGGTCAGGGCAGAGGGGTCCCGTTGGTGGCCAGGAGCTTCTTGTCCTTGGGGGGGCCTCGGCGGGGAGAGCTGCTCAGCTCTGGGTCTGGGCGGCCGGGCGGGGGTTGCAGGCTTCGGGGTGGGGCACCAGCAGGCCGGGTCTGGGCCCCATTTTTCTCATCTGCAAGGGAGGAAGAGGTTTTTCGTGGGTTCCACAGCCCAGGGTTGGGGTTCCCATTGCCAGGGGATGGGGGCAGAGTCTCCTTATCAGTTGGTCTCAGTGACCCCGAGGCTCCAGCTCCAATCCCCAATAAGACCCAGTCCCTCCACCACCTGGCCTTGAAGCCTCCAGACTTGGTTACTCGGAGGACACACCCCAAGTGACAAGGCCTGGCTCCCCTAGGATGGGGGCTGCACCCTATGCCCCCCGCAACCCTGGGGCCAGGTTAGTCCAAGGGAGACCTGGGCTGGGCCTGACTTTAGGAGACTCTCAGATTCTGGTTCTGATACTATTTGTTAAGAAACAGCTCACCAGGGCAGTGCTCAAAGTTCATAGCCAGAGGGCCCCCTGACTCCTACCCTGGTTGTTAGAGAGAAATGTCCCACGGAACTGGGCTCAAGGGAGCCTCCTGGTGGCAGGGGTCTCAGGCCCCTCATGCTGGGCCAGCCTGACTCAGGTCACTCTCTCCTGGGTCCTGAGGCCACCTCCTCTTTGGGACTATGGTGGAAACACTGGTTGCTGGGTGGTCTCTAGCAATTTCCATGGGACCCAGAATGTTACCTGAGGTCCCCTGGCAGAGACCTCGTTTTTCTTTTAAGACAAACTGAGGGGGCCGGGAGCGGTGGCTCACGCCTGTAATCCCAGCACTTTGGGAGGCCAAGACCGGCGGATCACGAGGTCAGGAGATGGAGACCATCCTGGCTAACACGGTGAAACCCTGTCTACTAAAAATACAAAAAAAGCAGGGTGTGGTGGTGGGCGCCTGTGGTCCCAGCTACTCGGGAGGCTGAGGCAGGAGAATGATGTGAACCTGGGAGGTGGAGCTTGCAGTGACCTGAGATCGCGCCACTGCACTCCAGCCTGGGTGACGAACGAGACTCTGTCTCAAAAAAAACAAAAAAAAACTGAGGGGGTGGCTGGGCGCTGTGGCTCACGCCTGTAATCCCAGCACTTTGGGAGGCCGAGGCAGGCAGATCATTTGAGGTCAGGAGTTTGAGACCAGCCTGGCCAACATGGTGAAACCCCATCTCTACTAAAAATACAAAAATTAGCAGGGTGTGGTGGCGGGCACCTGTAATCCCAGCTACTCGGGAGGCTGAGGTGGGAGAATCACTTGAAACCTGGGAGGTGGAAGTTGCAGTGAGCAGAGATCGCACCACTGCACTCCAGTCTGGGCGACAGAGCGAGACTCTGTCTCAAAAAACAAGAACTGGCCGGGCGCGGTGGCTCAAGCCTGTAATCCCAGCACTTTGGGAGGCCGAGACGGGTGGATCACGAGGTCAGGAGATCGAGACCATCCTGGCTAACACGGTGAAACCCCGTCTCTACTAAAAAAAAAAATACAAAAAAACTAGCCGGGCGCGGTGGCGGGCGCCTGTGGTCCCAGCTACTCGGGAGGCTGAGGCAGGAGAATGGCGTGAACCCGGGAGGCGGAGCTTGCAGTGAGCTGAGATCCGGCCACTGCACTCCAGCCTGGGCGGCAGAGCGAGACTCCGTCTCAAAAAAAAAAAAAAAAAAAAAAAAAAAAAAAAAAACCAAGAACTGGGGGGCTTGTCATAGCAACCACTATGACTTGGAGGCCTGGCCCCCCTGCTCCATTCTCCTTTATGAGACGGGTGGCTGAGCCCCCAGGGTGCCTGTTAGTCCTACATCTTCGAGGGTGTGCCCCTTTTGAGACCCCTGGTTGCTGAGGCCAGCTTTCCTTGGCAACGGGGTCCAGTGGACCTAATTTGCTTTCCGGTTGCCCCTAGCAACCATGAGGCGGGTTTCTGCACCTCAGCAGGACTGCCACTGGGGACCCAGCGGTCGTGGGGGGCCGTTCTGTGAACTGTAGGATGTTCTGCAGCATCCCTGGCCTCCACCCACAAGAGGCCACTGGCATCCCCCTGCTTTCCCCAGTTGAGATGAGGAAAAGCATCTCCAGACGTTGCTAAATGTCCCTGGGGGGTTGTGCTAGGCTGAGTAACGGCCCCCTCCGAAGAGGTCCACACGCAAGTACCGAGAACTTGTGATACGTTCCCTGACGGAGCAGAGGAGACCTTGTGCTGTGGGGAAGGTTAGGGACCGTGAGGTGGGGGGTTATCTTGGAGGATCTGTGCAGGTCCCGCCGAGTCACCTTTTCCCAGCTAAGTTCGGTCAGAGGGAAATATGGCGTCACTGGCTTTGAAGATGGAGGAAGGGGCCTTAACCAGAGGAGTGTGGGCAGCATCAAGGAACTGGAACCCACAAGGAAACAGACTCTGCCCGAGAGCCTCCCGGAGGGAGCGCAGCCCTCCAGGCACCCTGTGTTAGCCTGCGGAGACCGGGCTGGACGTCTGACCTCCAGGACTGTACAATAATCACCACTTGTGTTGTTTCAGCTCCTGAGGCTGTGTCATTTGTTGATGGTGGCCAAAGGAAACACACAGGGGCGAAACCAGCTCCCCGAGTTGAGAAGCATGGCTGCAGAGCCAAAGCCCTGACCCTGGCACTCAGAGTTTCTGGTGACAAGGCCAAAGCTGCCCTGGCCGCTGGCCTCAACACTGGGCCCTGTTTCCCTTCGGCAGGGGTCCGGGGTCCAGGAAGGGGCCTGGGCCCCATGAGGCTGATGCTGCCTGACTCCCCTCAGAGCAGACGGCTGTCCACGTGCCCTGCAATGGGGCCCCGTACGCTGTTTCACCGCGTCCCCCGCGACCTTGTTCCTAGGGGAGGGACTGCCGTGGTCTCAGGCATGAGGGCTGATTTCCGGGGCCGGCGCTCTTTTCCCTCGAGAATTCTGGCTACCTCTGGTTGCTTGGGCGGGCGCACCCCATGCTGTGGACTGAACATGGCATCCTCCCAAATTCATGTGCCAAAACCCAACCCCAGGGTGATGGTATTAGGCAGTCAAGTTGGGAGGTGATTAGGTCATGAGGGTGGGGCCTTCATGAATGGGGTTAGTGTCCTTAGGAAGGAGGCCCCGGAGACTTCCCTTGCCCCTTCTGCTATGTGAAGACACAGCACAAACGTGCTGTCTGTGACCCAGGAAGCAGCTCTCACCAGACACCAAAGCTGCTGGCGGCTTGATCTTGGACTTCCCAGCCTCCAGAATTGTCAGCAATAAATTTCTGTTGTTTGTAAGTTGCCCAATGTACGGTATTTTCTTATTGCAGCCTGAACACGCTAAGACACCTTTACAATGAACCTCTGCTGTGCCCTGATTGCTAGAGGATTTGAGTCTTTGATAACCAGGACTGGGAGCCCGGGAAGGCCGGATCCCCCAGAGCAAGATCTTGCACATTCTCATGAACTCAGCTTAGAATTCTGATTGCTAGGGACCATTCGGCCCCAGCCCCAGACTGAGGTGATGTCTGAGACCTGCAGAGGGTGGCCAATTTGTCCTGGGTTTAGACTCAAAGCCCTGCATCCCAGAAACACCCTTCAGTCCCAAGCAAACCAGGACGGTGGGTCACCCTCCTCCCGGACAGAGGTCCAGAACCTCTGTTGGCAGGATGTTCCACGACCCCCAACACAGAGCCTGTCGTCTTCTTAGGGACCCCTGGGAGCCAGTCCTCAGGTTGCTAGGGAGACCCTCCTCAGGCCCCAGCCTCTCGGGGAACCTGCTCACAACTCAGCAGATGAGACCTCAGCTATGACAATAGTGAAGGAGCCCACTAGCTGGGCCTCCTCTGCAAACCAAACCCCAGAGCACCTGCTCATGCTGGACCTCTTCCCACCACCCACAGTCCCCACCCCCCACGGCCCCCACCCCCCACGGCCCCCACCCCCCACGGCCCCCTCCACCCACGGCCCCCACCACCCACAGCCCCCTCCCCCCCACTGGCCACACCCCCCACGGGCCTCGCCCCCCATGGCCCCCTCCACCTATGGCCCCCACCACCCACAGCCCCCGTCCCCCACCTGCCAGGGCCTGCACGGAGGGCTGGTCATGCGTGCTCAGGAGCTGTGCCTGGATGGTCTCCACCACTCGCTTGAACCGACGGCTGGGACCTGGAGGGACAGGTGGGCAGAAAAACACTGACTGGGGGTCCAGGATCGGGAAGGCCGTCCCAGCCTGCAGAACCCAGTCCCTCCACCAAGCAAACCACCCCTCCCACTGTGCGTCTCCATCTCCCCTGCTCCGCTGGGACCACATCAATCCATGGTTTGCAAATGGGTCTGTGCTGCTATTTAAGGAACACAGTCAAACTCACGTACATTCAACTTCAAATAACAGGTGTTGGTTTCTATTCAAATAGATACTATTGCTAGAGTTAAAAGTTTCTGAGGCTGGCCGGGTGCGGTGGCTCAAGCCTGTAATCCCAGCACTTTGGGAGGTCGAGGCGGGCGGATCACAAGGTCAGGAGATCGAGACCACAGTGAAACCCCGTCTCTACTAAAAATACAAAAAAATTAGCCGGGCGCGGTGGCGGGCGCCTGTAGTCCCAGCTACTCAGGAGGCTGAGGCAGGAGAATGGCGGGAACCCGGGAGGCGGAGCTTGCAGTGAGCCGAGATCGCGCCACTGCACTCCAGCCTGGGCAAGAGCGTGAGACTCCGTCTCAAAAAAAAAAAAAAAAAGTTTCTGAGGCTGCCACTGAGCTTAGCAGGAATAAGCACTGCCATCAACTGGTGATGTCTGCTCTGGGCCGACTGATATTAGACAGCAGTGTGCTGTGTCTTCACCCTTTGGCTCTACCATCGTAAAGTAATAGGAAGAGCAGGGCTCTCCCTCTGAAGTTGAGAGGCCCGGGTTGGGCTGCAGCTCTGCCACAGTGTATTGTGTGACTCTGGCCAAGTCCATTGACCTCCCTATGACTCAGTTTTCTCCTCTGTAAAATGGGTGATTACTAACACCTCAGAGGCTGCCTGGAAGCTTCAAGGAGATCATGCATTCATTATTTACACTGTAAATGCCGGGGAAATGCTGATGAGACTGGGGAAATAGAGGATGGGGTTGTGGGGGGGGTCTGTGTGGGGAGGAGGAGCACAGAGAGTCGGCCCCAGCTGAACTCCATCTCCTCCTCTTGTAGCTGCACTCCTGGGCTCCTACACTATCTGAGCTGTCATGAACGGTCCCAGCTCTGGGCTGAGGGCAGCCTAGCCAAGAGACTCACCCGAGATGAGAGTGAAGGTGACGGAGTAGATGCCGCCGCCTCCACTGCCGTCCCGTCGCGGGGAGGGCTCTGGACCCTCAGAGGAGCTGATGTCCACCTGGAAGCGGACTGGCTTTTGGAAGACAGAGGGGCCGCCACTGGCCTTGTACTCGGCCCTGAAGCTGGTCTGTGACAGCACACTGTGACTCAGGCTGGGGATCTGAGCGAGGTGGGAACACAGGAAGGGGTGAGCCCAGGGAACGGATACCCAGCCCCGCAACCAGCTGTGGCCAAGGAACTACAAGTCCCACGAGCCACTGGAGGGAAAGAAGGACAGGAAATGCACTGGGAGGCCCCACTGCCTGCAAGGACTTGTAGCTTTTTCTATCCTATCAGCGAGTAATGGAGGAATGGCTGGACATAATCCTAACGTCACGAGGACTCTGATAGCTAGGTGACAGCCTCAGACTCCAAGACCACATGAAACACTGCTTGCTCCTTTTACAAATGCTTCCCATAAGCCATATCTGTCACAGAAACTCTAAGTCCCATCAGCCCCTAGGCAAAAAAACCACAGACCAGCAATGGGGCAGCCTTAAAATTGCCTGTGAAGTTTCTTTCGCTAGTTTGAAAGCTCACAGTAGGGGAATGGGAACTCAACAATCCTTGGGGACAGTGCAATTCAGGATCCTCTCTCCCCAGTTCCAGGCCTCTGGCCACGATAAATCTTTCCTGCCTACCGACTTCTACCCAACTCTGGCCATAAAACTACAAATCCCAGGAGCCCCAGGAGGAAGCCAGGCCTATGCTAAGGTGGTTAACTGGGACGTGTAGTTCTGCGGTGGCCAGGATCGACGGGGACCCAGGCCCCTCACCGACAGAAAGGCGTGGACAATGTCTGCTTTGATGCTGCTGAGAGGTTTGTCCTTTAGCACGAGGAATATTTGTTCTTCTTTGTCCAAGGAGATGAAGTTCCCGAACCAGGAGCGTTTTGCCAGCCTGAGTGGGAGGGGATGGTTTGGAGGAGGGTTAGGAAGGCGCCAAGGGCATGAATCTCCTGCATCCCCACTCTTTCCTTCCCTGTTAGACTCACTCCGGGGAGGACTCTGGCGTCAAGCTGGACATCTCCTCAGCGGTAGGGACTGGTAGGGGGAAGGCAGAGAACGTGGTCAACACCTGTCCACCGTCCCAGTTGCCAGCACACAGGCCTGCACTCACCCCCTCCCAGGGTTCCAGAGCCTGGAGCTGCAGCCTCAGCCAAGCCATCCCTCCTGGACGGGGCTCACAAACCAAGGGCCAATGGGAGGTGATCCAGAGCCCCAAAGGGGCGTGCCCTTCAATCGGGGTCCTCCTCCAGAACTAGAGGCCCCACCTCTCCCCCCAACAGGTGCACCTCTGCTCCAAACCCCCTCTTCTCTGGAACGTGGGAATCCAGGCCCCCAGGCCCTTCCTCTCTAGACATGCCAGAGCGACATCCCTGGGACCAGATTTTTAGCCCCTAGCCCTCTCCACACGTTAGGACTCAGCAGTTCCTGCCCCCATACCCTGCATCTTGCGCCGGTGAAAGCGAGGGGAGCCCAGGAAGCTGTTGCGGATGGAGTTGAGGCGACTCCTCCAGGCAGCTCCCCCGACGCCACCGCCGGGGCTGGGGGGTGGTGTTGTCCCCGGGGTCCCAGTGGGACTGGCCCGGGGCGTGTGCAGAGGCGAGTGCAAGGGGGTTCCGCCAGAGGAGCGCGGGGAGCCTGGGGGGCCGGGCAGGGGTGTGGAGCGGGCACTGGGGGGTGGGGGCTGCTCCCCGGCGCCCCCACCCCTGGGGCCCCGAGAAGGCAGCGTCTGCGTTTTGGAAGTCGGGGAGCCCCCGCCTCGGGCCTCATCTCCAGCCCCAGGCTCCGGTGAAAAGGAAAAGACCGGACTCTGCAGAGGAGAGGAGACTGAGATGAGCGAGGGGACCACAACTCCCAGGAGGCGCTAGGAGACACACACACACACTCACGGAGGCTGGCCCGGTGCATGCTGGAACTTGTAGTCCAACTATCCTCCTTTCCAGGCACCAGTGCAAGGATGACAAAGACTTTCTATCATGCTGTGGGCTGAAAACCCAGCCCGTGCAGAAACTAGTACACAGCAGGCACTCAACTAACTTCTGTAAAATCCCTTCAGGCATGCAATCCTAAGGAGGCAGAAATGGCCAATGGACCAAAATACTTTGGAGGCCTTGGGTCTTTGGCCCTCCAGGGACAAGGAAGCAAGTCTCAAGACTGCACAGGAATTGTAGTTTCTGCTACTCAATCTTTGCTCCATGTCTCCACCCCTTTCTCCTTCTTAAATCCCACTGGGGACCTGGCCTTACCCTTGGGCTGCTTAGAGGGCTGGAGGACAGACCCGTGGAGGCTCCACTGACGCTACGGGATCTGTTTCCAGGATAGATTAAAAAAAAAAAAAAATCAGATGGGAGGGTTTCAAAAACCACAGATGTTCCCTCACTTCTACAATCCTTCCAGGTGAGGAAATGAGGCCCAGAGAGGGGAGGTGAATTGTCCCAAGGACACAGCACATTTGAGGTAGAGCTGGGGTTAGAATCTTGAACTCCGAGACCCAGGGATTGTGGATCCTCCTGGAGGGACAGGGGCTCCCACCTCTGGCTGTGCTGGGCCATCTCCAAGGCCCGTCGGGTGGGTACAGGAGAGCCACCACCCCCGGCATCGGTGATGCTCAGGACTTCCATGGACTTCCGCTCTGGCCGCCGCTTCCCGTGACGGCTCAGCATGGGGGAATCCACGCGCTTCCGGGGTGGGTCTGAGGGACAACGGTTTCAACCCAATCAAGAGATGGTTTCACCCAGCTGTGCACACTTACAACTGCCTTGGAAACTGCACAGATGGTGAAACAGGCCTAGAGTGGACAGGGGTTTTGATAAATGTCAAAGAGCAAGTCAAGCAGTCTAAACCTGGAAGCTCAGAGCCTGCAGCCCCTTCTTTCCTTGGGAATCTGGGGTCCCGGTACCCAGCCTCTTCCCCTCTCGAGACCCAGGTGTCTGGTCCCCCAGCCCTGCCTTCTCACCAACATCATTCCGGGGAGGCAGGTCCTGGTCCTCACAGCTGGGATACCGCTCCTTCCGATCCAAAAGCAGATAATATATCATCTTTTCTTGGTTCTCCCTAAGGCAGGGAGTGGGAAAGGTGGAAAGAGGTAGAAGAGGGCTGAGGTCGGAAATCAATGCTCAGAGGAGGTCTCCTCTGCGCCCTGTATTTCTGCCCATGGTTTCCTTTTTCTAGGTGTCAGTATGGCCAGTTTCTCTGGTTTAGGGTACATCTCAGCTGTGTTTCACTCAATTATAATAACACTGTAACACCTAACATCCAGGCACGTACTCTTTGTAAGTACTATGTCTATGTAAGTACTATGTGGCAGCATCTATTAATACTTTCTCAGCGTGTTTCTGGGTCGTTTTCCAGCTGGTTCCATCACTCCCAGGCGGGAGCTTCAAACCACGCCCCACAAGAGGCCAGGGTGCCTTGGCCAGCGCTCTGCATGTGCGCAGGGCGCTGCTGCAGCTCGCCCCACATGGGTACACGGGTGCAGGGGTCTCGGGGTCTTACTCCTCACTGCGCAGCTCGCGATGCAGCCTCTCGCGGTCCCTGAAGCAGCCCAGGGACGCCATGCTCTCCAGGACGTCGGGATCTAGCTCTCCATTGGATGGCAGGCTCCGCATGGCTACCCGGCGGCCTGGGGCTGGCTCCAGGCACGGGTCTGGCTCGTGTTTCCCGCCTCTGGGGAAAGAGGAGAAACACCATTGGGAACCAGGCTTCTGAGATTCAGCATTCTTCATTCTAGACTCAAGGGTTCCGGACCCCGAAATCTGAGTCCAGGCCCCGGCCCCTTCTCTCTCATACCCAGGAATCGAGACCCCCCCTCTCAGATCCAGGAGTCGAGACCCCCAGCCCCTTCTCCCTCAGACCGAGGGGTCCAGACCCCCGGCCCCTCCTTCAGACCCAGTAGTCCAGGCCCCCAGCCCCTCCTCCCTCGGATCCAGGAGTCCAGGCCCCCAGTCCCTTCTCCCTCAGACCGAGGGATCCAGACCCCCAGCCCCTCCTTCAGATTCAGGAGTCCAGGCCCCCAGCCCCTCCTCCCTCGGATCCAGGAGTCCAGGCCCCCAGTCCCTTTTTCCCTCAAACTCGGGAGTCCTGGACCCAAGCTTCGCCCCTCCTCCCTCTGACCTCTAGACTCCTTCTCCAGCTGTGTCTTCTTCCCCGGGGCCCATAAGTCCGAGTCCCTAGCCCCTTGCCACTCAGGAGCCCTGGCATCCCACCCCTCCCAGCCGCCTCTACTGCTTTGGCCCCTACCCCTACTTCCGCCAGAGACCCAAGAGCCCAGTTACCCCATACTCACAGGTACCAAGGATGTTTCTGAATTTGCTCCAGCTGTGAGGGTGGTGAGTCGTAGAGAAGCAGAAGTGAGGTCGTACGCACACGTAGGCGCGCAAAGAAAGTTGATTGGGGCGGTTTTGGGGTCCCTGATCGTCTCCCCGCCCACCCCACTGGGGGCAGGATGACATATGACGTCGCCCTCTAGTGGCGACTGAGTGCATCGCCCCGCGCACGCGCGGTCTCCGTGTACCCGGACCGGCCGCATTACTTTGCCGCATGCGCAGTGGCATTCTGTGTCTTAGTCCTGCGCCCCCCCGCTGCCTGGGACGCCCCGCTCCAGTCTTGCGTAGCCCCCTCCCCAGTTTGGAGCGGCACTTTGCTGGACCTTGGGTTGCGGCTCAGCTGGCGATCCCAGTCACCCTGGGGGCTGATGGGCAGGTTCCGGAAACCCAAGCTGGGTTTCCCCCATGACTTTTCTAGGGGTTCTCTCTCCATCGGCCACTGTTCCCCCCTCCGCCAGTGCCCCCACAACTCACACTGAGCCTTTTCTCGGGCTCCACTTCGATCATGCCCCTCAGGAGGCTCTGGCAGTCTGGAGGAATGAAGTGGGGCATGTGGAAGACACCCCGTTTCACCTTCTCCAGCAGCTGGCGGAGGTTGTCGTCATCAAAGGGCAGAGCCCCCTGAGCAAGAGATAACCAGGACCCCTCATTAGCACATTTCACCCTCACCACAAGCACTGGAGGTGGGGAACTACGGTGATCTCCACCTTACGGGCAGGGAAACTGAGGCACAGAGAGGCTCAGCAATTTGCCCAAGGCCCCTAGCTCGTCCGTGGCAGAGCAGGCACTTGGCAAGGAGCAGCTTGGAGCCCCGCTTACGAGGCTAGAATTGCAGCGTGGAGGCTGTTCCTTTTAGACAGGTTTCCCCCCACAGCAGTTTCGAAGGGGTTGTCAGTCATTCACTCATTCAACAAAAGGTGAGCATCCGTTATGGGTCAGGGATCCAGCAGTGGACAGGCCTCTGGCCTTGCACAGCTCCAAACAAATAGCTATACAATGACGAGCAACCGAGTGAGGCTTCTCCCAGGAGATGTAATGGGAGCAGAGACCTGAATGAGGCTGAGCCCTAAATCAATGACTGGTGTCCTTATAAGAGGAGAGGAGGACGCAGACACAGAACAGTCATGTGATGATGCAGGCAGTGATGGGAGTGAAACAGCTGCAACTGAAGGAATGCCAAGGACACCAGAAGCTAGAAGAGGCAAGGAAGGATCCTTCCCTAGAGCCTCCAGAGGAAGCAGGGCGCTGCTGACACCTTTTCTTTTCTTTCTTTCTTTTTTGAGATGGAGTTTCGCTCTTGTCGCCCAGGCTCGTGTGCAATGAGGCGATCTTGGCTGACTGCAACCTCTGCCTCTCCCAGGTTCAAGCGATCCTCCTGCCTCAACCTCTTGAGTAGCTGGGATTACAGGCACATGCCACCATGCCTGGCTAATTTTTGTATTTTTAATAGAGTCGAGGTATCACCATGTTGGCCAGGCTGGTCTCGAACGCCCAACCTCAAGTGATCCACCTGCCTTGGCCTCCCAAAGTGCTGGGATTACAGGCGTGACCCACCACACCCAGCCTAATTTTTGTATTTTTGGCAGAGATGGGGTTTCGCCACATTGGCCAGGCTGGTCTTGAACTCCTGACCTCAGGTGATCCACCCGCCTCAACCTCCCAAAGTGTTGGGGTTCAGGTGTGAGCCACTGCGCCCGGCCGCCTGCCTTGCTTTGAATCTTTGCTCTGGGGCTTATACCTGCATGACTTCAGGCAAGCCACTGCTCTGAAAATGGCAATGGGTTGTCACAGCAGCCACCTCACAGGCTGCAGCAGAATGAACTGACTTAGCACATGACAGTGCCGGGCCCACAGTCAGGACTGTTACACGCTGGCCGCTGTGATGCATTGACCAGAGACCCCACTACATCCTGCATTTTGATGTAGCCACCAGCAATGAAGCAGGGCACTAAATCACATCCCTGCCCTCCTGGAGTTGGCCTGGCACACTGCCTGACACACACTGGATGCTCAAGTCATCAGCAAGGGCGGTGGAATGAGCAGAGAAGTTGCATTCCAGAGGGGACAGGTAACAAACAAATGAACATATCATATGGGACGGGAGGGAATGCTTCCAATTGCCAGGCCAAGGGTTGGAGGGAAGCCATGGTGACCCGCCATGGAGGAGCTGCCATTGGACAAAGACTCATGGGAGGTGACGATGTGAGCCTTTGAGGGCTTTTCCAGGTGTTGCAAGCTCCCAGCTGCCCCTGGTATCTGAGGCCTATGGACGGAGAATGGGGAGATACAGAGAAGGCACCTCTGAATGCCGATCTTGGGGTACAGAAGCCTGGGTTTGACTTCTGGTTGCCTGATGCTCAAGCACGGAGCCTCGGTTTCCTCCGTGAAACATGGACACAATGATCCTGCCAGGAGGGGTACGGTATGGATTAAATGTTGTAATAACAGGCTGGGCACAGTGGCTCACACCTGTAATCCTAGCACTTTGGGAGGCCAAGGGGGGAGGATCACTTGATATCAGGAGTTTCACACCAGCCTGGCCAACATGGTGAAACCCCATCTCTACTAAAAATACAAAAATTAGCTGGGCGAAGTGGCGGGCGCCTGTAATCCCAGCTGCTCGGGAGGCTGAGGCAGGAGAATCGCTTGAACCCGGGAGGCGGAAGCTGCAGTGAGCCGAGATTGCACCACTGCACTCCAGCCTGGGTGACAGAGAAAGGCTCCATCGCAAAAAAAAAAAAAAATTATAACAACAATACAATTGATTCTTGTTATTCTCGAGAGTTCTGTTCTATGAATTCACTGCAAACTCTCAACTACTGAACGAGTCACGGCTACTGGAGGAACTATATAGTTAGTTAGGTTCCTTTGATCCTCTCATCACATTTTTGTCAACCAGTCATTACATAACCTTGTTTGTATGTGTTTCTGTTTAAAGACACTTTTCTTTTTTTTAAGACGGAGTCTAGCCCTGTAGCCCAGAGTGCAGTGGCACGATCTCGGCTCACTGCAACCTCCGCCTCCCGGGTTCAAGAGATTCTCCTGCCTCAGGCTCCCGAGTAGCTGAGACTACAGGCGCCTGCCACCATGCCTGGCTAATTTTGGCTAATTTTTGTATTTTTAGTAGAGACGCGGTTTCACCGTATTGGCCAGGCTGGTCTCGAACTCCTGACCTCATGATCCGCCCGCCTCAGCCTCCCAAAGTGCTGGGATGACAGGCGTGAGCCACCGTGCCTGGCCTCAAGACACCTTTCACATATACTGTGTCATTGACGCCGAACTCACGGCCAGCAGCACTACAAATCATTCCTGAACAGAGCACGCCCATCACGGGGGCTTTCTCCAGAAGGGACATCACAGCCTCCCGCGCTTAGGAACACCAGAGGGTACTTCAGAAGCACTTGGCTTCACGGCCACTTTAAACAGCGAAATCGCCACCAACACCACAAAAATGCGAGAAACATGACACAAAACAGGTGGCGACAGGGGGATTGTTTACAGGATGAGAGCTGAAACAGGGTCACTTTGACCTCAGCCAGGAACCTGCACCTTGGGTGGCGGCTCAGGTCTCCCCTGCTCTGGGCATGTCTGCCAATGACTGTAAAAGTACCTCCAGGACTGATTTTGGGTTACAGATACATTTTGACAGGTAGGCAAATTTGCAAATATGGAATCTGCAAATGATGAGGAACTACTGGAACAAGAATAAACTACTAGACCAGGCACAGTGGCTCACGCCTGTAATCCCAGCACATTGGTAGGCCGAGGTGGGCAGATTACTTGAGGTCAGGAGTTCAAGACCAGCCTGGCCAACATGGTGAAACCCCATCTCTACTAAAAATACAAAAACTAGCCGGAAATCACTTGAACCCAGGAGGCGGAGGTTGCTGCGAACAAGATCGAGCCATTGCACTCCAGCCTGGGCTACAGAGCAACACTAAGACTTCATCTCAAAAAACAAAACAAAAAAAAAAAAAAAAAAAAGAAGAAGAAGAAGAAAAAGAAAAAAAGAATAAACTACTACTAATAATCATCCAGCATTGTGCCGGGGGCTTCACGTGCAGCATTTAATTTTAAACCCTCACAATGGGCCAGGCGCAGTGGCTCACGCCTGTAATCCCAGCACTTTGGGAGGCCGAGGCGGGTGGATCACCTGAGGTCAGGTGTTCGAGACCAGCCTGGTCAACATGGAGAAACCCCCCATCTCTACTAAAAATACAAAAAAAATTAGCCGGGCATGGTGGCAGGTGCCTGTAGTCCCAGCTACTAGGGAGGCTGAGGCAGGAGAATCGCTTGAACCTGGGAGGCGGAGGTTGCTGTGAGCTGAGATCACACTATTGCACACCAGCCTGGGTGACAAGAGCGAAACTCCGTCTCACAATTAAAAAAATAAATAAATAAAATAAAAATGAAAACTAAACCCTTACAATGATAGATATGATGTGTATTCCCATGCTGCAGATGAGGACACTGAGGGAAGGTGACTGGCTTGCTCAGGGAGAGGGAGCAGGGATTGGAACTCGGCTGGATGGGCTCGGGAACAGGGCTTTTAGCCACCAGGTGAAGGAGGGCTGAGTTCTGAACGTTCTGAGCTGGTCCCCAGAGCACCTCAGCTGCTCTCCCCATGCAGCGGTGAGCCCCGGGAAGGCAGCTTGGAGCTGGCCTCATTGCCCTCAGTATCCATTATGTAGCCTGGTGGTGAAGAGACCAAGGACTGACCAACCCCAGGCCTGCCGCTTAGCTGCGTGCCCGTGGGCCAGTCACTTCCCCTCTCTGGGACCGCTGAGATAATTATGTGGAATAACATGCTCGGAACAGTGCCTGGCATAAAAAAAGCTGCTTATGGCCGGGTGCGGCGGCTCACACCTGTAATCCCAGCACTCTGGGAGGCTGAGGCGGGCAGATCGCCTGAGGTCGAGTTGGAGACCAGCCTGGCTAAAATGGTGAAACCCCATGTCTACTAAAAATACAAAAATTATCCGGGCATGGTGGCACATGCCTGTAGTCCCCGCTACTTGGGAGGCTGAGGCAGGAGAATTGCTTGAATCCAGGAGGTGGAGGTTGTAGTGAGTTGAGATGGCGCCACTGCATTCCATCATGTGTGACAGAGCAAGAATCTGTCTCAAAGACAAACAAACAAAAAACTTATGTATTCTTTTTCTTTTCTACTTATTTTTTATTTTATTGTATTTTTATTTTTTACTTTTGAGATGAGGTCTTACTCTGTCATCCAGGCTGGAGTTCGGGGGCATGATCATGGCTCACTACAGCCTTGACCTCCAGGGCTCGAGCAATCTTCCCACCTCGGCCTCCTGAGTAACTGGGACTACGGGCACGAGCCACCACACCTGGCTAATTTTTTTTTTTTGAGACGGAGTCTTGCTCTGTTACCCAGGCTGAAGTGCAGTGGTGCGACCTCAGCTCACTGCAAGCTCCGCTTCCTGGGTTCACGCCATTCTCCCGCCTCAGCCTCCCAAAGCGCTGGTATTAGAGGCATGAGCCACCGTGCCCGGCCATGCCTGGCTAATTTTTTAACTTTCTTTTGAGATGGGGTCTTGCTTGCTATGTTGCCCAGGCTGGTCTTGAACTCCTGGGCTCAAGCGATCCTTCCACCTTGGCCTCCCAAAGTGCTGGGATTACTGGTGTAAGTCACTGCGCCCGGCCAATTGCTCATTTATTCTCGCTACAGGTGTTTATTAGGGTCTTACATGTGTCAACTTTAGGTTTGCAAAGGCCAGCCAACAAAATGAAATAAAACACACAAAGAGAAACGGCCCAGACATCGGCCCTGACCTCCGGGAGCTGATGATACAGAAAGGAAGGGAGATGCCACTCAAAGAAATAAGCAACAAGCCGGGCGCGGTGGCTCAAGCCTGTAATCCCAGCACTTTGGGAGGCTGAGACGGGCGGATCACAAGGTCAGGAGATCGAGACCATCCTGGCTAACACGGTGAAACCCCGTCTCTACTAAAAAATACAAAAAACTAGCCGGGTGAGGTGGCGGGCGCCTGTGGTCCCAGCTACTCCGGAGGCTGAGGCAGGAGAATGGCGTGAACCCGGGAGGCGGAGCTTGCCGTGAGCTGAGATCCGGCCACTGCACTCCAGCCTGGGCGACAGAGCCAGACTCAGTCTCAAAAAAAAAAAAAAAAAAAGAAAAAAAAAGAAGTAAGCAACAAAATGCACAGCAACAACTCTGATCGTTGCCAGGAAAAGGGAGCCTACCACAGGGGGTCTGACCTCACAGGAGTGGGGAAGAAGAGCGGGGGCAGGCAAAGCTTCCTGGAAATGTGACAACTGAGCAGAGAGCTTGAAGAAGTCTAGATATGAACTAGGTGAACAATAAGGCTAGTAGGTAGCAGAGTGTCCCAGGCACAAAGGCCCTGTGGTAGGAGCAGGGCTGATAGCCTATGATCTAGCTATACATATATTTTTTTAGACAGGGTCTCACTCTGTCACCCAGGCTAGAGTGCAGTGGCATGATCTCGACTCACTGCAAACTCCACCTCCCAAGTTCAAGCGATTCTCCTGCCTCAGCCTCCTGAGTAGCTGGGACTACAGGCATGCGCCACCAAGCCCGGCTAATTTTTGTACTTTTAGTAGAGATGGGGTTTTACCATGTTGGCCAAGCTGGTCTCAAACTTCTGGCCCCAGGTGATCTGCCCCCGCTCGGCCTCCTGCAGTGCTGGGATGACAGGTGTGAGCTTCCGCGCCTGGCCTGGTTGTACTTGTTATCACAGTATCGCAATGCTCTAGAATCAGCTGGTAAACGGTCATGGTATCAAGCCCTCCAGGTGCTCCTGGATGCCTCGTTCCTTTCTGGGGTTCCTCCTGGAGACTATCCCATAGTTCTTTTATCTTTTTATCCCACAGTTCTGTGAATGAAAGGTTAGCTCTGCACAGAGTGGGGGAGCCCCAGAATCTTGGTCTGTTGGTTAATGTAATATCTTTCCCATTACCAGTGAAATCTTCGAGAGATGGGCTGGGCTCAGTGGCCTCACGCATGTAATCCCAGCACTTTGGGAGACTGAGGTGGGCAGATCACTTGAGCCCAGGAGTTTGAGACTGACCAGGGAAACAAAGAGAAACCCTGTCTCTATGAAAAATGCAAATATTAGCTGGGCATGTTGGCAAGAGCCTATAATCCCAGCTGCTCGGGAGGCTGAGGTGGGAGGATTGCTTGAACCCGGGAGACTGAGGCTGCAGTGAGCTGTGATGGTGCCACTGCACTCCAGGCTGGGTGACAGAAACCCTGTCTCAAAATAAATAAACAAATACATACATACATACATACATACATACATAAAATAAAATAAATTCAGCTGCCGGGCATGGTGGCTTATGCTTGTAATCCCAGCATTCTGGGAGACTGAGGAGGGTGGATAACTTGAGGCCAGGAGTTCGAAACCAACCTGGCCAACATGGTGAAACCCTGTCTCTACTAAAGATACAAAAATTAGCCAGGTGTAGTGGCGGGTGCCTGTAGTCCCAGCTACTCGGGAAGCTGAGACAGGAGAATAGCTTGAACCCAGGAGGCAGAGGTTGCAGTAAGCCAAGAACAGAGCAAGATCCTGTCTCAAAATAAAAATAAATAGGATGGGCACGGTGGCTCACACCTGTAATCCCAGCACCTTGGGAGGCAGAGGCGGGTAGATCACCTGAGGTCAGGAGTTCGAGACCAGCCTGGCCAACATGGTGAAACCCCGTCTCTACTAAAAATTCAAAAACTATCCGGATGTGGTGGTGGGCGCCTGTAATCCCAGCTACTCAGGAGGCTGAGGCAGGAGAACTGCTTGAAGCTGGGAGGCAGAGGTTGCGGTGAGCTGAGATCGCGCCACTGCACTCCAGCCTGGGTGACAGGGCAAGACTCTGTCTCAAAATAAATAAATAAATAAATAAAATACATAAATAAGTTCAGGAGATGACCCCTGGGTGAGGATGGAAGGTACTGTCCTATGCTCCCACCAGATGGGATTGATCTAGAAATGGCAGGAGAGGTGAGGGCGCCTTACCACGAGCAGGGCGAAGAGGATGACTCCACAGCTCCACATGTCTGCCCGGCGGCCGTCATACTTTTCCCCCTGGAAGGGAGGGCCGGTTGTGACTTCATTGCTCCTCCCTGCTGCCTCCACCCCTCTCCCCTCCATCCGCCCCTCACTCACCTTAATCACCTCTGGACACGCATAATGGGGGGACCTGAGGGAGAGAGCTGATGTGAGCCTCCAGCCGGCTTCTAAGCCCCTGCCCAGGGCCTCGGGAGCCCGGCCCCCACTCACCCGCAGCTGGTCTCCAGGAGGCTGTCCCCCACCTGCAGGGACGCCATGCCGAAGTCTGCAATGCGGATGTTGTTTTTCTCATCCAAAAGCAGGTTCTCGGGCTTTAGGTCTCTGTGGCTGAGACAGCCAGGTGGGGCTCAGGCCTCTTCTTCCTCCCAGGAGGCCCAGGCCCCACTCACCGGCTCTCACAGTGGAACGCTTCTGCATACTTCTTGGTTTTTTAGGGGGTGAGAGACCATTTATTATCATTCATTTATTTTGGTCTTAAAAAGTTTTTTTTAAAATTGTATTTATTTATGTATTTATTTTTCGAGATGGAGTCTCGCTCTGTCGCCCAGACTGGAGCGCAGTGGCACGATTTCGGCTCACTGCAACCTCCGTCTCCTCGGTCCAAGCGATTCTCCTGCCTCAGCCTCCTGAGTAGCTGGGACTACGGGCCGCACCACCACGCCTGGCTGATTTTTCTGTTTTTAGTAGAGACAGGGTTTAATTATGTTGGCCAGGCTGGTCTCGAACTCCTGACCTCGTGATCCGCCCGCCTTGGCCTCTCAAAGTGCTGGGATTACAGGTGTGAGTCATAACGCCCGGCCCTATTTATTTATTTATTGAGATGGAGTCTCATTCTATCACTCAGGCTGGAGTGCGGTGGCATGATCTCAGCTCACTGCAACCTCCGCATCCTGGGTTCAAGTGATTATCCTGTCTCAGCCTCCCGAGTAGCTGGGATTGCAGGCGTGTGCCACCACACCCAGCTAAGTTTTGTATTTTTATTTTTTTTGAGACGAAGTCTCGTTCTGTTGCCTAGGCTGGAGTGCAATGGCGCAATCTCGGCTCATCACAACCTCCGCCTCCCGGGTTCAAGAAGTGCTGGGATTATAGGCATGAACCACCGTGCCAGGCCTAATTTTTGTATTTTTAGTAGAGACAGAGTTTCACCATGTTGGCCAGACTGATCTTGAACTCCTGACCTCAGGTGATCCGCCTGCCTTGGCCTCCAGAGTGCTGGGATCACAGGTATGAGCCACTGCACATGGCCTATTTTATTTTTTATTTTTAGAGACGGACATCGCTTCTCGGCCGTTTGGTTAGGATCGAGTGTAGTTTTCGAGATGAGGGCCCTTTCTGCTGCCCGGGCTGGAGCGCAGTAGCACGATCACAGCTCACTGCGGCCTTGACCCCCAGCTCAAGTGATCCTCTGGCCTCAGCCTCTTGAGTAGCTGGAACCACAGGCATGCATCACCGTGTCCGGCTTTGGAAACTCTTTTTTTTTTTTTTTTGAGACAGAGTCTCACTTTGTCCACCAGGCTGGGGTGCAGTGGCACGATCTCGGCTCATTGCAACCTCCGTCTCCCGAGTTCAGGTAATTCTCCTGCCTCAGCCCCCTGAGTAGCTGGGATTACAGGTGCCCGCCACCACGCCTGGCTAATTTTTGTATTTTTAGTAGAGATGGGGTTTCACCATGTTGACCAGGCTGGTCTTGAACTCTTGACCTCAGGTGATCCACCTGCCTTGGCCTCCCAAAGTGCTGGGATTACAGGCGTGAGCCACCGCACCCGGCCTGGAAACTTTTTATAACAGACAATCACAAACGTGCCTAAAACTGGAGAGAAAGTAAGAGGAAGCCTCACTTACCCATCTCCCAGCTTCATCCATGATCAGCTTAGGGCCAATCTCATCTCATCTCTGTCCCTTACGCACTCCTCCCCAACCCAGATTAGTTTGTAGGAGATCCCAGACATTGTATTAGTTCATCCATAAGTATTTGAATATGTACAACGTGAGATATTTTGAGGTAAAGCTGATATGGAGCTGGTTCTTAAAATCCTTGGTCCCTGTCTTGGGACCTTCCCACCCCGAACCAAACCCCTCAAGGTTTAAGGGTGGATGTCTGGGGAGAGAGGGAGTGTCGGATTCTGCAGTTTCCATTTGGCCTGTCCATTAACTGGGTCATACTTTTTTTTTTTTTAGACAGAGTCTCGTGCTGCCACCCAGGCTGGAGGTGCAGTGGCTCGATCTCAGCTCACTGCAAGCTCCGCCTCCCGGGTTCACACCATTCTCCTGCCTCAGCCTCCTGAGTAGCTGGGACTACAGGCGCCGCCACCATGACCGGCTAATTTTTTTTTTTGTATTTTTAGTAGAGACGGGGTTTCACCGTGTTAGCCAGGATGGTCTCAATCTCCTGACCTCGTGATCCGCCCGCCTCGGCCTCCCAAAGTGCTGGGATTACAGGCGTGAGCCACCGTGCCCAGCCAACTGGGTCATACTTATTAAATATGTTGAATATCTCCCCCTAGAGGCCGGGTTTCCATATCAGGGTTTTGACAATGTTGTCAACAGGAAGGTGTCGAAAATTTAAACAGGGTCAAGTGCTGTGGCTCATGCCTGTAATTCCAGTACTTCAGGAGGCCGAGGTGGGTGGATCACTTGAGGTCAGGAGTTCGAGACCAGCCTGGCCAACACGGTAAAACCCCGTCTCTACTAAAAATACAAAAAATTAACCGGGCGTGGTGGCGCGTGCCTGTAATCCCAGCTACTCAGGAGGTTGAGACAGGAGAATCGCTTGAACCTGGGAGGTGGAGGTTGCAGTGAGCTGAGATTGCGCCACTGCACTCCAGCCTGGGTGACAGAGTGAGACCCTATCTCAAAAAATAAAAAAAGACAAAAACTGAAAATTGAAATAGGTGGCCTTTTTATCAACAAGCTTTACCCCAAGTCTGAGTCCCTCTACCCTGATCCCCACCCCATCTCTAAAACACATCTTAGTGGGAGAGATGTGCAAATGAAGGAGGCTCAAAGATGAAGGCGTTCATTTTGTACCTTAACAGTTATAAAAATATCGCACATTTAATATCTTATTTGGAGGCTAAAGTCAATTCAATGAAAAAAATAGTAACTTTTTTTTTTTTTTTTTGAGAAAGGGTCTCACTCTGTTGCCTCACTGCAGCCTCAACCCCCTGGACTCAAGCAATCCTCCTACCACACCTTCCCGAGTAGCCGGGACCACAGGCACACGCCACCACACCCAGCTAATTATTTTTATTTTTTGGAGCGATGAGGGTCTCACTTTGTTGCCCAGGCTCGTCTTGAACTCCTGAGCTCCAGTGATCTGCCCATCTCGGCCTCCCAAAGTGCTGGCATTACAGGCATGTGCCACCATGCTCAGCCAAAAAAAAAACTGTTTGAAAGTAGACATATGGCCGGGCGCGGTGGCTCAAGCCTGTAATCCCAGCACTTTGGGAGGCCGAGACGGGCGGATCACGAGGTCAGGAGATCGAGACCATCCTGGCTAATACGGTGAAACCCCGTCTCTACTAAAAATACAAAAAACTAGCCGGGCGAGGTGGCGGGCGCCTGTGGTCCCAGCTACTCGGGAGGCTGAGGCAGGAGAATGGTGGGAACCCGGGAGGCGGAGCTTGCAGTGAGCTGAGGTCCGGCCACTGCACTCCAACCCGGGCGACAGAGCGAGACTCCGTCTCAAAAAAAAAAAAAAAAAAAAAAAAAAGAAAGTGGACATATGGGCCAGGCGCACTGGCTCACACCTTGAGCCCAGGAGTTTGAGACAAGCCTGGGCAACATAGCAAGACCCCGTCTCAATAACTAAACTAAACTAAAAATAAATAAATAACCCTTACACAACCCTTACTTCACATGATATACAAAAATTAACTTGAAATGGATCCCAGACCTAAATGCAAGACCTAAAACTATACAACTTCTAGAAAACATACAAGAAAATGACATTTCTTTCTTTCTTTCTTTTTTTTTTTTGAGATGGAGTCTTGCTCTGTCACCCAGGCTGGAGTGCAATGGTGTGATCTTGGCTCACTGCAAGCTCCGCCTCCCAGGTTCACACCATTCTCCTGCCTCAGCCTCCCAAGTAGCTGGGACTATAGGCGTGAACCACCATGCCCGGGTAATTTTTTGTATTTTAAGTAGAGACAGGGTTTCACTGTGTTAGCCAGAATGGTCTTGATCTCCTGACCTCGTGATCTGCCCGCCTCGGCCTCCCAAAGTGCTGGGATTACAGGCGTGAGCCACTGTGCCCAGCCAGGCAAAGATTTCTTAAATAGGACAGAAAAAGCATGAGGCATAAAATAAAAAAATCAACAAACTGAAATTTATCAAATTGAAAAATCTTTTGCTTTTCGCAAGACTGTTATAAAAATGTAAAAACATGGCACAGACTTGGATAAAAATGGTTTAAAAATGTATACTGATTAAAGACTTGCATCTAGAATAAACAATTCCTTTCTTTGTTAAATTTTCCTCCTTGTTCTTGCTGTCATCATACAGAATAATTTTTAGGAGTTATTCCTAGAGTAATCTGTTGTTCCTATAATAAAAAATTGTTACAAATCAATAATAAAAAGACTAAATCAAATTTTTAAAAATAACCGAATTAAAGATGGGCAAAGAGGCAGGGTGCAGTGGCTCATGCCTGTAATTCTAGTACTT